>NC_030833.1:11264234-11567696 GCF_001704415.2 Capra hircus | reverse complement strand
GCTGGGAGGGATTGTGGGCAGGAGGAGAAGGGGACGACAGAGGATGAGATGGCTGGATGGTATCACGGACTTGATGGACGTGAGTCTGAGTGAACTCCGGGAGTTGGTGATGGACAGGGAGGCCCGGCATGCTGCGATTCATGGGGTCGCAAAGAGCCGGACATGACTGAACAAGTGAACTGAACTGAGCCTTTCCATTCTCTAGGGAATCTTCCCAACCTAGGGATTGAACCCTGGGTCTCCTGCATTGGCAGGCAAATTCTTTACCATCTGAGCAACCAGGGAAGCCCTATTCATACAAAGGCCTTGATCACAATGAGCTTCCTCCTCCTGAAAGTTGACCACCTTTTGTGTCTCCCAGAAAGCAAGTGTCACAGGCACTTCTCAGAGTCTTGCAGGGCCTCCCAGGAGCTGCTCAGTTAAAATGTCTGGCTGGTACAAGGTTGGCCAAGGGGCAAGGTAGGACAGGCCAATCCAAATGTTGACTTTGGAATGAGAACTGGATTTTTCCAGGTAAGAATACTGCAGGGTGTTGCCATTTCCTCCTCCAGTGGATCTTCCAGACTTAGGAATCAAACCTGCATCTCTCAAGGCTGGACGGTAGAGATATTGTGGGGCAGAAGGGCTGGAGTCCTAGCTTTAGGAATTCTAGGCAAGGCACTTCATCCTGAACTTCACTTTCCACATCTATGAAATGGGAAGGTTATTTATTATCAGGCTCAAATTGGCTGTGTGTGAGATCATTCTTTAAATTTCAGAACACTCTACAGGTGTAAGGGGTCATTACCATGGTATCCTTAGCCTCCTGTGCACGTGCGTACGGGTTCCCAGCATGCATAGTAGGGAGTTCGGTGAACAGGAAGAAAATCAACAGGAAGCAGAGGAAACTTGGTGACCTCCTTTTTGCCAAAGGTAAAGGTTATTTACATGAAACCCCTCCTGTGGTTGTACCTGGAGGGCAGCTCCACCTGCTCAGCTAGATCTTTGTCTGAGCAGTCCGCTTCCTGGTGGGTACAGACTCCAGAAGGTCATGTACCCAGCCCCAGCATTGCTGTTATCTTTCACATCTTTCTGAGGTGTGTTTCCTTGCTACAATCCCTTCACACTCAGGTTGCACATGCCTGGCATCAACAAGGACACTCTTGCCAAGGGCCCTCTGGCCACAGAGCACTTCCCCCGCCCCCGCCCCGCCTGGCCTCCACTACTTCTTTCCCTTGGAGGGGACAGGGCACAGGGCACAGGGGTTTCCCACCCTGCCTGCATTCTGCTTACATCTCCACACTGGAAAGGGAGTCTGCATCCCTGGATCCAGCTGAGAACAAAGGGTCCCTCCTCTGCTTCTCCCTCTCTGACTCCTTGCTCCAGAGTCCTGGTGCCCAGGGTTGCTGTGGGAGGCATTGCTGGCCCTGAGTTTATTTCTCCTGTGCTTCCCCAGTCCCTTGCCATGTGCCTGGATGTGGGGAGCTGGAATCGAATTCACCTTGTGCTTTAGTTTATGCCTTACAAACTGGTTTCTCATTCATTATAGCCCTGGCTCTTCCTGCAGTTCTAAGTCATGTAGTGTGATGATCATGGTTTGTGTGTGTGTGTGTGTGTGTGTGTGTGTGTGTGTGTGTCACAGATGAGGTAGTGCTCCAGAGAAGTCGATGACCCTTCAGCGTGAAGCAGCCAGTAGTGGTAAGTCTGGACATTGAATCCAAGTAGCTGTCACGTTTGTTCGTTATTGTTGAGTATTGAGTGTTTGCTCTGGACTGGGTGCCAGACTAGACACAGGGGTCAAAGGCAATAGAAATAGTTCCTGGCTACAAGGAGCTCTCAACAATAGAGGTACAGAGCATGCGAACTATGAAGCTTCTGGATTGGGGAGCATTTGCTGGTTGATTCTGCCCAAGGGGAGCTGACGGTCCTATAATGGTTCCTAGAGTGGAATCCCCGGGGTTGATGATGAGTGGAGGTGATGAGTTGGGGGGTTGGAGGCCAGAGGACAAGAGAGACGCAAATGTCCGGTGGCTGGGAAGACAGATAGTCAAGTGTGCCAGGCCACAGTTTTGTGCCTTTTGAATACTTTCATTCCCTAAAAGATGACGTTATTGTTTAATTACTTTTTCTTGGAGTATAGTTGATTTACAGTGTTGTGTTATGGATGAAATTATTATTGAAGTCTGTCCTTGTTTTGTTCCCACTCCAAACTACACAATGGAACTGGGAATCCCTGAGAACTGGAATTTCTTACTGACTTCAGAAAGACTAATTTTCATGAGGTAAATCTATATGGTTAGACTCCTGGCTCTTACTGATACTGTCAAAGAAGAAAAATTGTCTCTTTGCAAAGTTTCAGTTCAGTTTTTGCATTATTTTCTTAGACATAAAAAGGTAAAATCAACCCAAGAAGAATATTGACAAATTCAAACCTGTCCATTTCATTAGCACATCTGTTTCAATAATAAGTATTACTGATTATTTAGCGATAGGATCACAAAAAGTGTTAGATATGATATTCTTAAATTGTAATGAAATCACTGTCAAGTCATAAGGGCTCAGTATTCCTTGAAGAGCAGGTGATAAAATTCAGAAGATCACTGTATGCAGTTTTCTGGGCTCTGCTGGAATGATGAATGGTTTGCCCTTGATTTGAATTGGGAAAGAGGTATAGAGCAAGATTGTTCATAGGTGAACTTGGGCTTCATTACCAGGGAGTAGTTGGTATTTCAGCACTGTTCTTTGAATGTATATGGAGGCAGAGGGAGGGGACAGGCAGTGAAGAAGGCATGGTCTGGGCCTCAGGCTCCATCTAGACTTTGTTGTTATTGTTTAGTTGCTAAGTCATGTCCAACTCCTTGTGGTCTCATGAACTGTAGCCCACCAGGCCCTGTGTCCATGGGATTTCCCAGGAAAGAATACTGGAGTGGGTTGCCATTTCCTATTCCAAGGGATTTTTCTGACCCAGGGATCAGACCCGAGTCTTCTGCCTTGGCAGGCAGATTCTTTATCATTGAGCCACCTGGGAAGACCCCATCTGGGTTTAGGTGGTGCTTCCTGGAAAGCATCATTTAATTGTAGCACTGGTACTGCAACATAAACTCTTGGCCTAACTAGCAGCCTCATTTGTTTATTTTCTGCTTATGGAAGTGTATATAGTCACTGTTAAACATTTGCATATTATGAAATGTCTGGCTTGCTAAGGGAGATTCTCTGAAATCATTACTCCTCTCCCCAGCTCAGAGAAAACTATCATTAAGGGCTGGGTATTCTTTTTTTTTTTTTTTTTTTTTCAATTTTTATTTTTACTTTATTTTACTTTACAGTACTGTATTGGTTTTCTCGCAATTATTTCTTTAAAAAGTGTATTGACATATAGTTGATTTAAAACATTGTGCTATTTCTGCTGTATAGCAAGATGACTCAGGTATACCTATATATTCGTTGTCGTATATTTTTCCATATGGTTTATCACAGAATACTGAATGTAGTTCCCTGTGCTATATGGAGAACCTTGTTTATCCGTTTCATATACTGGGTTGCATCTGCTAGTCCCAAGCTTCCAATCCTTTCCTCCTCTAGCCCCTCACCCTTGGCAACCACAAGTCGGTTCTGTGCATCTGTGTCTGTTTCTGGTTTATACATGTGTCCATTTGTGTAGTATTTTAGATTCCGTATATAAGTGATATCATATGGTTTTTGTAATTATTTTTGAACTCACTACTACTCATTTATTAACAGAGAAAAAGTCAAGTAATATATTTTGAGCTTGATTTGTAGCTTAATATCTCTGTGCATTAAAAAAGTAAACAGTCTCCGTAGATCTGGGCCTGCTTCCCTGTCGGGATGTGTCTCTGGTCGGGAGCTGGCCTGCCCCCTGTGGTCACTGTCCTCCAGTGACCTCTTTCAGATGCTACAATAGCTTGGTTCCAGCATTAACGTTTTCCTCAACTGGAGTCACTTAAATGCTCTGGCCATGGACAAGAGGTTTACTCAGGGGTCGGCTTGTTCTTGCTGTGTATGCCTCATGCCCTGGGACCTTGCCTTTAGTTCAGTTCAGTCACTCAGTTGTGTCTGACTCTTTGCAACCCGTTGGACTGCAGCACGCCAGGCTTCCCTGTCCATTGCCAAATCCTGGAGTTTACTCAAACTCATGTCCATTGAGTTGGTGATGCCATCCAATCATCTCATCCTCTGTCTGGGACCTTGCCTGGGCTTTCATTTTTCCTGAGTTAGGGTGGGAGGTGTCTTCCTGCACAAGGAGACTAAATAGTGGAATGGATCAGAATTTCCTGGAATTGGTGGCACCCAGGTTCCTTGATCTCAGTGAGCCTCAGTTTCCTTGTCTGTAAATGGAAGTAATAATCCTACCGATGTTATACATTTGTGCTTATGAAGATGAAATGAAATCCTTCATGTAAAGCACTTAGCTCAGAGCCTGTGACCTTGTAAGCAGGTTACATCCTCTTCCTAGGCGTGCAGGCTCAGAAGGACAGGGACTGGCTGTCTTTTCCCTGTGGGATCCCTAGTGCTTGGCTCATGGGAGATTCTAGGTAAATATTTGCAGAAGGGATGAAGTTCCACTGGTTGCCTGCATTGATCAGGGGTCCTTTAAGACCCCTTGAAGCCAGGCCAGTCCTTCAAGCTGGAAGGAGAATCCAGAAAGGACAGTTGGAAGGTCAGAGAAGAGTCATTAACCGGTCCTCCAGAAGTACTAACCTCAGTGGAAAGGTCAGAGTTTGCGGGGAACTCTGAGAAACTGTCACTTAGGTTCCTGTGCTGGAGAGGGACCACCTGGAGGCTGGGGGAGAAGTCTGTGGAAGTCTCTTATCTCTGCCTGGGGAGGGCCTGGACTGCTAGCCGGCAGGGTGGCATCTGAAAAGAGCTGGATGCACTTTGAGGGGAGAGCGAGGACAAGCTGATATCTACCTGCTCCTCAACATCTCTTTTCCCCATGTGTAATCATGTTGCTGCTGCTTCTGCTGCTAAGTCGCTTCAGTCATGTCTGACTCTGTGCGACCCCACATATGGCAGCCCACTGGGCACCACCATCCCTGGGATTCTCCAGGCAAAAACAATGGAGTAGGTTGCCATTTCCTTCTCCAATGCATGAAAGTGAAAAGTGAAAGTGAAGTCGCTCAGTCATGTCTGACTCAGCAACCACATGGACTGCAGCCTACCAGGCTCCTCCGTCCATGGGAGTTTCCAGGCAAGAGTACCCGAGTGGGGTGCCATTGCCTTCTCCGTGTGTAACCATGACAACCTTCCAAAAGTTATGGTGCTGCCTCCCCTCAACGATGTAGGTCATAGACAAATCTCACGTCTGGCCAGCTCTCCACCAAATCCATAAACATGGTCCCAGCTCAGCCAGGTTGATTAAGTCAATGAAACTGACTCATGTGTCAGAGTGAAACACAACAGTTTGGTCATCAAGCTGCCGCTGGTGAATTCCATGGCTTCTTGCCAGGGTGTGCAGATTGGTTTCCCAATAGCCAGGTCTATCACACTAGATCTCCCTGCTCCTGTCAATGGAAGGGCCCAGGATGGGTGTGCACAGATGCCCACCATGTGGGGCTCTCTCCAAGCTTCATGATGCCAAAGCTTATTAGCTGTGGTAGCAGCGAGATCTTCTGGGATTTTTCTAGTCTATAATTGGCTTTTACTGTTGTGGGTTCTGTGTGTGTCAGAAATAATGAGGTGACATTTGGATCTGACATGGCACCATTAGAGGACTGGTAATGTAGATTATGAACATGCATTCACAGAAGGGAGAAGAATAAATCAAGTGGAAAAAATGCTTGAGAAGTAATGAGGGTTGTGTCCAAATATATACCCTTTTGATGTACATTAACATCAGCAATGAATAATTCATGACCCTATCCTCCGGAGGCTTGTAGGTGCCCAGCTAAAATAACATTACTCTGGTTATCAGAAAAACCCATGTTGGAGGCCTTTGTTAAGAAGTCTGAAGATTGTGCCACACGTGGGGTTGGGTCAGATGCTGAATTAGTTCATCAGGAGTGGGAGGTATGACCTAGCTTTCCAAAATGGAATTATCCTGAGCACAGATTTCTGTGCCTCTACACAATTCTAGCAATATTGTGGTTTTTGAGAAAAATTATTTAGCAATTTACAACAGTCATTAAATTTCTATGACTTATGAATGAGCATCATTTTCCCCTCCAAGAAACTCTGCAAGCTTTATGTTTTACTGCACTCGGGAATGAACCAGTGCAAATGTCTGTCTCTGGATATAGAAGTCCTTTTCTCATGTGCTGGGTATTTATGAGAGTTTGCACAGCTCTGCTCATTATAAAAGTCAGAACTTTTAGCACCATTGTTCAGAGGAAAGAGAAGGCTGGCAGTGACATTGGTGGCTTGCCAGTTTCGCGACAACCTTTCCTTGCAAGTAGAATGCCAATCCAGACAACATGTTTTCAGATGGCATACCTTTCACCCCCAAACCTCCCACCCCAAGCCAGTATATTTAGTATCCCAGTGATGGTGGCATTAGTGGTAAAGAACCCGCCTGCCAATACAGGTGACATAAGAAACATGGGTTTGATCTCTGGGTCAGGAAGATCCCCTGGAGGACGGCATGACAATCCACTTCAGTATTCTTGCCTGGAGAATCCCATGGACAGAGGAGCCTGTTGGGCCACAGTCCTTGGAGTTATAAAGAGTCAGACATGACTGAAGCAACTAAGCACGCACGTACAATAGCCATGCCCTACAAGCTTTTGGGGAGGGGGGGGTGTCGGTCAGTGCTGGTCCCCTCCTATCCCTGTCTGCCTCCCGTTGTTCCAGTGTATCTCTGTTTCCATCTTTATCTTTGTTCACGTTATCAGAAACCCTCTCCTTACCTTGATATTTTTGGTGTGCTGAAGGGTAATATACATACAGAAAATGCTCAGGTCATGAGAGTTCAGCTCAGGGCATTCTCGTAAACTCTAATCATCCTTGAAGTCCGCTTCTAGGCCCTTCCTCTGTGCAAGGACAGCCACGCCCCTGTCTTCCAACAGCGTAAATGTGTGTGCTTGTTTTTACAGTTTGCTTGAGTAGAATCACAGCTGTTTTTCAGTCCGCATTTTGCGCCCGCGGCTTGTCTACCTTGCGTGTAGCTGTAAACTGCTCGTCCTCATGGTGGGCACTGTGGCGTGGAGTACACACATCACAGTTTATTGATGCTCGCAGTAGGCCTTGCGAAGTTTCTGATTAGGGGCTGTTAAGGAGAGTGCCCCTAGGAACATTCTAGAACATGTCCTCTGTTCAGCGTATGCCCACATTCCTGCCATGCATATATTTAGAAGAAGACATGTTGGCTTCCTGTTACTTTACCTGCAGGGTTTACCTATCCTTCAACCATCTCAATCCTCATTGAAATGAAGAGGCAGACAGTGCTGCTTAGGCCATAGAGTCAAGTGTATAAGAAATATCACTTTAATTTTTTATTCAAATCTAAACCCAAAGTCCTCTCACTACAAGGCTGGGGGAATCCCATCCGGTCATTTAGGGACTCCTTCCGCTCCCAGGGTTGTGACCAGAGCCTGGAAGGGGAAGGGTCTCCAGCCACGCCAGTTCCTCTGCTGACCAGGTCACCATTCAGATCAAAGGCTTGTTCTGCTCTGTGCTTGGGGCGTGGAGTTAGGGGGAGGCTGGGGCGTTCGCTGCCACTGATCATCTCTCTCAGGGCCCCTTCTCCCCCACTGGTCTGACTATCTCTCTAGGGGCGGGTGCCAAATCCCTGCCACTCTCTTCTTCATCTCAGGAAACCTCTTCTTCAGCGGGAAGACCCTCACTGTGTCATCCTGCTTCTCTGGAGCCCTCTGCCACTTCCTCAAGCTCTGCCCAGCTTGGCGGGCTCAGGATTTGGGAACACAAAATCCAAGAAGGTTCAGGCTGGTTGTGTTCCACCCGGGCACATTCCTATCACCTGCTTCAACAGGGGAAGAAGACAACTTAGAGAAAAACAGATGTCATCTCAAGGTGTCACAGTCTTTGTTTGGCTAACATGTTGGGGGGGGGGGTCGTGGCTGCAGCCACAATGTGACGTGGGTGGTAACTCTCGACCAGAGCTGCTGTCTGTGGCCTCAGGGAACGGGGCATGCCCGGGCATGGTGGCTTCTCCTTAATGGGACTCTTGTGACCCATGTTTGTCCTCTCCTAGGAAGTGGGGAACGGATCATGGGTGGAGAAAAGGGAGGCATGAGATACTGGGAGTGAAGAAAGAGAAAGATGGAAACTCTTGGGGAGACACAGGCGCAGAGAAATGGTCAACTAGAAGACACAGCAGTTACCAATCTGGGACACATGCTAAAATGGCTGAAGTGTGGACAGTCTCACAGAGAGAGACAATCAAGTCCTAAAGAGATGCCCACGAGCGCCTGTGGTGGGAGAACGCTCACCTCCATTTTCGTTTTCAAGGACTTCCAGAACAAGGTGCCATAAACCAGGTGGCTCAAAACAACAGACATTTATCCTCTCAAGTTCTGATGTCTAGAATTTCAAGTTCAAGGTGTCAACAAGGCCATGATTCCTCTGCAGGCTCTGGGGAAGGATCCTTGTTAGTCTCATCCTAGCTTCTGGTTGCCAGCAGTCCTTGGCCTTCCTTGGCTGACAGCTGTGACCCTCCAGTTTCTGCCTCCATCTTCACGTGGCCTCTTCTCTGTGTGTGTGTCTGCGTTTTCTCTTCTTCTAAGAATGCCAGTCATTAGATTAGGGTCCACCCTCACCCAGTGTGACCTCATCTTAACTAATTATATCTGCAAAGACCCTATTTCCAAACCAAGTCCCATTATGCTAAGGTACTGGCTTCCCAGGCAGCGCAGTGGTAAAGCATCAGCCTGTCTATGCAGGAGACACCAGAGATGCAGGTTCAGTCCCTGGGCCAGGAGTAGGAAATGGCCACCCACTCCAGTATTCTTGCCTGGGAAATCCCTTGGCAAGAGGAGCCTGGTGGAGTCAGACACAACTGAGGCAACTTAGTGCGTGCGCACGCACACACACACACACACACACACACACACACACACATTCTAAGGTATTGACTCATGTGATTATGGAGGCTGAAAAGGTCCGCAATCTGCCACCTGCAAGCTGGAGGCTCAGGAAGGCTGGTGGTATAGGTTGAAGGCCTGAGAGCTAGGAAGCTGATGATGTAGCTTCTGATCCAGATCTCCTGAGAGCCAGGAGCAGTGAGGACAGGAGAAGCCTGATGTCTCAGCTGTGTCGTCAGGCAGAAGGAGGGCAAAGCCAGCCTTCCTCTGTCTTCTTGGTCTACTCAATCACTCAGTGGGTGATGCTCATCTACATTGGGGTGATCAATCTGCTTTACTCAGTCCACCAATTCAAATGCTAATCTCTTCTGGAACTGCAGCAGACACACAGAAATAATGTTATTAGTAGATAATCAGATATTTGGGCATCTCATGACCCAGTCAAGTTGACACAAAGTTAACTATCATGGAGGCTGTTTACAAAGGTGTAGGCAGGGTTAAGAGAAAACCCCACAGGATAATGCATGGCCCTGGGATGTTTCTGTCACCCCTTGGCTTGAAGGGGACAATTGCTTGAACCCAGAAGGAGGAACTGAAGCTGGAGGAGAAGGCCTCCCAATGGGAGCCATGGCCTTTGGGACAGGGACCTGGCCAAACTACAGAGGCCAAGAATATGTCAAGGGGCATGGATACACCAGCCTCATTTTCCCTCCTCCCTCTATTTCCTGGCAGTGCCTCTCATGGTGGAACTAACCAAGTCCAGGGGGCACTGTCCCTGGGGAGCTTCAGGACACAGTGCAGGGTGGAGGAGGGTGGAGGGTCAAAGAAGAGGAGTCAGTGGAAACCATCCAAAAACTAAGCTGAGGTTCTTATGCAGCTGTGCACAAGGGGTGGAGGAGACTTGCCTCTCTAGCGTCCTGGCCTGCGGAGGAACAAAACCCAGAGAGTGGGCAGGAATCCACAGCACTGAAAAAGACTATTTACAACTAATGAGCTGCAGTTCATTACAGGCAATTTCTGCAGGACAATTGCTAGTTTTCAATCAGCAGGATCAGTTTGGTTCTTTCCAAGAAAGAAAAAAACAGTCTAGACCTTTCTGGATAGAGAGTTAAGAAAGCACCAAAATTTTATGGCTGCCACTGGTTTTGCCAAGAATGGAGCCCTCCTAGAACACAGAATGATAAAGACGCTCAAAGGACAGTTGATGGGATTTTATGCAAGTGATTCAAGCCATTCCACATCAGATTGAGTATAATAATATAAATATTTCAAACGGATATTAATTAAGTTATCTCGATGCTTAACTCACATTTTCTCCTCAAAGTATGGTCTCCTTTTTTTTTTTTGTATAAAATATCTAATTTATGAGAAGTAAAATTAAGTCAATAGATTTTTCAGTAATTTGGTACATCTTTCTTTTTTCCCTTCCTCCTTTTGACAAATGAACTCAAAGGTGACATACTTAGATTTCCCCTCCCCCTGTAGGCATTTAAAACACATTTGTCTTGGGTAAGTCAAATGAAACATTACATATTAATTTGTACAATGAGATTTATTGAGGCTTCTGGAGCTGTTAGGAGTTTTCAAATATGTGCTTAAAGACTTCTGGGTCATTCCTGTGATTTATTGTGAGGTAATACATAAATACACACTCAGGTGCCCATTAAGAATAGATTTGCGTCCCATAGTCTGGAAATTACTCAGTCCTTCATACTTCACAATACATCACATTAGCTGGCAGTATAGAACTATTATAACATTAACGTAGTTTTCAGCCGTAATAGAAATATACTTACAGGAAGGTTAAAAGAACAAGACCCACTTGTAACGGCTCTTTGAGCCACTTGGAGCAAGGTAATGCTTTGTTGGCATATTTGTAAAAATTTGAATAATGAGATTGTGAGATTTTAATCTTGCTGAGTGCTATTTTAAAATACCATTTCTTGTAAAATGTTTTAAAAGGTAAGTGTTCAAAATAGCCAGATGGGGCTAGTTTTTTTTTTGTTGTTGTTTGTTTTGTTTTTTTTTTAACTTTTCCATTGTGAAGATGACCAGGAGCCTGTGAAATACGTATGTGAAGGGAATCCCTAATAGAGCACGCCCAGGAAGCTCTCGCCTGCCCTTCTGGGATGGATGGATACTGTGAGAATACTGGCAACTGCATCTCCAGAAGCTGTGGGATCAGCAGTGTGGGAGCTCCCCGGTGGTCTGGTGGTTAGAACTTGGAGCTTTCACTGCCGTGACCTGGGTTCAGCCTGTGGTTGGGGCACTGAGATCCTGCAAACTGCATGGTGTGGCAAAAGAAAAAAAAAAAAAAAAGAGAGAGAGAGAGAGAAAGATACAACACAGTTGAGGATCTGACCAATGGCAGAACCCACCAACCTCCTGGCTTTCTGCAACTGCTTTGCTTTTCCCCAACGTGTATTTGACTTTCTATGTGTATGCACAGGTTAGAACCAGCCTGCTTGCAGAAAGGAAAAGGTGGTGTGACTGTATCTGTTTGAAGGTAAATCCCACCCACTGTGCAATGCTGCCTGAGGCCAAACGAGAAACTGCCTTACTGCCACCCCTGCTTCTTATCCTCCCTCCTTAGCTTTCCCACCTGGCCAACCTCTTGACCAGCCAACAAGCCTCTGGACTTGTAAGAAGAGAAACCTGGTACTTATTCCTCAAAATTAGAATGAGGGGGAAAACACATATTCCTCAAAATTAGAATGAGGGGGAAAACACAGATGGTCTTCTGTGACTACAGTATTGAGAAGGAGGCTGCCCAAATCCCATTTGTTTGCTAAGGTTGATAGTGGCTGCCCAGGTCAAGGTTGGATAAACCAGTGCAAAAGTCGAGGAGCTCAGGCGGTCGCATATGGATATCATCAATCTACTTCCAAGCGGACTTGACAACTTGGAAAAGGAAAGCGTGTCATAAACATAATGAGATTCTGAACATCCAAGTGTGCTGTGTCCAGTTGTCTCTGAAAGGGAAATACGGCTTCCTTATCCACTCACTTCATGGGCTGACCACGCATACGTTTCTGTGATTGACAAGAGTTGGAGCAAAAAGAACCTTCTGTCTTCAGATGCTAGCACTTTCATGAGATTTCTCCATCCTTGTATGGTATTATCTCTGTGCATTCAGGCAGGACAATGCCATCTCACCATTTCAGCTTTCTTTATTATAAATTCACCCCAAATTTGTTTCAAGAGTTCAAACATGTAATCTTTTCCCTTCACCCTTAGCTGTTTTTGAATTTAGATTCTTCAGAGTAATGGGTGTTTCCTTAATATAAAATTTCTGAAGTTATTTTATAAAGTTGAGGACCAAATGTAATTTCGGAACTTCACACAATCAATACATTCTTGCTACTGCTGTAGCAATATCGAAGAAGGTTTCAATTATTTGAAGAAAATGTCTTCATTTTAATGAAATACATTGTCTCATACAAAGTTCTAGCCTTCTCTATCACACTTCTGACAGGTTTTATAATGCTTATTTCAACTCTGACAGGGTTCTAAGGATATATTTAATTCTTCCATTAATATATAAAAACTACCCTTTTTTTCTAGGGAATACTAAGGCTAGAATCTTGATTGCAGACTGCTGGATGCTTGATTTGGTGCTATTAATCAGAGTTTAGTAGACACTCATAAAGAGAGGGGGTTTGCCTGCCCTTTCTCTCTCAAACCTCCCTTGTCGCGTTTTACCCTAGCAGTTTTGCTCCTGCGTCTTTGGTCTCTGGTTTATTAAACTAACTGAATTCTAGGCCCATGCTGGCCCAATAAGATTTGTTCTCTTGAGAAAAAAAATGCAGAACCAGAGGCAGGGCATGGGGAGATGTTATGTAATAGAGAATTTGGCCTCTGTCCCCAGATGGCACTAGCGGGGACATCTGCCAATGCAGGGCCTGTAAGGGATGCAGGATCGATCCCCGAGTTGGGAAGATCCGCTGGAGGAGGGCATGGCAACCCACTCCAGTATTCTTGCTTGGAGAATCTCATGGACAGAGGAGCCTGGCGGGCTAGAGTCCATAGGGTCGCACAGAGTTGGACATGACTGAAAGGACTTAGCATGCATGCTCAGTTCCTGGGAGGGAGCTTCTACCCTCCTAGGAGATCTCAAGTGGCAAGAATATCTTCACTATTCATGGTGGCCAACTGGACCACGCCTGAGTTTACGGTCAAATGACTGCAGATGGGATTGGTCACACCTGAAACCTCAACCATGTAATTAGAAGGTTGGGCATTGGGCCGGGTGACTCTGGACAGGTGGGCTGGAGATCAAGTTCAATCACATGGCTGATAATTCAGCCAATCACTTCTGTCAAATGTAACCCCAACAAAAACTCTGGACGCCCAGACTGGATGAGTTTTCTGGTTGGTGAACACAGATGTTTGGGGAGGGTGGTGTGTCCTGTCCTCAGGGGATGTGTGTGCTAAGTCACTACAGTCGTGTTCAGCTCTTTGCAACCCCATGGACTGTAGTCTGCCAGGCTCCTCTGTCCTTGGGATTCTCCAGGCAGGAATACTGGAGTGGGTTGCCATTCCCTTCTCCACGGGATCTTCCCAATCCAGGGATCGAACCCACATCTCTTAGGTCTCCTGCACTGACAGGCGGGTTCCTTACCACTAGTACCACCTAGGCAAGGACACAAAAGCTCTGCATTGGAGTCCTTTCCTGACCTTGCCCTGTATGTCTTTTCATTTGGTTAGTCCTTTAAAATAAAACTGCAGTTGTGAGCATAGTTTTTTCCCTGAGTTCTATGTATTATTCTAGTGAATTATTCAACCTTAATGGTTCATAAGAAACTTCTGAATTTGTAGCCAGTTGTCCAGGAATGCAGGTGGCCTGGGACCCCAGAGCTTGTGGCTGGTGTCTGAGGGTGGTCTTGCTGGGGACTGAGCCCTTGACCCAAGGAGGCTGTGCCAACCTCAGATGGTAAACATCAGAGCCGCATTGCAGTTTAGCAGGAACCACATTGTATGAATGTAGAAATTTAGAAAGAAGACCCCAGGCTCCTCCGCTATACCACAGCCCATGAGATGCTCCAGAATCCTTCCAAGAATTCCCTTTCATCCTCCTCCTAGGGATTCCCAGCTGGCGCTAGTGGTAAAGAACTCACTTGCCAATGCAGGAGACATGAGAGACTCAGGTTCAATCCCTGGGTCAGGAAGATCCTCTGTAGTAGGAAATGGCAACCCTCTCCAGCATCCTTGTCTGGGAAATCTTATGGACAGAGAAACCTGGTGGGCTACAGCCCATGGGGTTGCAAAGAGTCAGACTCGCTGAGCACCTGGAGTAGCAGGTATGCTCCTATCTAGCTAGAGTGGGCCTGCCATTTGCAAATCAAAGAAACTCTGCAGGAAGGAAAGGAGGCCATCAGATGCCCGTGGTGTCCTATCCCTTCTGGGTTCTTGTTAAGTCCTGAAAGAAAGTGAAAGTGAAAGTGAAGTCGCTCAGTCGTGTCTGACTCTTTGCAACCTCATGGACTCTAGCCTACCAGGCTCCTCTGTCCATGGGATTTTCCAGGCAATAGTACTGGAGTGGATTGCCATTTCCTTCTCCAGGGGATCTTCCCAACCCAGGGACCGAACCCAGGTCTCCCGCATTGTAGACAGGCGCTTGACCGTCTGAGCCACCAGGGAATCTGGCCAGGTTTAAGACCATGGTCCCTGCATGACCTCATCCCTTCTTGCATCCTCTACCCCAAATCTGATTTAGGGCTGCATCCTGACTCTGCTTCTCCTCCCTGGACAGCTTTGCTGTTAGCCTGTGCTGCAGGAGATGCCGTAGGGAATGCGGACAGGAAGGACCTTGGGATACTTCCTCCATCTCTGATGTCTAGAGGTTGCCCTGGACTACTTCTGTGTTAAGCTCTTCCATCTGCCACTGATAGCATCTTCCACTCGGCTACTCACTTGGCCTATATGTCATGTTTTGTGTTTTATGTGATGACAGAATGTGTGCCCATTTGCTCAGTCCTGTCTGATTCTTTGAGATCCATGGACTGTAACCCACCAGGCTCCTCTGTCCATGGAATTTTTCAGGCAAGAATACTGGAGTGGATTTCCCTTTCCTCCTCCAGGGGATCTTCGTGACACAGAGATCGAACCTGCGTCTCGCATCTTCTGCGTTGGCAGGCAGATTCTTTACCAACGGCACCTCCTGAGAAGCCCCTAATGACGGAAGAATTTTATTGTCTCTTTTTTCTACAATGTCTAAATATTAAATGCGGATTAGGGGGCTTCTAAGGGAAAGCCAATGAGCTATATTTCCAATATGCACTCATGGATGATAAACTTAATATTTAATTAGAATATTTTCTAAAACATTTGAACTTAATTTTAGGCATAAAAAGCTGCATACTTTTTTCCCCCTCTTGGTCTCTCCACTTTTTTCTGCTCTTTTCAGATTCCTTATGTTATTACTGGAATGCAGTTAATTGGACTGTCAGTACTATTTTAGCTTTCTACATTGGTAGATTTTTAAAAATATTCCATTGATTTGACTAATCTATATTACATGTGAAAAAATTTAAACGTACATGAAGCATTTTATGTGAACACATATCAGTGTTAGGAGTCTTTAGGGAGAGGGCCTTTTGGAAGCATCTAGAGCAGAAGCACCAAAGTTGGAACCACTGCTTAATGGTTTTGTAATTCCTCTAAGCACGTAGTTTTATAAGGCCCTATTTTCCCCTCATAACTGGCAGTAGACTTCTTCAAATAGACAAAAGGAGGGCTGTAGTGCTTATTTTGGAGAAGGCAATGGCACCCCACTGCAGTACTCTTGCCTGGAAAATCCCATGGACAGAGGAGCCTGGTGGGCTGCAGTCCATGGGGTCACTAAGAGTCGGGCACGACTGAGCGACTTCACTTTTGCTTTTCACTTTCATGCACTGGAGAAGGAAATGGCAACCCACTCCAGTGTTCTTGCCTGGAGAATCCCACAGACAGAAGAGCCTAGTGGGCTGCCGTCTATGGGGTCGCACAGAGTCAGACACGACTGAAGCGACTTAGCAGCAGCAGCAGGAGTGCTTATTTTAAATAGTTAGGAGGTAACCAACTAGCATTTTATACCAGAGCCTACTGTGGAATGAAGAGAAGAACTCGAGGTGATCTGGAGGTCACTGAAGAGCAAGGAGCAGAGTGGTGTGAACCCTGGGAATAGGGGGCAGTGAAGTCCTTTGAAGGGTTTGGAGGGCTGGTAACAGAGGAAAGAAGGGAAAGGCGGTGGAAGCTACCCTACCTGTTATTGCCCTGACACCCGTCACAGCCCTGGCTACACTTTGCTGCCAGGGCCTCCCACGTGAATAAGCATTTCTTACAGAAACCCCTCCCCAGTGGATTGAATATGTTCACTATTGAATTTTTGGTTAGGGTCACTCACCCCAGAGCTTCATCTCAAAATCCCAGTGACATGTTCTCTACACAAGTTTTTACAGGTACATCGGGTGGATAAATTTATTTCTGATGCTTCATGCACAGTGACTGACCAGGGCTCAGCCTTGTGTTTTGTAAGCCTCCATCCTTGCCCACGAATCACCCTTGTCCTGGGCTGGCAGCCAAGCCCCGCTGATGTTCAAACCTGGAACTTCCGGAGCACCAGGGAGAAAGATCAATGCCAAGGGATGCTGCAGTTTCAGGGAGCTGGGAACTTGGAAGCTTGTGCAGCTGAGATCTCAGTCGATAAGTCAACAGGCAACAGATTTCAGTTTTTGTATTGTTGTTATGCTTTTTAATCACAAACGTAATACAGAGTGATGGCTAAAAACTGACACCCAACAGACCAGTATAAATAGTGGAAAGCTTTCAGTCCCTCAACCCTCTTTTCTTTCCAATTCCTGAATATAATACTGGTAACAGCTTGATGTGTATTTCTCCAGACCCTTAGCTATGCCCACGAACAGATACACGCACACACACACACACACACACACACACTCACGCTCACTCTTCCAGGGTTTTTATTCTTTTCACTGTGGCATGTATTTCATAGCTGACCTTTGTTCCAAGGTCTTGCTCTGCCTTAATGTATTTCAGCATTCCCTATTGATGGATATTTGGGGTGTTGCCACTTATTTGGTCATTCCATAAATACTTATGGACATTTATTAAATGCCAGCCTCCACTTGAGGCCATGATTCCTGCCCTCATGGAGTTTCTTGGCGTGGACACATGAGCCCTCTTCTTGATCACGGGGTGTGTTTTGGGGTGCAGTGCGTCAGACAGTATGAGGATTTTACACACTGAGGTCCTGCCCAAATACCATATCACTAACTCTCTTGTATCTTTTAAAACTCTGTAACTTTTATTTCTATGCAAAAAGAGTCATTTCTTTTCCAGAATCCTATCTCCTATGGACTCATGAGAAAGTGATTATACTTTAATCAGAAATTCTGAAAGAATAATTGAAGTCATAATGGAAGAGATCTTTTGTCAGGGAACCACTGATGGAATTTCTCAATTGTATTTTGGCAACTTTCCTTTCTCAGCAGATGTAATTCAACCTGCTCAAAGAGCCATCATTCTGAGGCTTCCTCCGGCTCTGAGGTGTCTGGGGACAAAGATCTGCAAACCTGACATCTTTCTAGAACTTCAGAGGGAAGGTATTTTAGAAATCTGGAGGGCGGTTTCAGCCTCTCAGCAGGAGTAATTTCAGCTCATTTTTCCAGGTTGTGTCATGAGATAAGCTTGCAAAGGGAGCAGAAAAAGCAGCTTTGTGGGGAAGATCCTGTTACAGTTTCTGATCTCCCCAAATAGACAGATAGATCACAGAGAATCAATTTAAATCAGACCTGTGATTTTAATACAAAGTCTTTGTTTTGCTAAGTGATCTCTGACTGGATATTTGAATGTTTTCTGAGTCCCTGGAAACAGAGCAAAGTAATTGTTACAGTCAGCACCTGCCATGAATGCAAAGAAAACAGGCTGGTTCTAAAAAAACTAGGCAGCAGTTTCTCCATTAATTTGGGTCTCACTTCACTAATCTCTTTTTTTGGAGGTGTTCCTGGAAACCTCTTCTTGGTACTGAGAGAGATACTGGCTACAAGCAGAAGCGGGGTGTGTTATAAAAGAGAGGGAATCAAATGAACAGAAGCTTCAGAGTCAGAATCTTGGGTTCGGCTACCAGGCTGGGGACTTACTAACTGTGTGTCTGTAGGCATATTATTACCTTCCCCCAGGTCTCCATTTCTTTATTTGTAAAATTGGAAAATAGCAATATTCTGGAGGGCTGTTGTGAGGATTAACCATATTTCTAGGCACACAATTATCATTCAGATATGTGTTCTATTAACTAATTTCACTGTAGGACTAACAGAGCTAGATGGTGGGAGAGGTGGGGCAGTAGGTAGGTGATTTACTCAGTCTATAATACACACGCTACTGAAGTCATAGAACTCTAGTCTGAGGCTCTGAGCTCCATGCTGGGCTATGATTTCCTTGATGTGGATTTTAGCCAAGTCATTTAAAGTCTTTGAACCACTCATTCCTCAGGCAATCAGAAGAAAATAGTGTCTCTAAGAATTAAATGAGATTATACCTGGAGGGTGTTTTGCACTGAGCCTGACCCATAAAGAGAGCTCAGTAAATGGTAGCCTCATGCCTCAGCATTATTCTCATTATCATTGCTACCACCCCTTCTTTTTACTTCTGCCCGAATTACTTGAGCTTTAGTGAAGAGGCTGTATGCTCATTTGGCAGAGTGAATGAGGAAAAAGGAGGTCCTTTTCTATTTTGTGGGCATCACTTCTCTGTCTGTCTTCAACCAGGTGCCTGGAGAGGCAGCCAAGCCTGTTTGGCATTTTCTTCAGAAGAAACACTACCTGTGCTGGAATGGAAATCATGATTCTTGGAAGACATCCCTGCAGTGTTCCAGTGAATGAATCCGTGCAAATAACCTCACCGAACAGTTTCATCTAACTTGTTTGGGAAGCATTTCCCACTCATGTCTACTCGGGGGCAGGCCCATGTGGTTTGTTCTCTCACTGCCCTTGCAGGGGCAGTGGTTGCCTACTGAGATTATTTTATGACAACTTGAGTGATCCGTAACATTTTCCTTTATTTCCCAGGGAAAATGGTCTTCCCTGTTCTTCGGTGCAGGAATTTCAATCATGTGGGCACTGGGGCAAGAATAATGGCTCGAGGAGTTCAGTTCTTCATTTACAATTAATCATTCATCCATTCAGCAAATATTTCCTGTACCCCTGTTACCTAGGATCTATGTGATAAGACAGAAGCTCAGTGCCTGCCCTATGGACTTATAGTATAGTATAGTATAGTATAGTATAGTGTAGTGTAGTGTAGTATAGTATAGTATAGTGTAGTATAGTGTAGAATAGTGTAGAATAGTGTAGAATGGTATATAGTATAGTACAGTATATAATATAGTACAGTATATGTAGTATAGTATAGTAAGAATCTTGCATCAGATAAACAATGAAACACTAACACAGAAACTATTTATAGTTTGTGCAAAAAAAAAAAAATAAGAGCATCACAGTAATGAAGAGGCTATAAAGGGAAATCCAACTTATTCAGGAAGGATAGGGATGTACTGAGAAAGTGATGCTTCAATGAAGATCTGATAAACTGAAGATCTGATCTGAATCTAGTTCAAGGCAAGAAGAGAACATTCCAGAGAGATGAAACAGCAAGAATAAAGAGTCTGAGGTATGAGGGAGCATGTTCCAGGAAGCAAGAAAAGGCCAGTGTGGCACTGAATGAGGGTGGGGTGAACAAGTCAGTATGGGTCTGAAGAGGAGGCATTTATGTGAGCTATGTAGAGCCTGGTAGGCATTGCTGGGAATTCATGTTTTGTTTTTATTTTTTGATCTTAGTACAGTGGGAACGTGTTTAAAGGTTTTAAGGACAGGTGTGTGTGTGTGTGTGTGTGCGTGTGTGTGTATGTGTGTAATACACATGATTTGCTTTCCATTTTGAAGGCTCTCTCAGCTGCAGTGCGGGAGGGCAGGAGTGGAAATGGCAGAGCAGTTAAGTAACCAGTGATAGATGATGGAAAATTAGACTGAAATGGTGGTAGAAATACCTGGACCTTTGAGTGCAGTTCAGGAGATAAAAACCACAGGATATAATTTTGAATTTAGTAATAGAGGTGCGTATGTGCTTAGTCGTATCTGATGCTTTGCGACCCCATGGACTGTAGCCCGCCTTGCTCTTCTGTTCGTGGAATTCTCCAGGCAAGAATACTGGAGTGGGTTGCCATTTCCTACTCCAGGGGATCTTCCCAACCCAGGGATTGAACCCACGTCTCCTGTGTCTCCTGCATTGCAGGCAGATTCTTTATACCACTAGTGCCACCTGGGAGGCGATGGAGAGCTTAAGGGTGAAGGGTGACACTGAAGTTCCTTACTTGTCTACAGGATGGACAGTGGAGCCATTCACTGAGATGGAAAGCACAGAAATAGAACCAGGTAGACAAGGGACATGGGGGTGGAGATAGGGTGTGCAAAACTGTGACTTCTTCCTTACAGTGCTGTTTGGGTCTGGCTTGTATGTGCCCTGCAGTTCCCCTCCACACAAGGAAGAAGCTACTCCTGAATTTTGTGCCACTAGTTCCTCTGGGAACAAGTTCTCAGACTCCTCAATTAACATCACCAAATTACTATATGGACATGTATATAATATATATGCATTTATCTTTGACTGCACTGGGTCTTTGTTACTGAGCACAGGCTTTCTTGAGTTGCAGCGAGTGAGGGGCTACTCTCTCTCCCTGGTTGTGGTATCTCACTGTGGGCCTCTCATTGCAGTGGCCTCTCCCATTGCAGAGCACGGGCTCTAGGGAATTTGGGCTTCAGCAGTTGCTGCACGTGGGCTCAGCAGTTGCGGCTCGCGGGCTCCAGAGCATGCGCTCAGTAGTCGATTGCACAGGCCTGGGTACCCTGCAGCACGTGGGCTCTTCCTGGACCAGGGATAGAACTAGTGTCCCCCTGCACTGCAAAGCTGATTCTCCACCACCAGACCGCCAGAGAAGCCCCAAATCACTATATTTTTTATACTCCTCAGTTTAACCTCTGGGACTTGAAGGATGAGTAACAGTTCAGGAGGTAGAGGGGATGATGGAAGGACATTTGGGGCATAGAAAGAAGTCAAAGTGCAGGCTATGTTTGGGGAAGGGCGGATGACTGCGAGCTCCTGGGATGCAGAGCACGTGGACAGGAAGTAGTGAGGGAAGAGGCAGAAATTAGACAGGGCTGGGTAGTGGAGGCCCTTCTCTGCTAAGGGGTTTGGGTTTGAGCCCGCAGATGGCTGGAGCTGCAACAGGTTTCTGAGAGCATGGGAAGACAGTCTTATAATTTAGGGGGACAATTGCTCAAGTGACAAAGCGAGGAATGCATTGGAAAGGTGAGGTTTGGGAGGCGGTTTCTGGATTTAGACACCTGTTATGGGCTGAATCATGTCTCCCCCGAAACATGTTGACTAACCTCCTGTACCTATGAATGTGCTCTTATTTAGAAACAGGGTCTCTGCTGATGTAATCAAGTTGAGCTGAGGGCATTAGAGAGGATCCTAATCCACTATGACTTGTGTCCTTGTAAGAAGATGGAGATTTGCACAGAGACACACACACACAAGGAGACACATAAACGGAGACACATACACGGAGACGCAGGCAGGGAGACGCACACGGGGAGACTCATATAGGGAGACACACACAGGGAGACGCACACAGGGAGACTCATATAGGGAGACGCACACAGGGAGACGCACACAGGGAGACGCACACGGGGAGATGCACACAGGGAGACTCATGTAGGGAGAGACGCCAGGGCCATGGAGACGCACACGGGGAGACTCATATAGGGAGACACACACAGGGAGACGCACACAGGGAGACTCATATAGGGAGACGCACACAGGGAGACGCACACAGGGAGACGCACACGGGGAGATGCACACAGGGAGACTCATGTAGGGAGACGCACGCAGGGAGACTCCATCATGTTTTCCATGGTGGCTGCATCAGTTTACATTCCCACTAACAATGTAGGAGGGTGGAATCTTTATATATTTATGGCGGGTATATAAAATTATGTAGCCACTATAGATAATGGTTTGGTAGTTCCTCAGAAAGTTATACACAATGTTGAGGTTCGACAGAAAACCATGAAATTCTGTAAAGCAATTATCCTTCAATTAAAAAATAAATAAAAATTTAAAAATGTTATACACACACTTACCATATGATCTAGCACTTCCACTTCAACGTATAGGCACCAAGAAATTTAAGCAACAATACTTGTACATAGGCAAAAGGTAGAAGCAATCCAAGTGTCCATCACAAGTGAATGGATAAACAAAATATTGTCTATCCATACAAAATATTGTCTATCCATACAATGGAATATTACTCAGCTGTTAAGATGAATGGAATCCTGACATATTATAACATGGATAAACCTCAGAAACATTATGCTGAGTGAAATAAGCCAAACACAAAAGGACAAAGATTGTATGATTTCATTTGCACAAGGTATCTAAAATAGACAAATTCATAAAAGGTTACCAGGGGCTTAGGGGAGAGAGGAGGTTATTGCTTCATGGGTAAAGAATTTCATTTTGGGATAATGAAAACTTTCGGAAATGGATAGGGGTGATGGTTGCACATGGTTACACATTCAGTGTTGCAAATGTATGTAATGCCACTGAATTGTGCTCTTACGATGGTAATGTTTATGTCCTGTGTACTTGACCACAATAAAAAAGGAAAACAAAACATAAAAAATAAAAGTAGATGCATGAAATATGAAATTATCTTCAATACATTAAGGAAAAAAATCAAGAAGAGCATATATATAGATTTAAATACTTAGATATTTATATGTATACATTTCTCTATATAAGGATTTCCCTGGTGGCTCAGACAGTAAAGAATCTGCTGCAATCCAGGAGTCCCATGTGTGATCCATATATATTTCTCTTTATAAATATAACCTTAATCGAATATTTTAAAAGCATATGCAAATATATGTAGTTATGTGTACTAATATTTTACTGGAAGGATGTTCAAGAAATGTTGAGTGGTTGCCTTTGTAGAGGACTGGAAGTGAGGGGAGAGCAAATGGTCCTTTTCTCCTTCTGTTTTCAGTTTAAACTTTTTATTTTATGTTGGAGTGTAGCCAATCAACAGTGTTGTGGTGGTTTCAGGTGGACAGCCAAGGGACTCAGCCATGCATATACATGTATCTCCATTCTTGCCCAAACTCCGCTTCCATCCAGGCTGCCACATAACACCGGGTAGAGTGCCCTGTGCTGTGCAGGAGGTCCTTGTTTGTTACCCATTTTAAGTATAGCAGTGTGTACATGTCCCATTCCAAACCTCCCATCTCTTCCCCTCCTTCTTCCCCAGCAACCATAAATTCATTCTCTAAGTCTGTGAGTCGTTGCACATGGCCCTTTTTTAAAAAAATTTAAACCTTTCTCTGTATAGTTTGAGGTCCTCTTTCCCCTTTCTATGCATGGCTATCTTTATTAAAATAAAGATGATGTGAATTGGGAGCAGGGCAGCTGGGGGAAGTTCCCTTGGATTCTCTTTCTCACATTTACAGGCCAGTCTTCTGCAAAGTAGTCCTGAGCCCAGGGTCTGGTGGGGGACAATCCCTGCTGAGCCTCTGGCCTCACTGGGCCTGGGGTGCCTGGTCATCCCCGGGATCACATGGCAGGATCCCATGCAGGCTGACTGCTGCAGTTACATCTTGGAGTGAGCCAAGCCCACTGGAGCCTGGAGCTCAGTCCACTTCACTTCCTAGGCCAAATGATAGAAGTATTCGCGCCTTTGTTTTATATCGTTGTTTCAATAATAGATAAAAGGGCGCCATGCATTTACTGAGGTACCTTGCCTGAGAGAGTGAGAGACAACTAGTATGTCTTTGAACAATCATCTGTTGTATGTTTTGTGCCTGCAAATCACCGACGTTAGCAGAGTCAAGTTTCCTGGAAGAAGCATACCACGCTCCTAGATGGGTTTGGACTTGGCAGAGATTCAGTGGAAGTGTTTGCATGAGCCTCTGTGAGGTGCAGTCATCATTCCATCTAACCTGTGAGAGTGGTGACAATGGAGTGGGGCCCTGATGTCCCCTCCCTGCTTTCTTCTTCTTCTTCTTGTTCAGTTGCTAAGTCATGTCCAACTGGTTTGCAATCCCATGGATGGTAGCCCACCAGCTCCTTGGATCTAAGCTATTTAATTCAAGGAGTTGTTTGCGAATGTATATCACAAACTGCCAGGAAAGAAATTCCATCTTTGTCTAGAAATTCAAGGAGTCTGGTTGTCATTTGTGTAGGACAGCTGTTAGAGTGGATGTTCCCTGAAGCTCTTTGAGTGTTTCACCCTGTCAAGTGGCCCCAAGAGGCATAAACAGACAGCACTCCAAAACCAGAAGGGAGGGGTTTTATTGGAATATGTGATTACTAAGAAGTTTCTCATTGATTCTAAAGTTTAGAGGTCCTTCCCTTCAGAGGAGGATTGATCATTTTAGAAATTGAGGTGTTACCAGGTAGAAATTGAGGTGTTACCGGGTGGGAACAGAATCAAATTTTTCAACAGTAGATTTCAAAGCTGGAAGAAAGACATTTTGTTAATTAAACAGAAACTCTACATTGTGCTCAGTCAGGTGTCTTTCAAAGCACACAGTAAATCTCTGCGGGTTCATGCTGTCACTTCGCTGCAATCTCACTGTGAAGTTAGTTCTAGCAAGATCCTCCTAGAGGATCCAGCCTCTCAGTTCCATGAGCTGCTTCCATTAGGATGGTTAATAACAGAGCTGGCATCACTGAAAACCCACATTGCAGCTGATGCTTGACTGCGGGAGCTTTTTCTGTTAGGAAGGAGGTGCTTGCTCATTTTCATTTGAGGAAGCATATAAACTCCAAGTAATGATCACTTTTCCAGTTCTACGCGACAAGGAGGGGTCTCATCATCACTAATTCCTTTGGTGTCCGCACTGTGGCACCAGCCCTGTGATGGGTGCATTGGAGGTTGATCTGGATGTAACATGCCATCCTTGTCGTTAGCATTGGTTGATCTCCCCTCTCAACACTAGAAGCTCCTGATTCAAGGAGTCTGGTTGTCATTTGTGTAGGACAGCTGTTAGAGTGGATGTTCCCTGAAGCTTTTTGAGTGTTTCACCCTGTCAGGTGGCCCCAAGAGGCACAAACAGAAACCCCTCCTGATGTACACTTTCTATGCAAACGCCTAAAGCAGAGGAAACAGACTTGGCATCAGCACTTGGGGGGAGATAGGAAGCTGACACAGAACCAGTTCTGTGGAGCTCAGCAGCTCAGAGGAAGTCCTCAGCTGATCACCCCACCGTAAGAGCAGGGGTCCCCACCTCCGGGATCTGATGCCTGACGGTCTGAGCTGGAGCTGATGGGATAATCAGAGAGTACACTTTCTTGTGTGCTTTATTTAATGGAATACTTAATGGAATACTCTTGAATCATCCCATAACCATCCACCCTACCCCCCATCTAATGCCCTGCCCGTCCATGGAAAAATTATCTTCCGTGAAAACAATCCCTAGTGCCAGAAAGGGTGGGGACCACTGCCTAAGAGTGAAGTCAGGGTGAGATGGGAAGAAGGCGCTGGAGAACACGGGCTGACGGGAGGGCCGGGAGACACATCTGTGAACCGGGCCTCGCTGCTTCCCTTGCCAGAGCTGTGCTCTTGAAAGAGGATCTTGTCTGTGATGAGAAGAACTCAGTGGCCCTATCAGTTCAGTTCAGTTCAGTTGCTCAGTCGTGTCTGACTCTCTGCAACCCCATGAATCACAGCACGCCAGGCCTCCCTGTCCATCACCAACCCCCGGAGTTCACTCAGATGCACGTCCATCGAGTCAGTGATGCCATCCAGCCATCTCTTCCTCTGTCGTCCCCTTCTCCTCCTGCCCCCAATCCTTCCCAGCATGAGAGTCTTTTCCAATGAGTCAACTCTTCGCATGAGGTGGCCAAAGTACTGGAGTTTCAGCTTTAGCATCATTCCTTCCAAAGAACATCCAGGGCTGATCTCCTTCAGAATGGACTGGTTGGATCTCCTTGCAGCCCAAGGGACTCTCAAGAATCTTCTCCAACACCACAGTTCAAAAGCATCAATTCTTCGGCACTCAGCTTTCTTCACAGTCCAACTCCCACATCCATACATGACCACTGGAAAAACCATAGCCTTGACTAGACAGACCTTTGTTGGCAAAGTAATGTCTCTGCTTTTCAATATGCTATCTAGGTTGGTCATAACTTTTCTTCCAAGGAGTAAGCGTCTTTTAATTTCATGGCTGCAGTCACCATCTGCAGTGATTTTGGAGCGCCAAAAAATAAAGTCTGACACTGTTTCCACTGTTTCCCCATCTATTTCCCATGAAGTGATGGGACCAGATGCTATGGAGGGGGAAATGGCAACCGACTCCAGTATTCTTGCCTGGAGAATCCCATGGATTGAGGAGCCTGGTGGGCTACAGTCCATACAGTCGCAGAGAGCTGAACATGACTGAGCAACTGAGGGTGCATGCATAGAACAGATAACTAATGGGGGCCTACTGTATAGCTCAGAGAACTCTACTCAGTGCTTGGTGGGGACCTAAGTGGGAAGGAAATCCAAATAAAAGGGGGGGTATATATATACATATAGCCGATTCACTTTGCTGTACAGTAGAATCTAAGTCAACATTGTAAAGCAACTCTACTCCAGTAAAATTTAAAAATATATCTAACTATATGCTGGGATGGAGAATGGTAAAGGAGCTCATAGGTGAGGAGTGAAAGGGGGGCTCTTTGAGGAGGTGACTTGTAATCTGTCCCTTGGAGCATGAGAGGGAGCCTGCTGTCCCCAGAGCAGGGGAAGAACATTTCAGAACCTGGGGAAGTGGAAGGAAGGGGCTGGGCGAGTCTGAGGGACTGAAGGAAGCCAGTGAGACTGGGAAGAATGTGGATTACTGGCCCCCATCTGGCCCCTCACACCTTTTGAATGTGCTCCCATGCAGGGCGTGTTCCATCTCCCCAGGCTGGGTGTCTGTGGACTGTCTCTGATCTAGTCACTTGGTGTCTTCAGCACTTGGGCACACGGTACGTGGTGGTGGTTATTGTTCACTTGCTCAGTCGTGTCTGACTCTTTGCAACCCCATGGACTGCAGCACTCTAGGCTTCCCTGTCCTTCACCATCTCCTGGAATTTGCTCAAACTCAGGTCCGTTGAGTCGGTGATGCCCTCCAGCCATCTTGTCCTCTGTCGTCCCCTTCTCTTCCTGCTCTCAATCTTTTCCAGCATCAGGGTCTTTTCCAAAATGGTAGGCAGTACACAGCAGATTTTTGAATGGAGGAGTCTACTCAGCGTCTTGCCTATGCTGGGGATGGGTTGTGTGCCTCCTTGTAAGCCGTTCTCTGTAAAGCTGGGTTTTGCAGATTCTCCAGGCATCCACGGGCAGTGGACTCACAGTTTCCAATGGTGGGATCATCTCTGGTGCCTTCCCTGGACACAGAATTGCCAAGACTGTGTTTTAAGTTTGGTGTATTGATATTTCCACCTGAAGTCCTTGCTCTGGTTAATTCTGGCTGCTTGGGTAACTTTTCAGCAGCTTTGACTTTAATGTTGTAAATAAATTCCTTAGCCAGTGATGTAGTAATGTAGATCTTCCAGGTTTTGGGGCTGGAACAGCTCTGGGAGATCATCAACTCAGCCTTTTCATTTTATGAAAACCAGAGTTTTCATAAACTCACCCAAGGTCACCCATTGAGATATTGGCAGTAAGGAGGCTTAAGGGCCTGAAACCCTTGACCCCCAGGCTCTGCTATGCTATTTCCACTGTATACCTGGTCTCCAGTTAAGCCTCAACCCTCCGTGTAGTAGAACAGAGTGAGAACATGGGCTCTAGAGGCAGACATCCTAGCTGCCTATGCTTGACTGTGACACTGAGCAATGCCTCAGTTTCCCTATTTGCAAAATGGGATAACAGCTAAATTTATCCTTCATGCAGTGATAATTAAATAAAACAATGCAGACAGAGAACCTGGCCCTTAGTAAGACCTGATAAATGTCAGCTCTTATCATCCTTCCTCCAAACACTATGCTGGAGAGAGCTCAGGCTCAACATATATTTTCAACAATCCTTTCCTCCATTTATGCACTTCTTTCCAGTTGATAAACTGGATTTTATTTATCCATCTCTCCTTGGGCAAATGTCTGTACTGTCAGAAAACTTATAAATCCCAAGCTATTGTTTCCTTATTAAATTTTAGGAAATGACACAATGCTGTCAACTTGCTCTTGCCTGATGCCGACAGTGTTGGGAGGAGGCTTATGACAATTAGAGAAGTTAATTAGTCATGCCCAAGCAGTGCAAATAGCGTGGAGGAGAAGGGGCCTCTGTGGGGAGAAGAATGGCTTGAACTGTGGTCTTGAAGCTGAAATTATAAACGAGACAAGGGATTTACGTGCATAAAATCCATCGTGATAAAGAGAAATGGAGAAAATGCAATTGGAAATGAAAAAGCATGAAAAGGCTTCAGTCGTCTAAATGAAATGCTAAGCCTTTCATTTATCAGGTGCTTATAAGGGTAGCCAGAGATTAGGTATATGGGTGGGGAGTTGGCAGATGGGTGGGCAGTTGGATGCATAGATGGGTGGATGGATTTGTGGGTGACTTGATGGGTGAGTGGACAGATTGGTGGGGGATATGGATGGATGGAGTAATGTGGGGGGAGGTGGGTTAAAACAGAAGGTTTACCTGATTTTTGACACTAAGTCACCCAGAGCTCTGCACCTCTGGCTGTGACACTGTCCAGCATACATTGTAAATTGCCAAAGCGACCCGCAGAGGAAGCTATGATGACCACGGGGTCCCCACCTGCTCCCAGCAGACCCTCACCCTCTTCACACCTTCGTGCCTTCCACTCTGCTGTGCCTCAGTCGCACTGGAAGTGTGACTTCCCATGGGAATGTGGCCACTGTGATGCTTCTCCAGGCAAGGCTTTGTCATTTGATCCAGTTCTCCAACACGCCTGCCTCCCCAGCTTGTGTCTTGTGCCATTTGCAACACTGGGGTTACCATCAGCAAAATTCCATCCAACATCGACCTCTTCTCCTACCTTCTGAGTAGATCTTCCACCTTATCCTATCAGCAGAAATGAAGCTGTGCCCTGAGTGGTTGGTTTCCTCTATAACCAATATGGTATTCCTCTACAATATGGTATTGTTTCCAGCCACATTTCTTGGAGCCCAGAGAAGGGTTAGGTGCCTTGCTGGCTCCCAGTGCAGACTCTGCCCTTCTCTCTTCAAAATTCCAGCACCACCCTCAGACTGTCTCATTGCTGCCCCTCAATGTGGCAGTCATCTTCTGATCCTGTTCCCCTCCTTTTATACTCCCTCATTCAGTGAGGATTTTTAGCACATAATAAGAAAGCTGAGTGCCGAAGAATTGATGCTTTTGAACTGTGGTGTTGGAGAAGACTCCTGAGAGTCCCTTGGACTGCAAAGAAATCCAACCAGTCCATTCTAAAGGAGATCAGCCCTGGGTGTTCTTTGGAAGGAATGATGCTAAAGCTGAAACCCCAGGACTTTGGCCACCTCATGCAAAGAGTTGACTCATTGGAAAAGACTCTGATACTGGGAAGGATTGGGGGCAGGAGGAGAAGGGGACGACAGAGGATGAGATGGCTGGATGGCATCACCGACTCAATGGACATGAGTTTGAGTGAACTCTGGGAGTTTGTGATGGACAGGGAGGCCTGGCGTCCTGCAATTCATGGGGTCACAAAGAGTTGAACACTACTGAGCAACTGAACTGAACTGAACTGAAGCATAGCTAACACTTGAGTAGTATTTCCTATGTGCCAGGTACTATCCTAAGCATTTGCTATATTAACTTATCGTCACAACAACCCTCTAAGGTAAGCATTATGATAATACCCATTTTAAAGATGAGGAAACTAAGGCAAAGACAGGCTAAGTAATGTATCCAAAGTGATACATTGCTAGTCCTTGATGGAGCCAGGATTTGAGCAGCGTGGCTCAATTTTTTATACCCCAACACTTTGGTTATAATTCTTACTAATTTCAATGTCTTCTAGAATATATTGTCCAATAGAATGTTCTATCACAGGACTGTTCTGTCAATATATCTGCACTTTTCAATGTAGTAAACAGAGTGGGTATACGCTCACCCGGTATGGGTATTGGGCCCTTGAAGTGAGTTTTTAGTTGAGTTATATGTGAGTAATCAAATGTGGCTAGTAGCCACCATATGGGACAGTGTGGCTCTGGAATCCATGCAATGCTTGGCCAACTATCATTGCCTCCATCCTGTGTAAGCCCAGTGGTCCTACTTTAGTTCTTATTTCTGTTGAAATGTCATAAAATCCAAGATCTTGGATTCAGGCATCTCAGCCTGAGACCTACTTCAACCTGTATTTTCGGTGCATTGACTCCAGAACCGCCCACCTCAGCACTTTTCAACAGGATCCACACCTTCTATTGATAACATTTATCTTGCTGTGTTTCTACATCCAGCTTCTCGTCTAGCTTACAAGTAAGAAGACCCTTTGTTATAGTTATGCCTTAAAGAGGTATTTGTGTAGCTAGTGACATCTGGGTCCTGGAGGTCCCCATTCGTAGGAGATCTTCCTATGACCTTGAGAGAGGCCCTCAAAGGTCATGAGTTCACGTGCGATTGCAAAATTTGCAAAAATGAGCTATTTAAACCACAATCGGTTGAAAATCCCTGGGTCTTTCTATTCACACGCCCACTGCGTTGCATATGCCTTCTTGTTAGGTGGGGTTGGATTGTCCAGAGGCAGTTTTCAGTTTGTGGCTAAGGGAAAGTTGAGTACAGTAAGAATAACCCTAGCTGTCCTCTCGTAAACCTCGCTTCCAGAATAATCCTACTGCCTTTTACGCTGATCCATCCGTCATCAGGACACAAGGGGTCAGAGGCCAGGGTCATATTGTGATTTGAGCAGGTCCTATAAGTGGTGGCTCAGACAGAAAGAGTCTGTCTACAATGTGGGAAACCTGGGTTCGATCCCTGGGTCGGGAAGTTCCCTGGAGAAGGAAACAGCAACCCACTCCAGTACTGTTGCCTAGAAAATCCCATGGACGGGAGGAGCCTGGTGTCCATGGGGTCACAAAGAGTTGGACACGACTGAGTGACTTCACTTTTTTTTTAATAGAGCTCAGCTCAGCAAGTGTCTGGGTAATGAGGGAGAACCAAGCTTCAAAACGTGTGGACCCAGAAGGTGGTGTGCGGAAATTCCTCATAGATACCTTGGAGGAGAGAATATCCTCAGTGATGCAACATTTATACTTCTAAATGAGCTCTTTTTTGATGGGCATGATGTATAATGGAATCTACCAGTTTTTCCATACCGGTAGCATAAAACCTGGAGAAGGCACTGGCGGCCCACTCCAGTACTCTTGTCTGGAAAATCCCATGGATGGAGGAGCCTGGTGGGCTGCAGCCCATGGGGTCGCGAAGAGTCAGATACGACTGAGCGACTTCACTTTCACTTTTCACTTGCATGCATTGGAGAAGGAAATGGCAACCCACTCCATTGTTCTAGCCTGGAGGATCCCAGGGACAGGGGAGCCTGGTGGGCTGCCGTATATGGGGTCTTGCAGAGTTGGACACTGACTGAAGCAACTTAGCAGCAGCAGCATAAAACCTGTATCAGTATTACACACAGTAATTATATCTGTGTGAAGTCATATGTTTTATTTCTGCAACTATCAATAAGGGAAAAAAAACCCCAGATATCCATCAACCTTGCTAGAGGAAAGACTGAATTATGTTTCTGTTCTCTAAGATTATTGTCGCATGAATAGGCAAAAGAGGGCAGGAAAGGAAGTAATACAAAGTTGTATTAGACAGCTAATTAAAAAGCATGTTATTTTTTGGATGTTATGATGTCTGCAGTAAGCACTGAGTTTTAAAATTTCTTATTATCTGATTCTTAAAAAATTCACTCATGTGTTTAATTTCACATTTGTGATTTGGTAAACTTTCTGTTAAAGAGGACACCCAAAGTGTCTTTAGCCTCACCCCCTCAAACCTGGATTCCTCCTGATGCCAGAGCTTAATACTTAGCTCTCTGGTCCCCTCGCCCCTTCACACACACACCTGACAATGTCCCAGCCCTAATTAAACCAGACAAGCTGTTTGCTGCCGCCCGAGTGTCGCTGGAAGAAGGCATATAACTGGAATGGTGGTTTCTGATCTCGGAAGGGCGCTCAGCACCATCCCACCCCGCGCTATTTCTCAGTAGACGCACCTCCCTACACTTTGTGATGGCCATTTCACACTTAAGCTTTCCTCCAGCCTCGAGCATCGTTCCCTGTCCGCTCCGTTGGCTGATGATCTCTGTTCTCCTGTCACTGGGAAAATAGGTGAGACCTTGCCGTCCTCTGCCATCTGCCAGCCCAGCTCCTCTGCGTTCTTTTCCCTCCCATGGGTGACCACGGAAGAGCACATGCTTCGCTCTTAAGACAGCCACTTCCACTTGCGTGGCAGCCCAGCCCTTCTGGAAAGTGACCTGTGGTCGTAACAGGGGCTGTGGGTGTCCCTCCCATTCCTCTTGGCCCAGCCTGGCCTGAGGCCACAGGGAACAGCTCTCTAACCCACCAGTAGCCTCCTGATTGTCTGTCCAAGGCTGTTTGTTCGTTGGCTGTAGGCGTGGAGATGACGTGGAAGAGCAGAGCAGCCCTTGGTCGGTAGACGGCAGGAGTGAGAGGATAAGCGCTCCAGCTCCCCACCCGTCCTGCGATGCAGTTCAGCAAACAGTTCCCTGAGAGCCCCATTCAAATATGAGCTCCGCAGGGGCAGGGACTCTGTACTCTCATCGCTCTGCTGGGAGGTGGGGCTGCGGCTTCGCATAGTCTGTGTGTTCACTTATGTGGTCCTGCCAGTCCCGTGCCTGATGATACTTGTTGAATGCGTGATGAAGACTGTTCTCTAGCATGACCACTCAAATATGCTCTCCTTTATCTATGGGCACAGGCTGTCCTTTCTTCCTTGGCTGCACCTACATTGGAGTGTTTTTTCTCACCGACATTGGTTAGTGTTGGGGCTTCTGCCATAGCTCAGTTGGTAAAGAATCTGCCTGCAATGAAGGAGACCTGGGTTCGATTCCTGGGTTACAGGAAGCTCCCCTGGAGCAGGAAATGGCAACCCAATCCAGTATTCTTGCCTGGAGAACCCCATGGAAGGAGAAGCCTGGCAGGCTACAATCCACGGGGTCACAAGTGTCAGACATGACTTGGAGACTGAAGCCAGAGCGCTGGTTGGTTTGCCTTCATCCAGCCACACCTGCCATCTGGTCTCTTCATGGGACCATGACTTTGGCTTGAATCTTACTTTGCAGGACCATTCAGATTGCCCTCAATAATGGGGATGCTTATAAATATACTTCCTGATTGGAAAGATAAATCAGTGGTGGAGCTGAGCCTCCTAGGGAGACTGGGACGCCATTTGGATTTCAATGTCATTCTCAAGGTCACATTATTAATCCCCCACTCAAGGTGACCTTTCAGTGTTCCCATTTCTGAAGTTCAACCCACAGAGCAATAATACTTTCTGCCTATTTTTGTTACTGCTCTGAGTGTCTTTCTATTCTATTATTCTATTCTACTTCCTCATAGCTTCTGTGCGCATGGAATTTCTGCTAACTCATGGTTTCCGTCACCTCTGATCACTGACTTTGCCTTTCAGAGAGGAGTAAATGCCTGATTTACATACATGAAGTGGATTCTCTGTTGTCAACAACAATGAAGGAAATGCAGGTTTTGTGGTTCGCAATGTAAACTACTCTTGATCAAATTAACACATAAATTAGTGAGGCTGTGAACTGAACACTGAACAGTTTACATTGAGAGTCAGAAATTTACCAAGTCATCTCCTCCTTAAAGGAGAAATCGCCTTGAACAGCCACCACAGGCTTGATGAAATTAGCATTTTAAAACAACTGAACGCATTCTTTCATCCTTTATGCTGTTGTAGACTTTAATGGAGTAAATAGAGGAGGAAAAATGTTAGTAAAATATGAAAGGGAGAAATTAGGCAGACTGCTCATCCTTTAGCAGAATTAAACACAGATGCCCCAAAGGTATTTCTAGGCTGCTTTACAGATAATAGCTAAATAATTAATTCACTTTATGAATTCTCTTGTGGCAGCAAATGCCAAATCTCTCCAAAATGTTGTAACATTTCTCTCTGAGTCTCTCTGGAAAGTCACACAAGGAAGGGTTTTAGGTGGCAATGTTCAGAGTCTTTAAAACATCTTTGTGTGTGTGCTCTTTTGTGTCTGACTCTTTTGTGACCCCATGGACTGTAGCCTGCCAAGCTTCTCTGTCCATGGACTTTTCCAGGCAAGAATACTGGAGCAGCTTGCCATTTCCTCCTCCAGGGAATCTTCCAGACCCTGGGATAGATCCCACATCTCTTGCATTGGCAGCAGATTCTTTACCACCGCACCACCCGGGAAACCCTTACACCACATTACCCTGTCATTTGTAAGGCATGGAATTGTTCCCGGGAACCGTGCGGTGACCCCTTTTCCTTGGGGGCATCCTATATGGAGGAGGGGGAAGCAGATAGTTATCACTCTGGTTTTCTGGGAGAAAAGACTTCCCATGACAGAACAGTAAAGAAGCTGAGACTGTGAACCTGTAACCTTGGTTCTGGAATTGTGGATGTTTAAATGGGCACTGCCAGAATCATCAAAGGTGCCCTGGGGGAGTGGAGTGGAGAGGGCCGGTTACCTGAATCATTTCCTTAGGGCAATGCGTTTGTTCATCGGGAGCTTAAAATAGTAATAAACCTTCAAGAAAGAATACAAAATAAAGAAAACAAATAAGACAATTGGGAACTCCTCAGAGGACCAGTGGTTAGGACTCTGTGCTTTCAAGTGTCAAAGGCGAGGGCTCAGTTCCTGGTCTGGAACCTGAGATCCCACAAGCTGTGTGACATAGCCAAGAAAACAAACAAAATAATAGGTAAAATCAAATAAGAGACTCAACAACAACAAAGAGAATGCAAAACTGAGGTGATCATACACATACAGAGAGTATAAACAAATACGTCGGACGGAAATGATCCAACAGAAAATCCAATAAATGAACAAAAGCATTATTTGAAGATTTATTGGGGGAAAAATTCGTGTTCTGCCTGAAATGAAGCCTCTCCTGATCAAAAGGCAGTATTGATCACTGTCTTTTTTACTGCCCCAAATAAAAGAGATATAGAGTGATCGATACTAAGACGTACCCCAATAAAGATAACACAATGCCAAAAGAAAGAAAGAGCTCTTCAGCTATCCAAGGGGGCAAAGCCAGACACATTGGAGGTGGAGCTTGGGCAGAAGCAGATTAGCGGGGACAGCAGCGAAAGAGTTGGGTGAGCACTGAGCTTGAGATTATCAGGAAAGGAGCAGACCTGCATATCATGACTGTAGATGGCAACCGTCATAAATCCTTAAAGTGTGCTCAGTCCTGTGGCAATGACAGCAATAAGAATAATGAAAGCGACAAGTGAAGGAGATTAAGAGGTACAAACTTCCAGTTGCAAAATGAATGAGTCGTCGGAATGGAATGTACAGTGTGAGGGATATAGTCAGTAACTGTAGTATCTTTGTATGGTGACAAGTTGTGACTAGACTTATCCTGGTGATCATTTTGAAATGTATAGAAATATAGAATCACTATGTTGTGTAACTGGGGCTAACATAGTCTTGTAGGTCAGTTTTACTTCAGAAACAAACAAACAAAAAAACTCAGAAGAAGAAATCAGATATGCAGCTATTAGAGGCAAGGCATGAGAGGAGGGGGGGATTGGATGAAGGCAGTCAAAAGGTACAAACTCCCAGTTATAAGATAAATAAGTAGTTGAGATAAATGTACAACTTGATAAACATAATTAATGCTGCTGTAGGTTATATATGAATGTTAAGAGAATAATTCCTAAGAGTTCTCATCATAAGGAAAAATTTTTTTTTTCTATTTTGGTTCTGGGTCTGTATGAGATGATGAATGTTCGCTAAACTTATTGTGATAATCATTTCATGATGTGTATAAGTCAAATCACTGTGCTTACACCTTAAACTTAACGCAGTTTTGTGTGTCACTTATATCTCAATAAAATTGGAAGAAAAAAGAATAATAATATTGTAAGTGAAAATTAGGGCTGTATTTGTGTAGATACATGAGAAGAAGTTTACGATGAATGTTTTTATTCATGGAGAGGATTCAAAGGATGTGTCAAATATTGGTAAACTAATGAAGAGGTTCAAGCTTACTTAAAAATGTATAATTATAACCACTTAAATAACTAAAATCAGATAAACAAAACTTTGAAAATAGCAGAAGAAAAAGCAAGCACTCTAAATAAGATTGAGGAAAGACAACTCATATAACAAAAAGATAACCCATATAGCAAAAGTTTTCAGTTTAACTGAAAGCTTAAAAAGGAGCACACACACAAAAGAAGATGACAGAATGAGGCAAAACAACAGCAGTGACTATAAGAGAGTCAAACGCATTCCCTAAAAAAAGAAAACTTCAGGCTCAAGTTTGTAAGAACTCAAGTTTTGAACAAAAGACATTCAAAAAAAGTGATTCAATAAGGTTAAAAGCAAAAGGCTTGACAAAGACACGTCAAGCAGCTATTAACAAACTCTGCTGATGTCGCACAAGGTTGAATTCAAGGCCAAGAACTGAAACAAGGCAAAAGTGGCACTTTACAGTGATAAAAGATATTATCCACAACGAGACCATGATGATCACCTATATGGAGCTTCAGATTTTGTGGTTGGGCAGAATAATGGTTCCCCCAAAGATGTTCGTGTACAATTCCTGAAGCTTGTAAATATGTGACCATGACTAAGGGGGCTTGATAGATGAATTTCCATGAAAGATTTTGAGATGGGGAGATTATCCTGAATTATCCACATGGACCCAAAGCTATCACGAGGGGCCTCACACGTGAAAGAGGAAGGGAGTGGTGTCAGAGGATGAGATATGATGATGGAAGCTGGGCCTGCAGTGACGGAATTCCTGTCTTGGAAGATGGAAGAGGGCCACAAACCAAGGAATAAGGGTAGTCTCTGGAGGCAACGAAGGCAAGGAAGCAGATTCTCCCCTGGAGCCTGCAGGAAAAGTACAGCCCTGCCAACACATTGATGTTAATCCAGTGAATCTTTATACCTTTGTGTTGTTTAAGGCACTATTAACACATGAATTTGAGCAAACTCTGGGAGATAGTAGAGGACAGAGGAACCTGGTGTGCGGCAGTCCATGGGGTTGTGAAGAGTTGGACATGACTTAGAGACTGAAAAAGATACACATACCAAACAGCAAAGCATCAAATTGCGTAAAGAATAAAGGGCAAGGAGTGCCTTCCCTTGTGGTTCTGTGGTTAGGACTCTGTATTTCCAGTGCAGCGGGCCCGAGTTTGATCCCTGGTCAGGGAACTCGATCTCCCCAACTGCAGCTGAGACCTGGTTCAGCAAAAAAAGGCAGGGAACACAGTGACAAATACACAGAAGCATTAAAGAGATCTTAACTCACTCCCATTAGCACACAGAGCTGGCTCAGGAGTTGCTAGCTGCTCGTCAGAGTCTGTGTGCTTTTCGTCCCAAGTACACAACTTTGGATTTCCCAGATTCCTTTGCAGCTAGATAAGGCCATGTGACTAAATTCCAGCCAATCTGATGTGAGATATTTCTGGGCTAAGACTTTTAAGAAACTCACTCTGCTCTCTCTTCCCCCAAGGCAATGATAGGGCCTTGGGACATGGAGGAGCCTCAAGGAAGAAAAAGCTGGGTCTTTGAACCACTGCCTTCAGGAGAACAGCTTGTGACCAGAATATTTTATGAGAGTGAGAAATAAGCTTTTACTGCTTTGGAGTCATTGTTTATTTTGATATATTAGTCTTGCTTGGGCTTCTCCTGTAGCTCAGTGGTAAAGAAACTTCCTACAATGCAGGAGATATAGGTTTGATCCCTGGGTCAGGAAGATCCCCTGGAGGAGGGCACGTCAACCCACTCCAGTATTCTTGCCTGGAGCATCCCATGGACAAAGGAGCCTGGTGCACTATAGTCCATGGGGTTGCAAAGAGTCAGACATGATTAAAGCGACTTAGCAACAGCACCTGCAGTCATGCTTAAGAATTAGGTGAAATAGTAAAAAATATATATTTAAGAATTTTTAAAGACCTAAGAGTTAAAATTGATGTAATGGACTGAACTGTGCTCAGTGCTCAGTCAATCAGTCAAGTTCAACTCTTTGTGACCCCATGGACTGTAGCCCCCCAGACTCCTCTGTCCATGGGATTTCCCAGGCAAGAATACTGGAGTAGGTTGCCATTTCCTCCTCCAGGGAATCTTCCCCACCTAGGGACTGAAACTGGGTCTCCTGTATTGCAGGCAGATTTCCTACCACTGAGCCACCATAGGTCTTCCCTGGTGGCTCAGATGGTGAAGAGTCGGTCTGCACTGCAGGAGACCCAGGTTCAATCCCTGGGTCAGGAAGATCCCCTGAAGAAGGAAATGGCAACCCATTCCAGTATTCTTGCCTGGAGAATTCCATGGACAGAGGAGCCAGGTCAGCTATAGTCCTTGGGGTTGCAAAGAGTCAGACCCGACTGAGTACCCACGCCATAATTAAAATTAATCTGGTCATTCTAATACACGTTGGCATATCAACTGATGGAGACCACTCTTATTTCAAGTAGTGGTTTCATACTTAGAAAAATTGACCATGCAATAATTATGGAGAAAATCTCAGTAAATTCCATTATGTCAAAAGTCTAAGACTACATTTTTTAACCACCACGCAGTAAAGGAAAAGTAACTGACAAAATAGGATTCTACTTCTTCCAACTCCAGAATTTTCACAAAAAAGAAGAAATTACTTCTTAAATTAACTTAAACATTTGAAATTTCTTACTTGATTCTTAAATTATTTCTTAAGAATTGAGGCAAAAGTGTAGGGGCAGAAATTGGGTTAGTGATTTTCAGGGATCAAGGGTGGGGAAAGGCACCCACAAAAAGGCATGAAGGAACTTCTGGGGGTACATGCTCTGTATCCCAACTGGGGTCATGGTTATGTGGTCTTGTCCGAATTCACTGAACTGTACCCTCAAAAGGCTAAATTTTGCTGTGTATAAATTATATCTCAATAAGCTTGGAAATAAAGTAAAAGTAAATTGAGATGATAGGGTAAATTTATCAGTGATAGAACAGTAGGTTATTTTTCCTTATTCTTTTTTTGTATCAAAAAGCACTAATAAATATAATTTAGAATGTCTGTTTGAATCTAGCACAGTTGGCCCTCCATATCTGCAGGTTCTGCATCCTCAGATTCAACCAACCACGGATTGAAAATATTTGAAAATTTCGGAAAATTCCAAAAGGCAAAACTTGGATTTGTTGCATGCAAACACTACTTATATAGTGTTTATACTGTATTTACAACTATTTACATTGTATTGTATAAGTCTGCTTAGAGAAGATTCAAAGTATATGGGAGAATATAGTTTATACGCAAATACTACACAAGTTTATATGAGGAACTTGAGCGTCTGTGGATTTTTGTATCTGTGGGGGTCAGGGAACCAATCCCCAGATGCCAAGGGGCAGCTGTAGTACACCGAATCACCTGGTATTCAAACCTGGCTGTGTGGCATTTGGAATTACCATGGCAAGCGGATACCACATCAGTACCCCTAGTATGCTACAATGCTGGTATCCAGGCTGCATCACAAAATCCTAATATCAAGGGAACATCTGGTTGCTCTCCCTTAAAGAGAGAGACAAATCACCTCTTCATAAACACCTTCCAAACACAAGATTCATTAGGATGAAGAGGAATCCTTTAGAGTACATCCTGAGACTGGCACCATCCCCAAGCTCTGTATTTACCTCCTTATGATTGTAAGCCATCAGTATGTGAGAGGCTGGCCCTGAAAAGCAATCGCCCTGGTGCTCATTATCTAGAACTTTCTAAAAATGGACCATTTTATTTTAGGAAAGAATGTCAAATATGATTTTCACCAATATTTAACAAATCTGACCTCTTCCCTTCCCCAATCCATTTGAGCATAATATGGACTCGGTATCAATTCAGTCGCTCAGTCATGTGCAACTCTTTGCGACCCCATGGACTGCAGCATGCCAGGCCTCCCTGTCCATCACCAACTCCCGGATTTTATTTAAATTCATGTCCATCGAGTCGGTGATGCCATCCAGCCATCTCATCCTCTGTCGTCCCCTTCTCCTCCTGCCCCCAATCCCTCCCAGCATCAGAGTCTTTTCCAATGAGTCAACTATTCGCATGAGGTGGCCAAAGTACTGGAGTTTCAGCTTTAGCATCATTCCTTCCAAAGAACACCCAGGGCTGATCTCCTTTAGAATGGACTGGTTGGATTTCCTTGCAGTCCAAGGGACTCTCAGGAGTCTTCTCCAAGACCACAGTTCAAAAGCATCAGTATAAAGGTGCTAAAGTCATAGTCATTTGGAGGTCACTACTGAAATGCCAGTTGGCATGTTCTGATGCAGTGGAAATGGTATGAGTTGGATTCTAGGCCTTCTGTTGCCTGGGCCCTGCCTGCGTCTCCTGTGCCATCTCCTGCCACAGCCACATCAATCACTGCTAATCTTCGCACAGTGTCAATCTGTTCATTTCAAATCTCCATGTGCTCACTCATGATTTTCCCTCTGCTGCTGCTTCTCTCTCTGCCAAGATACTCTTACTCACCCATCTGTCTACTCCAAGAAGCCATCCCAGAATTTTCTAGCTAAGCTAAGGACCCCTAATGTTTGTATTCATAGCTTCTTATGAGTCCGACTATTTTTACCACTCACCAGTGTTGAGATTATGTGCTTATGAGACAGTCTCCTAAACTGGACTGGAAACCCTAAGAAGGCAAGGTCTCGGAGTAGTCACTACTTTTCCCAAACATCCCAGATCATCAAGACATTATTTTATTAATGCAACTAAAGCTTCAACCAAGAGTGATTTCACCTGCCAGTATGTTGAGGTACTCAATTTCAGAATCCTGGAAAGAGAACAGAAACCACATGGAGAATTCAGCAACACAGCAGAGAAAAGGGAAATTCCAGTGGAAAACTTGGTCTTAACCTTAATCACCAGGTAATGCTGAAAGTGAGTGTCTTTTCATCTGTGAGACAAAGGAACAGAGGAGGGCATTTTACTTTGCTTCTCCATGAGGGTACAGAACCCTGAGGATGAACAAAGTGAAACTACACAGATTGGTACCAATCAGGGCCACAGTTGAATGGTGGATAGACAGGCAGGTGTCCTGAACCCTGGATGAAGCTCAAATGCTGAGTCAGGCATTAGCCAGGGATCGGAATCCAAGAACCGCTGACACAAGTGAGCCTTCTTCCAGCCAAAGTGAAAGTCGCTCAGTCATGTCCGACTCTTTGCGATCCCATGGACTATACAGTCCATGGAATTCTCCAGGCCAGAATACTGGAGTGGGTAGCCTTTCCCTTCTCCAGGGGATCTTCCCAACCCTGGGATCGAACTCAGGTTTCCTGAATTGCAGGCAGATTCTTTACCAGCTGAGCCACAAGGGAAGCCCCGAGGAAGCAAATCAGGACCAGCAGGAAACTCTAGGAAGATGGTCCAGATCCAATTGTGTGGCTGGGAGGGTTTCAGCTGGATGGGGCCGCTGTGGAGCCCTGTGGGATACTCTCAGGGGGATTTCTGTTTACAGTGCTGGCTTTTAATCTTTTTATTTCAGTATGAGATTTTTAAAAATCACAGTAATGTATGCCTACATTTTTGTTATAAATATTCAAACATTGTAGATTCTTTACTTTTTTTAAGTCAGAGTCTTTTTTTCTCTTCTTTTTTCCTCCCAGGAAATCACAGATAAGAATTTGCTGAACGATTTTTCAAAGCATTGCTAACATTTCAAAACACGCATTTACATCTCTGTGTGTCTGTGTGTGCATTGTGTCCACGCATATATAGCTTCAATTTCTCTGTAGAAAAAATAGAAATAGGGTCATTTTTTACCTAGTGAAATGTTACTTGACTTTTTTTGACTTGGCACTATGTCTTGTAGATTTTAAAGTGCTACTGTGTCTTGATAGACTTGCTGATAAAATCACTTAAGAACTTGTTCTAGAATATTCCCCACAGTATGGTGTTATTTGTTGATAAGTATTTGGTTTTCATTATTCAGTTTGGGGCTATTTCAGTGTTTACCCTCCTTATACATACTCCTCTTTAACTAGGTTAGCTAAAGTGAAATTGTTGGGTTGAAAAGTGGGTATCTTTGAAAGTCTGCAAACTGATTATAGATAGCATGGATTCTGCAAATTGCCTTCCAAAAAACGTAACCAGCTTTTGCTCCTACTTGATCCCCGCCCTGCCTGCTTCTCCACACCATTAAAACGGATGTTATTCTGAAGCTGAGGCCTGGCGCCTGTGCTCAGCTGTCACCTGCAGATTACGTGATGAATGACCCTCTTCTCTCACCACCTCCTGTCCACACGCCAGGCTGTCTAAGTGTCACTTCCCTTGGCTGGTCTCCCCGGAGGTACTAACTAGGTTTGATTTCTCTATCAAAAACTCGCATCATAGTAACACATTTCTTTGCACTTATGTAGCTGTCAAATGGTTGTTTAATGCTTGTCTTAGATTCATTCTTTCATTCATTTTTATATTTATTCATTTATTCAAAACACTGGGTGATGGATTCAGTGACTGTCTTTTGTAGGGATTAGGAGCCCAGGCATTGGACTTAAATGTCCTAGGTTCCAAAAACAACCTTGTTTCTTACTAACTATATGACTAAGGTACATAACTTCCCTAACCCTCTATTAATAGCCAGTGCATCAGCTTGTAGGAATGATTAACTGGGAGAGTGTATAAAATACCCTAAACGGCAACTGGCATACTGCAGTGGGTTGCCATTGCCTTCTCCAGGGAATTTTCCCAACCTGGGGATCAAACACATGACTCCTGCATTGGCAGGTGGGTTCTTTACCACTGAGCCACCAGGGAAGGCCAACTGGCGTTCCGTGAGTGCTAAATAACTTTTATCTGTTGCATCTTATTATGAGCTAATCAGTGTGTCGGGTCTGGGGATCCAGCAGAGAAGAAGATAAAACTGTCAAAAAAATTGAATAATTTCACATCGGTTATAAAGAAAATAAATGCAGGGTGGTGGGGAAGGAAGATTTCTTTTACATAGTATGATCAGGGGAAGCCTGTCTGGAAAGGTGACTTGAGAACTGAGGCCAGATAAATAGGGGAGGCGTGAGCTCTAGGAAGAGATGGGGGAAGAACATTTTAGGCAGAGGAAATAGCAAGTGCAGACATCCTGGGGCGGGAACATGGTGTGTAAGAGCAGAGCCTATGTGATGGGAGAATGGAAGGCAAAGGTGAGAGGTCAGGTCCCGTTCACTATAGGATCCCACTGCCTACCGTGGGGCCTATCACTGGGTAGGTATCCAACAGCTTCATAAAAAAGTGTATCAGTGATGAATGAATCACTGGGTGAGGAAAGGAAAGGATGATATGAATGGCTTAGAGGCCTCCTTTTGCTCCAGGTACCATCTGCCCATTTTCATTCCCTCCAGCCTCCAGAGAAGAAGCAGGTGGCGTGGTCAGTTGGTAAGTGGGAGACGTGGGTAGAGAGCTCTGTCTGGATGTGATTTGAAGGCCCCTTAGCTCCCGAATGGCAGCCAGGTACGGTCACCTGCCAAGAAACCGAAGAAGGAATGTTTGTGGATCACGTGCACAGAAAAGGCGACAATGGCCGTTTCATCCAGACAAGCCTGAAAGGGTTGTCATGGAAGCCTCCCATTTCCAATTGTGAGTTTGTCGGAAAACAAACTGAGTGAATGCTCAGAGTTCAGTGCCCAGGCATTCGCTTCCTGTCCAGGATGGCCAGCGGTTTCCGCTCAGTGTGGCTGGGTCCCAACCGTGTTCACCCATGGACAGACACGTGCAGCCAGGTGCCCGCAAACATACCTGCTCTGCAGACTGCATGCTGGTCTAACCCTCTGGTTGGATGTGGCTGCCTAAGGCAGAAGAAAAGTAATATTTACAACCATATAAAAGAGGAGTAGGATCCAAGTTTGCAGAAACACAAGAATCTGAGCCTGGTGTGATGTGAATAAACAAAAAACTGTTAGCATCGGTTTAGCACATTAGCTTTTCCAAGCTGTTTTAAAGCATATACGTGTGTGTGTGTGTGTGTGTGTGTGTGTGTGCGTGTGTGTGCTAAGCTGCTTCAGTTGTGTCCGACTCTTTGCGACCCCATGGACTATAGCCCTGCTAGGCTTCTTTGTCCAGGGGATTCTCCAGGCAAGAATACTGGAGGTTGCCATGCCCTCCTCCAGGGGATCTTCCTGACCCAGGGATTAAACCCACATCTCTTATGTCTTGTATTGGCAGGCAGGTTCTTTACCACTAGGGCCACCTGGGAAGCCCCTTTTTAAGCATATACTCTCTTATTTCTTATCATGACTACCTCAAATGAGAAAACTAGCTTCCTAGTAGACTATGATCCTAGGCCCAAATCCCAAGCTTTTCCTGTTAGTCAGTGTTTATGTTCTAATCATAAATTATAGTGCATTCGAAAATCCAACCTTCAGAGCCAGGCAGTTTTTCCAGGCAGTTTTAACATATTTATAATCTATATTATACCTATGTTTATTTATAAGATAAATAAATTTTAAATTGTAAACATTAAAATATTTTTATAATGTAAATGATGATATTTTATTTTAATCAAGTCAGTACTTTAAAATATTCCTTTGTTCACTCATATGTTCAGCATACAGTATTTGAACCAGCTGCATGCCAGGGTAATTGTTTTTGATTTTCACAAATCCTTAACTAGTGGAATGAAAAATAAAGCAGTTTGTATTGCTTTCCTATTCAGAGTTATTAGGTCGGTGCAAATGTAATTGCTGTGTTTGCATTGTTGAAACTTACTGTTTGATATTGGAATACATGCTTAATAAATGTGGTTATGTTATACATTATTTTAATGTGCATTTCTTGCTTTTTTTGGCTAATGACTTAATTACTTGCTGCCTACTTTATATTTATTTGACACTATGGAAATGATGTTAGACAAAAAGCAAATTTGAGCAGTTTTCTTATGAGTTCAAAATGCGTCATAAAGCATCAGAGACAACTCACTGCATCAACCATGCATTTGGCCCAGGAACTGCTAATGAATGTACAGAGCAGTGGGAGTTCAAGAAGTTTTGCAAAGGAGATGAGAACCTTGAAGATGAGGAACACAGTGGCCAGCCATCAGAAGGTAATGGTGACCAGTTGAGAGTACTCATTGGAGCTGATCCTCTTACAACTACGTGAGAAGTTGCTGAAGAACTCAACATTGATCATTCTAGGTCATTTGGCATTTGAAGCACATTGGAAAGGTGAAAAAGTCTGATAAGTGGGTTCCTCATGGGTTGATCTAAAACCCCAAAAGTCTGTCATTCTGAAGTATCATTTTCTCTCATTCTACACAACAACTACTAACCACTTCTCAATCGGATTGTGACGTGTGATGAAAAGTGATTTTTATATGACAGCTGGCAATGACCAGCTCAGTGGTTGGACTGAGAAGAGGCTCCAAAGCAATTCCAAAGCCAAACTTGCACCAAAAATAGATCCTGGTCACTGTTTGGTGGTCTGCTCCCTGTCTGATCCCCTCAGCTTTCTGAATCCTGTTGAAACCATTACATCTGAGAAGTATGCTCAGCAAATTGGTGAGATTCACTGAAAACTGCAATGCCTTTAGCCAGCATTGGTCAACAGAAAGGGCCTAAGTCTTCTCCATGAAAATGCCCAATCACACATCGCACAACCAATGCTTCAATAGCTGAAAGAATTGGGCTCCCAAGTTTCACTTCATCCTCCATATTCACCTGACCTCTCGCCCACCGACTACCACTTCTTCAAGCATCTTGACAACTTTTTGCAGGGAAATTGCTTCCACAACTAGCAGGATGAGAAAAATGCTTTCCAAGGGTTGGTAAAATCCCAGAGTTTTACGCTACAGGAATAAGTAAACATATTTTTCATTGGCCAAAATGTGTTGATTATAATGGTTCCTAGTTTGATGAACGAAGATGTATTTGAACTTAGTTAGAATGATTTAAAATTCACAGTTCAAAACCGCAATTATGTTTGCACCAACTGACTACCAGCCTTCAGAGTCCTTTTATATTGTAGTTGGTTTGAGGGGAGAAGTCCTCCAAAGAAAATACACCTACCCCCTGGGGCTAAGTTGGCCAGTTTTTTTTTTTTTTTCTTCATGAAATCTTTAACACCAGAGTAATCTTGTTCATGAAACTTTCTGAATTTGAAGGGTAGGGTTGCTATGGCAACTAGTATAAACGGACTACTCCTATAACTTGATGAGCAGCTGCCTGGAACATTTCTCCCACGGGGGGCTACCTCTGTCTCCCTGAGTCATTGCTTTACTGTGGCTTCACAAGAGCTCAGCTCTATATTCCAACTCCAATACAGGTCACACCTGAAACCCCTGCCATATTGCCTCAGGACCAAATCCGTGAATGGCTGACATTTTCCAGTATCTTAAACACAGTTTTTATTCACATCGTCATGGGACTTGCCAATGGGGGTGAGAGGCCTGTGTGATGGCAGAATTCATGTTATATCTGGAGACATGAAAAAAATCTTTTCTAGACCTATAGGAACCTGAGGAGCCAGAGAAGAAAAGGAGTAAAGCTCGTATTTTCTTTTTTAAAAAAATTATTTAATTTGATTGTGCCAGGTCTTAGTTGGGGCATGCAGCATCTGGGATCTAGTTCCCTAACCAGGAATCAACCCGAGGCCCCTTGGATTGGGATCATGGAGTCTTAGCCACTGGACCACCAGGGAAGTCCCACCTCATATTTTCTTGGGCTTTGTCTTTTACAAGACAGAAGGCTCTAGAAACAGCACGAACAATGTTCTCTGAAAGGGGAAAGAGAATGGACACTCTTCACCTGACAAGGATTTACTGAGCACCTGTTGTGTGTTGGACCCTGTTCTAGAGGCTGGAGATTCAAGGTGCAGGGATCAGGTGGCCTCTAGGGAGTGCCTGGGTAGCTGTGTGTGAACAAGGCTGCTTTATGCCTTGCTCAAAAGAGTGCCCTGGAGTTTATCTTGCATGTTGTCCTGTATACAGTAGGTGTTTAACAAACACTGTCAATGACAGTAATGAGGATGGGGAATAGGAAAGTACAGTGAATCTCAAACCAAGAGGCCTGATGACTCCAGGCAAGTCACTTTGGCCTCTTTGAGCATATCTCCCTTGCAGAGGTACTGTGAGAGTTTAGCAAGATAATGTCCCTGAAAGGGTGCGGTGTAGTAGGGGCTGTAAGGAACTCTCTGGAGGAATGTCTGCAAGGCTGGAGCTGGGGGCTGGAGCTAGGGGCAGGGGGCAGAGGACAGGGAAGCGGCAGGAGCCAAAGGGGTCATATGAACCCTTTTGGACTTTCTCCAAAAAGCCACAAGGAGCCCTGGAGGGTCCTAAGTGACAAGGCAGCTCGATTCTGCAACCACCCTCTGGCTGCAGCCAGGACAGCAGCCCAGAGCTGGAAGGACAGCTGACAAGCTTCTGCCCTGATACAAATGATTCATGATGATGACCTGGGCGAGGGAGCACGGCTGGAACAGAGAGCAGTGGCACATCCAGGCGAGTGCATTCAGGTCAGGTCAGTCACTTAGTCATGTCCGACTCTTTCAATGAAAGTGAAAGTCGCTCCGCGTGTCTGACTCTTTGCGATCCCATGGCCTATACAGTCCTTGGAATTCTCTAGGCCAGCATACTGGAGTGGATTCCTTTTCCTTCTCCAGGGGATCTTCCCAACCCGGGCACTGAACCCAGGTCTCCCACATAGCAGGCAGATTCTTTACCAGCTGAGCCACAAGGGACCCTTTAGGAGGTATTAATAGAATTAGTGGGACTTGGGGTTGGTAACATCGGGGGGGAGATGAAGGAGCTGTTCACATGCAGTGGAGGCAAGCTGACCTCCTGATGTTTTGCTTGTACAGCTGGGTGGAGAGTGGTGCCTCCAACCTGAGATGGAGGGTAAAGGAGGAGGAATGAGTTTGCATGGCAAAGGGCAGAGTTAACCTCACACACTGGGGTCTGCAGGCTGAGCCCAGCGGGGTGTCCAGGAGCTGACACCAAGCCAACAAGCCCTGTGCTTCTCCAGGGAGTCTGGAGTCAACGGGTTTGTGCTTGTGTTTTAGCCATGTACCTTACTGATCACGTCACTCACGGTTCCATGGATACTTCCTGGAGTGTGGGTAAATGAGACAGTTTTGGACCCACTGGCGTCTCCACTCTAGTGGGAGGGGCATATAGCCAACATGTGACCATTTTCGGAAATGGAGGCAAAGAGGGTGGACTGTGTTTGACAGTAGGGGGTGTGGGTGGTGCTGGTGTGGCTTTATACAGAAGGGTCAAGGAAGACATTTAAAGGCAGGTGACCATTTCAAATCAGGAAGAGGTGACATGTAAGATCAGGTTGAAAGAATAAGAGACCTCAGGCAAGTCACATCGTCTCCTGGAGCCTCAGTTTCAGTGGTGTTTTCTTTCTACATAAATGATGTTGTGTATCAATGTAACCCTAATGGTCGGTAAATGTTTGTGGATACAGCACGGTTTATGAACAACAGTGGAGGTGTGGGGAGCTTTGTGCCCTGTCCTGATGTCCTTGATGATACCACAAGGAAGGAAGAGCATTTTCTTGCTGTCCAGCAGTCTTTTTGAATCAGAGGTCTTGGTCTGGTGAAGGAGTCAGGCCTCAAATTCAACACTCTAACCCCCAACTCCACCTCCTCCAGGACTTGAAGGCTTGGGGTGGGGATGGAGACACAGGCTGCACTGCACTTTGTGGCCACAAGAGGGCTCGCAGCTCACAAACTTATCCTCTAATAAATCTTCCTTGTTCTCTTTTGACAGTTTCGCTGGATGGGGCGCGCCTGGAATGTTTGAAACTGTTATTTGATGATGGACGAGCGTCAGACAATTATAAGCACTTCTATAATAAGTAAACATTAATTTTTTAGCATCTTAATTCTATAAATGTTTCAATGTGTTCCTCACGGGGAGCTATTCAACTGCAGATGGTTCAAGCCAAAGATTGCATTTGTCATCTTCTGGAGGTTTTTCCTTTGAAATTAAATGTCCCCGCTGAGCGTTTTCTTTCGCTGTCATCCTCAGCCAGCTGTTTGGTTCCATTCGTGGTGGTGATCGTTCTCTCCCCACCAGAGGCATGTTTGTGTCTTGATTTCGACGGCCAGATCTGCTAGGCTGTGGAGTGTTCATGCGTGAATGAGTTCTGCTTATGATTCGCTGTCTGACCTTGCCATTTCAAGCTGGAACTAAGCAAAAAGAGGGATCTCCCACAAAGAGAGCTCTGGGAGCTGGGAAGGCTTATCACTGCTCAGGGGAGTTCATGCTGAGATTTCCAGGTCAGCACAAGCAGAGGCTGAAGAACTGGATACAGGGCCAGCCTTTGCACAGATGAAAAAAATTCCAGGGTCATGGTGCCTCCTTCGGTTGATAGGAGGTCAGCACATGGCCATGAACTTGCCCCTCCGAAGGGCACTTTCCTGCTGCCGTTCCTCTGAGCATCGGTCACACAGAGAATGGTGGGTCCAAAGGGACCTTCGGGGGAGAAGTTTCCAGCCCACTGGCTCCGGGAGCACTTGGTCATCATCCTCAGCCACTGCACGGTCAGGAGGCACTGGGACCTCAAGTCTTAAACCCTCCTGAGTCAGGGGAACCTTTTCACAAGGCTGGTGACGCTGGTACTCAGGAAGAAGGCTTTAGCGTCTCAGTCATTAAAACTGATACATGTACTCAAGGAGGCATGTGAGTTTGCCCCTGTGTTAGATCCCTTGCCAACTGTTTTTATTCCAGGCTTGCTGGTCTTCAGGATCTCTGTTGACCTGGCACGTTGTGCGTCTGTTCAAGTCAGCCTTGGCAACTGTCGCGGGTGGCGTGGATTTGGGAGGAAAGGGAAGGGCATCCTGTGTGATGTGAATCTTGATTTCGGAGGTCCTAGAAGCTGAACGAGGGTTTGTCCCTGGTCCACCCTCAGCCATCCCAGTGCCCCCAGCTGAGAATATGCCATGCCAGTAGAGGGGGCTGAGAGGTGGCTCAGAGCCAAGGGCGGCTGGATCGGGGGCAGGGCACAGCAGAAGGCCCAGGGAGGGCCCTAACCGACTGTTCTTTGCGGCGTGGCCAGAGTGTATTTCTTGTTGCTTGGATCTCGCTTGTCTGGTCCTTTGTCTTTTCTGTTGATGTTATAAAATCCATCCAAAGAATTGCTATTAAGAACTTTGTTTCTTCTTTTTACTGAAACCCTTGATGGATGTAGCTATTGAGAGCAAGCAGCTCACCCTCTTCACTCTCAAATCTTTTGTTTTCCTTGGAGACCAAATTTTCTTTTCCTGAATGCCCTGCGGGCCCAGTTTCCACATTATTATTATTTTTTTTATCTCATGCAAATCATTTCCTGAAGCTAAAATGAGCGCACTTTCCCAGCACTCAGCGAACCTTCCGGCCAATGCCACTCCTGCTCTCGCTGGACGACTGCTGTCCCCTTTCCTAGCGCTGGGGACGGTGGATTTTCTGGTCAGCCCCTGGGTTCAGCTCCAGCCTCTGCTAAATTTACTCCATGTGACTTCGGGTCCAGCGTTTAATTTCCTGGTGTCTCAAATTCCTCATGTTAAAAATAGGCACAGTAATGATCTATAGCTTATACAGTTGTAATAAGAATTAAATGTGTGAAGACTGCATGTAAAGTGTCTAGGCCAGTGCTTGGTACACGGTGAGTGCTCAATCAATCGCAATAACTATTATTATTGCCTTTGTTGATTTGTTAGGAGGCTTTCCTGAGAGGGTGGATGTAACAAGTTCAGCATAGTTCCTGGCACTTCCTAGGTGCTCAGCTGTGTGGTTATTATTCTTGTCTTCCATCTGATGGACTTTTTCTTATCCTCAGCTGTGGTTCAACCCACCTGTGACCTAACTTGCTGAACTTCTCTGTTGCCAGTCAGCAAATGTCATAACCTCCCTTGCTTTTGGGTGTGTGTGTGTGTGTGTGTGTGCCCTCAGTTGTGTCCTACTCTTTGTGACCCCAGGGACTGTAGCCTGCCAGGGTCCTCTGTCCTTGGGATTTTCCATGCAAGAATACCGGGGTGGGTAGCCATTTCCTTCCCCAGGAGATCTTCCCGACCTAGGGACTGAACTGGGGTCTCCTGCATTTCCTGCACTAGCAGGTGGATTCTTTCCCACAAAACCAGCTTAGCCCAAAGGACCAAGTGGGAAGAATGAAGAGAGGTAGGTTAGGGTTAGGAATCCAGGTACAAGAATGAGAGAGCCTGTGAACCAACTGAGGGCTCTCCTTGGCCAGTAGCGCTTCCCTTGGGATTACCCTGTGATTCCAGTTTAACGAGGAAAATCAGTTCGCAGAAACGTGTGGCGCGGCTGTTGTAGGGTCAGATCCCAGTCCGTGGTGAGCACCACTGGTGGTCTGGGCTTTGTGTTAGTTTCCCCTGATTTCTTCATGCTCATTTTCTTTCCCCCATCTCTTCTTGCCTTTGGATTTAGTACGGGTTGGGTCGGAAAATTCCAGCCTGTGTGGGAGGGTTCGTGGGAAAGGCCTGTGTCCAGAGATAGGCGAGCAGCATGTTTTCAAGGCTGGCCATGGAGGCCACAGGAGGACAGAGGCCTGGGGGTGGCAGAGGGGAAGACCCGGGGCCTGGGCTCTGCCCAGGATGGTCCCATCTTCCTCCTCATCCCCCATCCCTGTTTATCGGGTCCTCCTTGAACCCCATCCCCTCTCCCAGCCACCGTCTTCACACACTTCCTGGGGAGAAGAATCTGGCTGGCAGGGTCTATCGAAAGGGCCATCTCTGCATTCTAGGGATCTTGAAACTCAGGGATGCTGATGCTCTAGGTTAATAGGCCAGTGGGGAAAGAGTTTGGCCAGACAGGCTCATAGCTTTTTTTTCTTAAGTTGGAAAATAACTGCTTTAGAGTGTTGTGTTGGTTTCTGCTGCACAACAGTGTGGCTCGGTTCTCAGTGTCTATCTATCTATCTATATATCTCCTCCCTCTGGAGCTTCTCTCCCACCCCTCATCCAAGTCCCCCCCCCCCCCCAGGTCAGGCACATATTTTGAACAAAGTGGAATCTGTCTACAACCTTTGCCTGGGTATTCTCTGGGAATTTCCACCCATAACACAAATCCTTCTCCTGTTAAAATATTCCTTAACACAAGCTGTTGCACCCATAAAGACGACCGAAGTGATAAATACTAGCACAAACATATCTTGAGTATTTGTCAAGTTCTGTGTGCTATCAGCATTCTGGATGCATATTTTCCATTTAATCCAGGTAACATTAAGTCTTCTTATTCCCATCTTACAGAAAATTGAGATTTACAGATGTAAATGGCCTAAAACCATAGCGGCAGTACAATGTAGAACCAGTATTTAATCCCAGACAAACTCTTAGAAACCTAACTCATAGTAAGAAATTGACATTATTTTTTTATTAGTGTATGCATGGTATTTGGTTATTTTTTTTCTAGACTAGTTTCTTAAATTCAGAGAACTGTTAGGGCTCTAGTCCCCAGTTTTTGATTCAGTAGCTCTGGGGTGGGACAGAGAATTCGTCCTAACATGTTCTTGGGTGGTGCTGCTCCTGCTGGTCAGATCTCACGTGTGGAGAACTCCTCTCCTAATCCAGCTGATGCTGTGTGTTAACTGGAGATATTCAACTATAAAGGTGTTGTCGACTTAGGCTCTACTTGGTGACGTGTGACTCGGGCTAAGATGTCAGTTTGCACCAGAAAAGATAAGATCTTCTCAGTAAATCCACAGCATGCGTAGATATGAAGAAGAGGTTTAAGCTGTAAGAAAAGAAACTAGAAAGGTGGGCTAAGTACAAACCGATGATTTATCAGCAGGCTATTTCCCTAAAAGATGCACTCAGTTGTGCCCTTGGTGGCCTTAAGTAGCGCTGGCACACAGAATGAGAAACTTGCTCATTTTTCAGTTCTCGTTCAGTTCCAGCAATACCAGTGAGAAGGTTTCAATTCTGTGCCTTTTCCTTTAACACCTCTCAAAGATGCTCTTTAATTTCCTCTTTCAACAAAGCCTCAGGATAGGGAACAGTAACCAGAATTTAATACCCTCTGTGTCTTTATTGATGTGTTTTACTTTGCCTTTAATTCATATATACCCTATTTAAACAGCTTGGTACAGATTGTGAAGATAGACCATTTTGGCTTGAATCGGTTCTGCCAGTTAACGACTGCGGGCAAAGTTCTGAACTTCTCTGTGCTTCAGGTGTCCCGGTTTCAAATGAGGGTGAAGAGTCTCTAGGGCTTCCCAGCTCGTGCTAGTTGGTAAAGAATCCCCCTGCTAATGCAGGAGACGCAAGAGATGCAGGTTCGATCCCTGGATCAGGAAGATCCTGGAGAAGGAATGGCAACCCACTCCAGTATTCTCGCCTGGAAAATTCCATGGACAGGGAGTAACTAGCAAGCTACAGTCTATGGTCCATGGGTTCACAAAGAGTCAGACACGACTGAACACAAAGAGCCTCTCCTTCAATGTTTTTATAAGAATTGAATTAGTTAATATTTATAAAGCACTTAGAAGTTTTCTGGAACATAGAAAGTGCTACATAAGTACTTATAAATAAATGAGTAAATAATTCACAGAGCTATGAAAAGTATTGTCTTAAAGTTGCAGTCCCCAACCTTTTTGGCACAAGGAATGGGTTTCCTAGGAGAAAAATTTTCCATCGGCTGGGGGTGGGGGTGGGGATGATTTCGGAATGATTCAAGCTCATTACACTTATTGTGCACTGTATTATTATCACATCAGCGCCTCCTCAGATCATCAGGCATTAGATCTGGGAGGCTGGGGACCCCTGTCTTAAAGCAGTTAAAGGGAAGAGAGGGCGTGCTGGAAACTGACCGCCCTGCCCCTCTCAGCCCAGGCCAGACAGCACAGGTCCCAGGTGGCCACAAGCAATGGCTGAGGCTGAGTACTTAAGACCAAGATCCGTCTGCTCACCCTGGTCTGGAAAGGGGCTCTGGTTGAATAGGCAGCAGTTCTGGTCAGGGCAGTGCCCACAGAGGTAAGGCCAGTCAGGGAGGGTGAAGGAAAGCAGTTGAGGCTCCTGCCCAGACTGGCCATTACATTTCTGTGCTTATTAAGTAAGGGTGCTGAGAGCGCAGTGTCTGCTGTCCACTTGAAGTCAACCAGCGGGGCTGTCTGAAGATGCTGATCGTGGAGGGCTGGGGCCACGAGGCATGTTGGAGAGGCACCTGCGTTGGGCCTCAAGTCGGTGAGGCCCTGGGATCGCGTGTCTGCTCTCCCTAGCCAGCCTTTTGACGTGCAGCCCTTCTGAGTAAATCCAGCTGTGTCTTGTCCACCATCTTGCCTCAGTCCAGCTTTCCCTTAGTTCCCTGGGACCTTGTGAAATATTCTAAAAAGTGGGTCCAGGGCCAGCACCCCAGAGATTCTGACTCAGTGGGGCATCAACATCTTTAATCAGCACATTTGTGATTCTAATACAGACAGTTCATGGAACCTACTTTTGGAAATTCTACTTCTGTCTTTTTAAAGGGGGATGTTACTTTGTCTTTATTGTTTTAGAATTTTCTGTGTAATTTTTTTTTTTTTTTTTGCTGGCACCAAGTCCCCTTTGAAAGGAAGAAAGTGAAAAGAGTGCTGCCAGATAGATATGTGTGATGGCATTAAATGATGAATTTATGAAGCGCAGAGAGCTTCAAAAACATTAAGTCATTTTCTCCATTTGACCTTTTCATTCCTTGCATATTTGAAAAATTAGATAAATTGCTCTGAGGTCATTAAGCAGAAAGTTATGTGTGCCTAAAATCTTCAGCCAAAAAGAAATCAGAGCTTTTACCCATGCTGTGTTAAAAAGTGTAACCCAATGCGAGTCTCTGTGACAAACTTTTGAAATAGGAAGGCTGGAATGTTAGTGTTAGGATACTACAACCCAGTGGGGTGTTTTTTTTTTTTTTTCTGTTTTTTGTTTATTTGTTATATCCAGTAAAAAGTTTACTCCATGGTACTTCCAACTTAGAAAAAGTCAGTTTCCAAAAAAGAACACCTTGTCAGGCACAGACCAAATGAAGAGAAAATGAAGATGAGAATGGAAATAGATCAAAATGGCAAGCAACATGAATTTTGTGGGATGGCGTGAAACATTGCTCTGCACGGTTCTTTGGTTGATGGAAAAACAACACGATGGGAAATTCTTCCAGCAGGGGATTTTTTTTTTTTTACCACTGTGGTTGAAGAGAAATAATATAAAAGTTACCAGTTTCAAGTGTATAGTTTCGTGGCATTCAGTGTGCTCTCATTGTTTATTAACCGTCACCACAACCATCTACAGAAAGTTTTCATCCTCCCAAACTGAAACTCCATGCCCATTAAATCCTAACATACCATTCTCCTCCCCACTCCCAGACCATGCTACTGTCTTCTCTGTTGCAGGGAGAAGTCAATTCTGACTCCACGGTGAAACTGTTTCTTTGACTTGCTTTTTGCTGCTTTTGTCATTATAATCGTACATAATGTCCTGCCTCAGAGAATCCTGCCCCTTCTCCCTGACCCTTCCATGTTGGCTCAGATGGTAAAGAGTCCACCTGCAATACAGGAGACCTGGATTCAATCCCTGGTTTGGGAAGATCCCCTGGAGGAGAGCATGGCAACCCACTCCAGTATTCTTGCCTGGAGCATCCCCATGGACAGAGGAGCCTGGGGGGCTACAGTCCATGAGGTCGCAAACAATCGGACATGACTGAGCAACTAAGAGCTCCCTGACCCTTAAGCTAAAGTGTCTTTGTTCATAAGCCTGTCCACCTGTAGATTGCAGGAAAAAAGAAATCAACACAACCCCCTAGGGGAGGATTCTAGGAGATACTAGCAAGATTAAATATCCTTTTTACTGTTTCTTCACCTCCCCCATCTCTGATCCATAAAATAACCTGGCATCCAAACCTCGGCAAGATGGTTATTTTGAGACACTGGTCTGCCATCTTCTCAGTCCACTGGCTTTCCAAATAAAGGCGTATTCCTTGCCTCAGCACCTCCTCTTGGATTCACTGGCCTAGAGCGTGGCAAGCAGAATGAGCTTGGACTCGGTAACATCTCCATAAATTTGACTCCTCCAGGTCCCTCTTATTATAAGTGGAATCATATAATGCTTATCTTCTTATGTTGGCTTATTCCACTTTGCATAATGTCCTCAAGATTCATCCACGTTGTAGCAGCTGTCAGCATTTCCTTCTTCCAAAGGCTGAATAAAATTCCATTTTATGTTTAATCATACTTTGTTTATCCATTCCTCTATCTGTGGATGCTTGGATTGCTTCCATCTTTTGGCTATTGTGAATAATGCTGCTATAAACATCGGTGCCCAAGTCCTCCAGCAGGGGATTTTAATGATAAAAAGCAATGACCCTCTCCCACCTTTCCCCGCCAAGTCTGCTCTGATACTCCAGAATGGGCGTGGCTCCTGCTGCCTGAGTGACGCTCCGCTTGAGATGCACTGAGTGAATGGCTGAGACCCTGGAATCACTGGCCAAGCTCTTCACAATTCCTCTGGAGGCTGCGTTTACTATTGCAGTCCATCAAGTTCTCACATTTTCTCCCACAAGGACATGCTTCATAAGTCTTTTGGGCAGAGTTCTTTTTAAATGAATGCAACTGAAAAATTTCACCAGGTGATTGGAAATCATAGAAAATAATGATGAGGGTGGGACGGAAGATGAGAACACTGTCAGCATCAAACTTTTGTGTTAAATGTTGCTCCCGGCCTGTGTCTTGCCTTTGCGTTGTCTCCAGTGTGTCATTGCAGAGTTGGTTAAACCAGGGCAGGGCAGAAGAGAACTTCTGGTGAATTTTGTTTGATGTCAGGTGAGAGGCAGGTTTATGTGTGTGTGTGTGTGTGTGTGTGTGTGTGTTAGTCACTCAGTCATGTCTGAGTCTTTGCAACCCCATAGGCTGTAGCCCCCCAGGCTCCTCTGTCCATGGGATTCTCCAGGCAAGAATACTGGAGTGGGTAGCCATCCCTTTCTTTAAGGGACCTTCCCGACCCAGAGATCACACCTAGGTCTTCTGCATTGCCAGTAGATTCCTTACCATCTGAGCCACCAGGGAAGCCTGAGAGGCAGGTGCCTCTATTAATTGTCTGACAGGTTTATAATGTGGATTTAAGAGTCCCTAGGCACCATGACCAGAACCACAGAGGCAGCAGCTTGTAGGAACTGCCCCCTCCCTAACGGACAAGGAGCGAACAGTTAGGTGAGAGTCTAGGTGAGATGTCTATTTCTGAGGCTGTGAATGAAGGGAATGGTCTGCAGCCTATTCCCTTTGAAGGAGGTTTTCAAAGTTGTAGCCCTCTTGGGAGCAGCGGTGGGTGGTCAGACCAGAGCACTGCTCTAAAGGATGCGTCTTCCTTGGCTCTAGCCTCTTCCTTGGTTCTGGCCCTGTCAGGCTGCCTCCATCTCTCTTCCTTTAAAACTGGCCGGCAGAAGCCCTCCCATGCAGTGCTTCCTAGGAGGTCGGACTGTTTTCAGATTCAGTTTTTGCAAAGGGCTTTGAAGATAAATGGAGGTGCTTTCTCTTCATGCAGCTCCCCCTTAATTTAATCTGGTCTTGCAGCCTCTCCGGAAAACTGGTTTGGGTCCTGTTCCCGCAGGGGTGTCCTGAGCTGTCAGCTGAGATACTGCCACGCCCTCGCAGCCCCCTCCTCCTGAGTGTGGCCTTGCTAACCCCACCTACCCACAAGGCTGCACCTCCTTCCTCCCAAAATGATCCCCTTGGCCCTTCAGCCCTTTTCCTCTCTCTTTTCTGGACTCATTACATTGGCTTAGAAATTCTGCAATGGGGAACCCAACTCTGCCAGGGCACGGATAATCAGATCGTTAGACTCTTCCAAAGCACAAACCTGGACCTGGTTTGTGATTCTTATTGGAAGTCTTTCAGAAACCTCATAGCATCCATAGGTTCTGTTTGGGAGGTACTGCACATCATTTACGGAGAAGGCAATGGCGCCCCACTCCAGTACTCTTGCCTGGAAAATCCTATGGATGGAGGAGCCTGGTGGGCTGCAGTCCATGGGGTCGCTAAGAGTTGGACACGACTGAGTGACTTCACTTTCACTTTTCACTTTCATGCATTGGAGAAGGAAATGGCAACCCACTCCAGTGTTCTTGCCTGGAGAATCCCAGGGACGGGGGAGCCTTGTGGGCTGCCGTCTATGGGGTCGTATAGAGTTGGACACGACGGAAGCGACTTAGCAGCAGCAGCACATCATTTAAGCTTTATATGATTATTTGCGGTGGGTGTTCGTCATTGGGCTGAGTTGTTTCCTACAGCGAGATTGATCCATTATCCCTGAGTGCTGGCATGTAGCGGCCATGTGTCTACCTGGCATTTTCTGTTTCTAGTCTGCTATGGAATAGAAGTCAGAGTAACCAACTAGTTAACATCATACATGAGAATGAATGAGACTGAAACTTGGTGGCATGATAAGGGGCAAAGAGTCTCAAGTCAGACAGCTCCAGGTTCGAGTGCTGTAGTTGATTGTATTGACCGATGGTATCATGAGCTAGCTCTTTAATCTTTCCAAGACTCAGTTTACTCATCTTTAAAATGGGCACAGAAATAGTATCTTCTTCATGGGGTGGGTGTGAGGATCACACAAGGTGTCATAGGCAAGGTGCCCGGCACCCTGAGCTGTTATCAAAGTTGGTGGAAAGAGGAGGGGGTGCCCGATACTGTTCGCACCTCACCTACAGCCCTCAGCATTCACCACTTCTTGAGTAGGAGGGACCCTGGCTTCTAGCTGCAAACACTTGCAACTTTTGGCTGGGGGGTCATTGTCATGTGCTTGGCCGGAGCTCAGAGGAGGATGAAAATGCCCAGAAGTGCCCCTCAGCTCTGCAAGACTGACAATAATTGGTGGATAAGAACCCTGGCTCTGGGGTTGGGGTGAGGGTGGGATGACCCTGAGATGCTCTCTGCTCGAGCTCCCCGGTGGAACTGAGTTTTGGTGGACCATAGTGGTCACCTGCTTGATCCCTTCCCAGTCTCAATTTCTCACTTCCCACAGGGCTTCTTGCTGGGGGCAGGCAGAAGGATCAGTTCCTAAACAAGTTGCAAGGACTGGACCCTTGTCTCAGGGCCAGACTCTAGAGGAGCCAGGACTAAGCGTTGTTACCCCATTTACTTTGGTCTGGTTGGTTTGCATGGGAGAGAAAGAGACTGTTTTCACACAGGGCTTTGTTGTTTCGATGCTAAGTTCTGTCTGACTCTCTTGTGACCCCATGGACTGTAGCCTGCCAGGCTCCTCTGTCTGTGGGATTTCTCAGGCAAGAATACTGGAGTAGGTTGCCATTTCCTTCTTTGTGAAGGAAAGGCACAAAGGACCTTCCTGACCCAGAGATCGAACCTGTGTTTCCTGCAGTGTCAGGGAGGTTCTTTACCCCCGAGCCACCTGGGAAGCCCTTTTCACCCACCCAGGCACAAAGTTACAAATCTAACAATGTTTTTTTTTTTTTTTTGCCTTCCAGGTTTGGCATTTTATTTTATTTTTTGGACCTTAAAAATTGGAATATAATTGCTTTACAATGTGTTAGTTTCTGTGGTTCAGCATCATGATCAGTCATATGTATACATACATCTCCTCCCTCTTGAGCCTCCCTGCCACTCTTCCCATCCCACCCCTCTAGGTCATCATAGGACATCGAGCTGAGCTCCCTACAGCAGCTTCTTGCTGTCTATTTTACACCTGGTAGTCAACATTATCACGGTAGTACACATTATCAATGGGCTTTTAAGATCTCACCTTGCAATCACAGCACGCATTCTTCAGTTCAACTCCCGAAAGCATGAGAAATGGGTAGTGATTATTTTCAGATTGACAAGGTCTAATCACCAACAAGGTCTAACAAGCACTTGATGAGGGAGGGGTCATTGAGAGGAAGAGACTCTTGTTGACTTGGATTGGAATTGGGCTCCTCACCCCTGCCCTGTCTTTGGACTCTGTCTTCTGCCCACTGTTCTCACAATGGGGGCTGTTTTCAAGGTCACAGCCTTGCAAGTCATGCATTGTTGAGGCCATCTGGACAGTGTACATGACTGAACCCTGTTAAGGCCTCTGCACAAACTTTGAAGACTGACGAGTGGGTGTAGAGATAAATTCATCTTATGTGATATGGAGAAGACTCTTGAGAGTCCCTTGGACTGCAAGGAGATCCAACCAGTCCATCCTAAAGGAAATCAATCCTGAATATTCATTGGAAGGACGAATGAATATTTCAGCTTTCATGCTGAAGCTGAAACTCCAATACTTTGTCCACCTGATGCAAAGATCTGACTCATTGGAAAAGACCCTGATGCCAGGAGAGATCGAAGGTGGGAGGAGAAGGGGATGACAGAGAACGAGATGGTTGGATGGCATCACCCACTCAATGGACGTGAGTTTGAGCAGGCTCCTGGAGTTGGTGATGGACAGGGAAGCCTGGCATGCTGCAGTCCATGGGGTTGCAAAGAGTTGGATACAACTGAGCGACTGAACTGAACTGACCACCCAAGACAAGCCTCGTAAGCTCATGTGCTTATTAAACCTGCCACCTACCCATCCGGCCTCCCTGGGGGCTTAGTGATAAAGAACTTGCCTGCTAAGCAGGAGACGTGAGCTTGATCCCTGGGTTGGGAAGATCCCCATGGAGCAGGAAATGGCAACCCACTCTAGTATTCTCGCCTGGGACGTCCCATGGACAGAGGAGCCTGGTGGGCTACAGTCCATGGGGTTGCAAGAGAGTCAGACGCAACTTAGCGACTAAACAACAGCAGCCCATCTGGAGGGTCTGCCTCTTCCTCCGTCTCTCCTGGCCCTCTGTGTGTGGGAGCCTGTTTCAGGCTTCACCTGAGAAGCATCCCAGATTGAAACCATTTTCCATTCTGGAGACCGAGCAAGAAGTAGCAGAACCCTTTGAGAAAAGCAATACCTCTCCTGGCCCAGCACAGGGTTACCTTGATGAGATGGCTGCATCGTGGGTGTGCGGCGTGAATGCCCCCACGTTCACCTGTGGGGGCACCGCTAACTGTTTTGAGGTGACAAGGGCCAGCCCCAGGCAGGCAGTGGTGTCCTCGTTTGTGCATTAGAGGCAAAGAAATGTGCAGAAGCTGGATTTTTTTAAAACAATTCACCAGAGTGCATTGGTGCCTAATTGGTGCCACCTTCCTATGAAGGTCAGGCCAACACAGAGATGGAAGATGCGTTCTTGCAGCTGCTTCAGTTCACACTCTAGCAGTCTTGGATGTGTTAAGATTCAGCATGTCACCCCAGTAGGTGTGTATGCTTTTTTTATTACAGTTTTTAAGGTGCTTAAAATATATTTTAAAACAGCACCCATTTGATTACAGTGCCTTGAAGCAGAGCCAGGTTCAAAACCACCATATTCTGGTGTTTAGCCTGCAAAACTCCTGGCCCCTCCCTCTTCCAGTCTATGTACCTGCAGCTTTGTCTTCCCAGCACTGGCCATGTCCCACGCGTGGTACACAGTGCTCACATGCTTCATCTCCCTGGGCACCACAAATGCTCTGTGAGGCAGATGTAATTACCATCTCCTTTTTACAGGGAAAGAAGCACTGAGAGGTGAAGTCATTGCTCAAGATCACACAGTGAAAGAGAGGAAGAGCTGGGGTTCACATCTATCTTCCAGCTCCAAAGGGTTCTCTGATGGGCTTAACAAGCTGTGCCTCATTCATTCCCCAAATGTGTTAACTGTTCCTAATGGCATGGATGAGGCAGGCCTGAAAATAAGGGACTTTTGCCTGCAATGAGGGAGACCTGGGTTCGATCCCTGGGTTGGGAAGATCCCTTGGAAAAGATAAAGGCTACCCACTCCAGTATTCTGGCCTGGAGAATTCCACGGACTATATAGTCCATGGGGTCTCAAAGACTTGGACACAACTGAGTGACTTTCCCTTCCCTTCACTTCCTCTTGGAAGAAGGTATCTTTTTATCTTCACAGTGTTGGTAGGACTCAGTAAAAATTGGCGAGGAATCATGTACAGTCATGTTCCCTACTTTTACAACAAGTCATTCAATGGGTAGAAAATATAGCACCTGTCACCCACAGAGATCCAACTTTTCTATATTTTTATCTATTACCAGTAGATCTTTGGAACTGTGTTTGCAATAAAAAAAACCCTCAGGGTGGTTGTTGCTAGTGCAGGCCCCTCCCCTGTGGGGTGTTTCTCTTAGTGAATGGTTGAACCACTCATCTGCCCATCCCCCCATCCAGGGGCCCCTGCTCTGGAGATGCTCTCAGTGATTACAGGGTTGTCTGGCCATCCTGCCTGGTGGGACCACTGAGCCTAGTATTAACTTTCTGCTTCAACTCACCAGGACAAAACCGAAGAAACTATTCTGGGCTGTTGGCATCTCTATTTTGCTTTCTCTCTGTGTAGCTTGAGGGCGCTGTGGTTGTCTAGCTCTACTGATGATGAACTCAAAAGGGAGGGAGGACCATCACCTTACTACCTGGACAAAGGCTGGGAAGAGGGGAGGTGTGGCACCATTCTCATCAGCGCCCTTGGCATGGAGAAGGGGAAAACATCTTGTGAATATCACTTATTATTCAGGTGTCAGAACATCTTGTGTCCTGGAAAGTTATACAACAGACTCGTGAATTGAATACGGAGATGAACTTCCGGTAAAGTGGGAAGGGGCCAGCTTAGTTCTGGTGACATCACTTTCTCCTCCTGTCTGCTGCTGACAGCTCCTGGTCATGCACGTGGATCACTAGAACCTATTAGAGAGGGAGTCATTCTGAAATGGAATTTTATTCTGCAACTGACAGACGGACAGAATAGTCACTCTCAGTGATCCCTGCCCGCATCAGTGCCATCGAATGCAGTCCTTACTCATTAGCTTTTTGCTTTGTGGATGTTGATCTTGCTCAATAATCCTCTATGGCCCCTATACCTCTGTGTCCCACACATATCCCTTACCAGTGCATGGAACATGGTAGATATTTGGCAAATATCTCCAACAACAACAACAAAAATCCCAAGCAAACTGTCTCAACCAAAACCAAGAATGCTGTGGCTTAGAGAACTCAGAAGTCTAAGTATTAGTAGCTTTAGGCATAACTTCCCCCAGGGCCCCTTACAATGTCAATGGGGCCTGAGCTCTCTAAACCTTATCCCTTCTCTCTTCCATGGTAGCTTAATTCTCAGTATCTTTGTGGTGAAAAGGTACCAGCTCCCATCCCGTCTCCTCCAAAGTCTACAGTGAAAGAAGAAGAAAAATACCTTTCTCAGCAATGGGAGATGTTGCATTGAATCTCATTGCTTCTAACCAGGTCGCGTGTCCAGCCCTGACCAATCACTGTGGCTGGAAGAATGTGTTCTCTGATTGGCCTGGTCTGAGTCAAAGTCACATCTTTGAGGCTAGGGTGAGGTCAGCCTTGGGGCACAAGGTATGAGTGTGGGGATTGTCTTAATCACCTGCTGTTCCCCTCTTTGGCCAGGGAGGGTTTCCTGACCTGGGGTTATAAGGATGGCCAACATAGGTCACATGACCTATGACACTGGACAGATGAGACAGTGATTAGTCACATGCAGCCCAGTCCCAGAAAGGAGGACGCAGCATGGCACACAGGGCCATGTGAGGGTTGCACTCAGGAATCGCATGGGCAAGAGGGGTGAACTCTGGTTTCCACGGAAACATGTGATGGGCCTGTTTGAACAGTTTTGCAGGCCAGAAACCTGGCCCTTGGGATAAGCAGAAACTGTGCCTGGTTCCCATGTGACGAGGAGATCATTGCCTAGGGGGCCTATGCACAACGGCAGAGCAGGGAGGGATGAGAAGCTAGGCCATTTGAGGCCCTCCTGGTCTCACCAGATGTCCACACAACACATACTGCTGGATCTTAGCTTTAGGTTTTTACACTGCAGTTGTTCCCAGAAGAAAATGAGGGACTATTCGTTAGTTGTCCAGGACAAATTGATGCTGGACAGAAAAGCAGCATGATGTGCTGCAGTCCATTGGGTTGCAAAGAGTTGGACCCAACTGGGCGACTGAACAACAACAAGAAAAACAGTGGACCTCCACTATTTCCAACTCAAGAGATTTCCTGAGAGTGCTCATTGGTAACTGGCCATCAAATGCTGGTTCTTTGGTTTGTCTGCACTGGTCATGCTTGTGCTGACTCAGTCTTGGGAATCTTACTTATATGCCTCTAAGGTCTTAATGGAGAAGGTTAGGGAAGAAAGTGTGGATGATACAGGACAAAGCCCTGAGGACAGCTGTTCTGAGGAGGTGGGTCTTCCTTTTGGGAAGAGAACCTTCATTATGGATGGTTTTGAAATGTCAGCCTTTAGGGACACCTGGATGGACCCACCTTGGGCTTCCCTGGTGACTCAGATGGTAAAGAATCTGCCTGCAATGCAGGAGACCTGGGTTCCACCCCTGGGGTGGGAAGATCCCCTGGGGAAGGAAATGGCAACACACTCTAGTATTCTTGCCTGGGAAATCCCATGGACAGAGGAGCCTGGTGGTCTACAGTCCATGGGGTCACAAAGAGTTGGAGCATGAGCAACTAACATTTCTATCACTTTCTGGGTGAACCTGCAACTCTACCCCAGACCACTTCACTCCTCTTTCCTCATGATCAGGGGCCCTCAACCTATTCAAATATAGCTTGGGTGTTTTGGTTGACTTAGGTTAGATGCTCAGATGGACCTGATTCCAAGTCTGATCATGGGAAGGAATCTTTGATATTCAATCGGAATCATTAAAAAAAAAAGTTGTTTAATGCTTCTGGGGCACAAGGCTGCAGTTGCTGCTGATCAAAACTTATTGGACTCATAGGTGATTTGATTTGATAATCACTAAAGCAGATGTTCTTGACTTTTTTTTTTCCTATGATGCTGTCTGAGAAACAGATAAAAATTATGGACACTCTTCTCAGAAAAATAAAATAAACTCCAGACTTTACAAACAGTATGGGTTTTTCATGTTGTTTCTTGTAGTCCCAGTGTTATGCATACATTATGATTAGAGAACTCCATTGTTGTTTAGTCGCTAAGTTGTGTCTGACTCTTTGTGATCCCATGGGCTGTGGCCTGCCAGGCTCCTCTATCCATGGGATTTCCCAGGCAAGAATACTGGAGTGGGTTGTCATTTTCCTTCTCCACGGGATCTTCTCTAGCCAGGGAGCAAACCTGCACCTCCTGCGTTGGCAGGCGGATTCTTTACCGCTGAGCCACCAGGGCAGCCCCAGAGAACTCTACTCGGGAGTAACATTTGGAGAAGTTGGTGAGTCGCAATTCAGATAACACAACCTTTGCTCCCAGTTCCTTGACTGCAAAGACTACGTCTACAGGGCAATAGCTTTAGGGAATTCAGAAGCCTGTGCTGTTTCCCTGGCAGGGCTGTGTGGGGCTGTTGTGCCAACATGTGTGTATGTCTGTCCATTTTTGCTATAAATGCACTGTCTCCTTACAGTAGATCCTCCTTAATCTCTTTGAGGAAGAACAAAGGGTGGAAAGATTTCTTTGGCTCCAAGATGCAGTTTTGATACAAGTCAGTACATCAGTGTCGCTTGCACCATGTTAGAAGATGACATATATTGTCTGATTTAAGCTCAAGTGGCAAATGGACTTTCAGATGGATGGATGTAACATGAACAGGCATAGCTGCTGGAGGTGGCTGTGTATCCAGTTTTTTTCCTGAAAGTTTAGTTTGGGCCAAGAAAGTGATAAGCAAAACAAACCATGTGATACCGTATTAGCAGCTCCTCTGAAAGCTAGTGTTTCACTCATTCACTTATTTGTATGATAAACGTCACTATTTACTGAGTACCTATTGTACTCTGTGCCAGGTAATTTTCTAAGGGCCATAGCACTGAAAATGGAAACAACTCAGTTCTCTTGGTGATTACCTTCTAGTGAGATCTATGTGGTGGGCGTCGTGTTGTGTGGTGAGAAGTTGAAATGTGCTTTTTTCATATCTGTTCACCTTTCTTTGGTAACAGTAACCAACTTTAGCTCAAGGTTCTGTCCTGTTTCTACTCTTGATCCTCTTGGGTTAAAGGGATGGGTTTATGACCCAGAGTTATCCCAATTAGCATAGTTCCCCGCCACCATGGGTCCATGGTCGTTAGACACATGACCCAAACTGGTCTAATCAGAGCAAATCTCAGGACTTTTGCAAGAGCTATTGGAAAACAAATGAACACACACACACACACACACACACACACACACACACACACACACACTTTTTTTTCTCTGCTGAACTTGAACCTAAGAGGCTGTAAGACGGAGCTGCCTAACAAGGAGAGAGCAGAGCTGAGTATGGAGACCACAGAGAAGCTATACTGAGTGATGTGCAAAAGATACTGAGTCTTCATGACACTGTTTTGAATCTGGATCAAGCTGTTCCTGAACCCAGAGTTCCCCTCTGATCATTGTCCAGGTCAATTTGAGTTAGGTTTTCTATCAATTGCTACTAGATGAATCATAATTTATTCAACTGTTGGCCTGGAAGACTCAGAGAAGTAGTTTCATCTATATGCATGTTCTGAATTCCTGGGGTATTTAAGGTTCTCTGGGGATGGATATGGGCTTTCTAGGTGGTTCAGCAGTAAAGAATCTGCCTGCCAGTAGAGAAGATGCAGGAGACACGAGTCTGATCCCTGGGTCAGGAAGATCCCCTGGGGGAGGAAATGGTAAACCACTGCAGTATTCTTGCTTAGAAAACCCCGTGGGCAGAGGAGCCTGGCGGACTACAGTCAGTGGCATTGCAAAGAGTCAGACACAAGTGAGCAGCTGAGCTTGCACGCATGAGGGTGGATATGCTAAACAGTGGAGCCGGAGAAGGCGGACCTGGTCACCCCTTCCTTCCTATCACCCCTCTGCTCACTCCCCAGCATCCTGCCACATGCCGTCTTCCTGCCTTCCCCACTCACCGGTCCTGTGTTCTCTTTCTGCTCTCCCAGCAGCCCATCAGTCCTCACTTGGATACTGAGGACTGGGGGCCTTGGCACTCTGGAAAGGACATGGAGCCTGTTACTGGAAGATTCACCCCCTTAGTTCTGCTCTGCTCTGGACCATTTAGGTGGTCTGGGTGAACACATAACCATGGGCTCTCTCTTCCAAAAAGAGAGGTGGAGATCATAATATTAACACTAATAATACCTCTTCTTCCACGTGATCTTGTGGTGAGGATCAAGAAGATGATGCATGGGGATGGTGGTGTAACCAGCAAGTTGACATATGAAAAAGAAGACATCATTATTAATTGCTTGGGAGAATGTCTACTTTATAAGGGGATCTTTGAAGAGGAAGGATTTCCTGGCTACACAAATGAAGTTGTAATGGTGAAATAATAGCCTTTAGCCAGGGCCACTGTTTTGGGGGGAAGAGGCTGGACTTAACTCAGTTATCCAGTGAAGGCATGTGCTCCCCAGCCCAGCCCTGCATCCGACTTCATTCCCAGGACAGCAGTTAGGACCTGGAAGAATCTGTTCATTAAGGAGAACATTTTTCTTCTCGTCGGTAGATATTTTTGCAGCACTCCTCAGTGGCTCAAATAATACCAAGTACACCTGCAGTGCAGAAGACACAGGAGTCAGGAGATGGGGGTTCCATCCCTGGGTCAGGAAGATCCCCTGGAGGAGGAAATGGCAACCCATGCCAGTATTCTTGCCTGGAGAATCCCCAGGGACAGAGGAGCCTGGGGGGCTACCGTCCATGGGGTCACAAAGAGTCAGACACGACTGAGCATGCTTGTAGTGGGATGCACACATAAGCGGAGAGGGGGCGCTGAAGAGGAAGGACCAACCGGACAGCCTGCTTTCCTGATGGACAAGGATGCAGGTGGGGAGCCAAGTGAAGGCACGGAGGTGCCCAGCATGAGAAGATCCCAGGAAGAAGGTTTCCGGCTAATGAAGTCTAAAATTTTGCAAACAAATGAAGAGTTGACCTGGAAGAACGGGCTGGAGTATTGAGTTCACTGCTCAGGTCAGTGGCCAGGGAAACAATCTTCACTGTTACCTGAGTGCCTCCTCACAAGGAGCCTTTGGGCAGCTTCCAGATTCCCCAGAAGAGATCTTTCTGCTTGAGTTTCTGAAAGCACAGCAGTTTTGCTGAGTGTGTCTGACCCTGTGGCACTCACAATACTTGAACAAACTGAGGAGTTGGCATTGTTTTCTTGGAGGTATCCTACTGAGAATTTCCTCCACATCCTGTGACCTAATTCTTCCCCTGTGTTCTTCCTCTTTTAAAAGAAGTTAATATATAACCTGTACACGATTAAATATACCGATATAAAATATACAACTGGATAAGGACATGCATGCTACGTCATTTCATTCGTGTTCAACTCTTTGCAACCCTCTGGGCTGTAGCCCACCAGGCTTCTCTGTCCATGGGATTCCTCAGGCAAGAATACTGGAGTGGGTTGCCATGCCCTCCTCCAGGGGATCTTCCCCACCCAGGATCAAGCCCGCATGTACCCATGTAACCAGCACCTCAGCTAAGCATAGAATATTTCTAACACCTCAGGAAGTTCTGCTGGGTCACCTTCTCAACTCTGCCCAGAGGTAACTACCCTTTCGCTCTCTACTGTCACAGCCCAGTTTGCCTGTTCTAGAAGCTCATATAAATAGAATCCTATGATATGCTCTCTTTGATGTCTGGTCTCTTTTGCTCAAAATATGCTTTTCAGGTTTATTCTTGTGTTTGCAGGTATCAGTAGCTCATTCCTTCTTATCACTGAATGTATTTCATTGTGGGCTTTCCAGGTGGTGCTAGAGGTAAAGAACCTGCCTGCCAATGCAGGAGACATAAGAGACGTGGGTTTGATCCCTGGGTTGGGAAGATCCGCTGGAGGAGGGAATGCAACCCACTCCAGTATTCTTGCCTGGAGAATTCCACAGACAGAGGAGCCTGGGGTCTACAGCCCACAGGGTCACAAAGAGTTGGACACGACTGCAGAGACATTACTTTGCCAACAAAGGTCCATCTAGTCAAGGCTATGGTTGTTCTGGTAGTCATGTATGGATGTGAGAGTTGGACTGTGAAGAAAGCTGAGCGCCGAAGAATTGATGCTTTTGAACTGTGGAGTTGGAGAAGACTCTTGAGAGTCCCTTGGACTGCAAGGAGATCCAACCAGTCCATCCTAAGGGAGATCAGTCAGTCCTGGGTGTTCTTTGGAAGGACTGATACTAAAGCTGAAACTCCAATACTCTGGCCACCTCATGTGAAGAGCTGACTCATTGGAAAAGACTCTGATGCTGGGAGGGATTGGGGGCAGGAGAAGGGGACGACAGAGGATGAGATGGCTGGATGGCATCACCGACTCGATGGACATGAGTTTGGGTGAACTCTGGGAGTTGGTGATGGACAGGGAGGCCTGGCGTGCTGCGATTCATGAGGTCGCAAAGAGTCGGACATGACTGAGTGACTGAAATGAACTGAACTGCAGCGACTTAACACACACACATACACACAGTATTTCATTGTATTAATATGCCACTATTTGTCTATTATCTGTGTTTATGTTAATAAATATTTGGGTTGTTTCTAATATTCGGTTATCATGCATAAAGCTGTAATGAACATTGGTACAATTCCCTTGATATTGGCTAGTATAGAGCTGGACCCCAAAGAGATGGGTGGAGAGAATTAAAAGAGTTGAGGAGACCCATACAATGGTCAGCTTTTGACAAAGGCATCAGGGCAATTCAGCTGAAAAAGACTGTATTCTTTACAAGCAATGCTGGAGTAACCGAATATCCTTACGAATAAAAGAATCTCAGCCCCTACTTTATTTTTTATTCGGCTGAGAGCCCCTACTTTATATTATTTTATTTTTGTAATTTGGCTGCATTGGGTCTTTGTTGCAATGAGCAGGCTTCTCTTGTTGCTCCATGGCATGTGGGATCTTAGTTCCTCTACCAGGGACTGAACTCACGTCCCCTGCATTGTAAGGCAGACTCTCAGTCACTGGACCACCGGGGAAGTCCCTCAGCCCCTACTTTATACCACATGCAAAAATTAATTTGAGACATAACATAGATCTACACGTAAAAGCCTATTTCCTCTATTTTCTAGAGGAAAATACAAAGGGAAATATTCACAGATCCTGAAAGGGCAAAGATTTCTTCACACACAAAAGGAACAAGTGTAAAAGAGGCAACTGATAAATTGGATTTCATCAAAATTTAAAGTGTGTGCTCTTCAAAAAGAACTGTAAAGAAACAGTTAAAGCAGAGGCAGGAGATGTTTGTAACATGTACATCTAAGAAGGAACTGGGGTTGAGATAAATATTAAAAATTCCTTCAAATCAATAATAAAAACCAAAAATCCAATTTAAAAATGGGCAACAGACACACAGAGATACTTCACACGAAAAGATGAAAGAATGGCCAAAACTCACATGAAAAGATGCTCAACATCATTAGCCATCAGGGAGCCACAAACCACGATCACAATCAGATGTCAGCCAGGGTGCAGCTGAGTGTCTTTCAAGAGCATGGGACTGTGAATGAGGGACTTGGGTCCTGCTCCTGGCTGTGTCCCTGACACCCTGGGGTGGGGGTGGGGGTCCTGGCAAGGCCTTGAACCCCCCACAAGTGAAGCAGCAGAGATAGCTGCACCCTAAGAACAAAGGCTTCTTAATTTTGAATTTTCTTCCCTTGCAGTTGGTGGGCTTCCCTTGTGGCTGAGCTGGTAAAGAATCCGCCTGCAATGCAGATTGGGGTTCGATCCCTGGGTTGGGAAGATCCCCTGGAGAAGAGAAAGGCTATCCACTCCAGTATTCTGGCCTGGAGAATTCCATAGACTGTATAGTCCATGGGGTTGCAAAGAGTCAGGCACAAATGAGCGACTTTCATTTTTCACTTTCCCTTGCACTAATGTTCCAGGATTCTAATTAGGAATATTAGTGAGAATCCTGTTGGTTCCTGCATAAAGATTTCTTTTGGGGCAACGTAAAGGTAGGGCTTCCCAGGTGGCGCTAGGGGTAAAAAATCCGCCTGCCAATAAGATGGTGGTTCAATCCCTAGGTTGGGAAGATCACCTGGAGGAGGGCATGGCAACCCACTCCAGTATTCTTGCCTGGAGAATCCCATGGACAGAGGAGCCTGGCGGGCTCCATAGGGCCGCAAAGACTCAGACAGTGGAAATGACCTAGCATGTACACAAAGGTAGTGATACTCAGACTTTTCACACGATAAATTTGAAAACAAGAGACAAAATCCTGCTTTAAAAAAAAGCTTCTAACTTAAAGCTTTCTAAGAACTGAACATTTTCTCCTGAAGTCTTCATCAGTTCATATGTTTTCTCCTCTGATGGCCTAACAGCTGCTCTGAAGACAGGAATGCATTAAGTCACTTTCAGCGTACTTTATCTCCTTCCAGAAAGTAGAAAAATTCCCTTTTATTATGTGGAATTTGGTTTAATGCACTTCAGTATTGGGTCCGCAGTTCTGTATCCTCAGAGGTCTAATAAATATTACTACCAGAAGGTGAAAGAGCTGAGAATATTTAACTTGTTTAGGAAAAGACCTACTCTCTCTTCCTCTCTCTCTCTCTGCCTCCCTCCCTCCATTCTCATCTCCATCTCTCTATCTCTGTTTTCAGTTGAGGAATAATTAAAGGGCCATAATGTAGAAGAACAGGCATTAAATATATTCTGTGTAGCCCTCAAAGCACAACTGGATGTAGGCTATAGGCAAGTCTCTTTCTACTCAGACATCAAGGACAATAGATCTCTCCAGGGATGACATGAACAGTGAATGAGTTCCTCATCCCCGGAGGTGTTCAAGCAGATGGATATTGATTGAGACCCTTGTGGAGGATATTTATGGAATAAGTTGAACTTGATGACCTCTTCTGAAATTCCTCTTCAATCTCTGCACATCAGCAAGTTCATACCAGGCAACCACAGTGGAAAGCCTGGATGTGTGGGTCTCTATAGGGAAGGTTCGCTATGCTGGCTACCCTTTCCCAGGACACACTCTTAGAGCAGCTAGGTAGGAGTCATTGAGACACAGTGTATAACTTTAGGAAATGATAAGAAATTGTTGCAGATTTGTGTTGTCTGAAAGTGGTGGTTGGTTCTTAGAAATAGCCCCAAATCTGATCAATATGGGATCATCCTATTGGACACCATTTGGGGATTTAAAAAATAGTCCAACAACAGAGGCATGACTATGGAGGGACAAGGGTGATTTCCTTGGCATGCCCATAAGCTCAGTATGAAACATGAGAGGTTTTCCCCCAAGTGGCAGTTTGTAGAGGCGTTCAGCCGCAGAGGCACCGAAGGAAGCTGTACTCGAAGTTTGCATCCTGCAGTGATTTTTCAAAGGTCAGTCTCACACTTGACAGTTACGGTGAGGGACTGGCATGTTTATTTCATTTCTTATGATAGAATGTTTCTGAGACTGCTAGAACCTCTGACCCATGCTTCTTTCACGGGAGAACTCATCACGTTCCATGGGGGTCTTCTGAAGACCCAGCTGGAGCCGTCAAGCTGGGCACCTGGCTGGACGGCTTTATCTAACCTGCTTTACTTCACTCCCTTGTCGACTCATTGCGGCAATAGCATCATGGCAGTTTGAAGGGCTCTACTATTTGGCACATGTACACAGCTAGATGGGGCTTCCCTGGTACTGCCAGTGGTTAAAAAAAAAAAAAAAATCCTCCTGCCAATGCAGGATACACAGGAGACTCAGGTTTGATCCCTGGGTGGTAAAGATCCCCTGGAGGAGGAAATGGCAACCGACTCCGGTATTTTTGCCTGGGAAATCCCATGGACAGAGGAGCCTGGTGGGCTGCACAATCTCTGGGGTTGCAAAGAGTCGGACTGAGTGACTGAGCACGTGGGCACAGCTGGACAGTTGCTGGAGCCGCCGCCTGCACGCAGGGCAGTGGCCTCCCATTGTGGGCGATTTGGGACACAGAGGATGCCATCTTCAGGCCATTTCTGGGAACTGCCCTGCAAGAGGGACCCGCCTTAAATAATCAGAGCTTCTGTGTGTGTGAGAGAGCGAGACCATGGAATATCCTGATCCAGGATATGTAATGAAGAAAGTGAAAGTGTGAATTGCTTAGTTGTGTCTGACTTTTTGCAGCCCCATGGACTTTAGTCCGCAGGCTTCTCTGTCCATGGGATTCTCCAGGCAAGAATACTGGAGTGGGTTGCCATTCAGTTCTCCAGGGGATCTTCCCAACCCTGTGATTGAAACCGGATCTCCTGCATTGCAGGCAGACTCTTTACCATCTGAGCCACCATGTAATGAAGAAGGCTAGAGCTTTCCCTTGACAGCTGGCTTTGGTGAACGAGAAGGAAGATGATTAGAGCAGATGACAGAGTTACCAGCGGGAGTGGAGAAGGAGGAGCCCGTGCCGCTGAGCAGGAGCCCCTGGGTGACATCACCGCTTTGTGTAAAGGCAGTTCTGCCAGTCTGCCTGGCAGAGCAAAGGCAAGGCAGCCTTACCATGTGTAACTCTTCTACTACTTAAAGATGGAGGGGCTGGCCAAGAACTCAGGGAATCACGCTAGCATTCTTTAATCTGCATGGTTATGGCATGGAAGGGGATATCCAGGTCCATGTTCGTTTGCTCTACATGAAACATTTTTCCTCCTCCAAAGCATCATTTGTGGGTCTTTTCCCATTCTCAGTTCAGAAGCTGTGGGTGAAGTTTCCATTCCCAGCCTAGGGATGAAACGTGTGGTCCAGGCCTGAGACAATCAATCCAATCATAATTCCCAGACCATGGTGACTGGTTCAGGGCTGGGCAGGGCCAGTGACCTTCAGTGACACTTTTGTTGGGGCTGCTGGCTTCAAGGTAGAGGTCTTTCCCATCAGATTTGATCCTGAGAGCATGGAAAGCTGGAATTCTTGCAATCACCTTGGAGCTACCAGGAACTCAAGACTGCCAATACAAACGCAGACAGAGTGGAGAGGTAGAAAGAATCAAGTCCTGGTGACATTGCTTGGATGCTGAATCCAGCTGTGTCTGAAGCCTGATCTTCTGAACTTTACAGTTCTCCTTCTTCTTTAAAATGAATTTGGCTTGAGCCGTCTGTTCCTTGCGCCACAGAAGTTCTAATGGAATCAGTTCTGTGCAGCTGGCAGGCCTAGGATGGGAGCAGGTGAAGTAGGACTAATCCATCATTATATGTTACAGTGTAATTCCCTATAGGGGAGAGATTTCGACAGAGCTGTTTGGAGAGGGTACAGGCTCCCTCAAGGGTGAATTCTTCATCGGGAGCAGGATTTCTGATCCAAACACGATGACCACATTGAGGGGAGAGCATAGAATCCATTCAAGGCATCAAAAGAGGGGGTTACCTGGGCAGCTCTTTAGAGCTGTGTGTTTCAAAGTCCCTTTTTAATGATGATAGCAGTGTGGTCACATGCCCTTTCAAACTCCTTCTCTAGGCATCATCTCTCATACAAGCAAGCAATGATCAGGAACATGAGGCACAAAGACTCTAAATCTGCGATCTTGGTAACAGTCCCTGGTGGGCAGCACCAACACAGTTAGGTCTTGACCATGAACTTAACCTTGGTCCACCCTTCTGACTGCCAGAGAGGTCGATCCACTCTGCCCTCCAGACCCCTTCCACCTCTTCTCCCTTCACCTGTTTATGTTCTTGCCCTCACTTGGAATTTCCTTGGCCTTTTAAGAACCAGCTCTCCTCAACAAGGCTTTGTGCTCTGGCCACCCTAGACTGAAGGGAGGACTCCAGCCTCTGATCTCAGAGTGATCCAGTTTTCAGAAGCACTCCTTTGGGACTGATTGGTACTGCTTTGCCAAGTTCTTTAATGTTTCTTCACGGTTCCTTGTCTGTCTGTCTGCTTGAGGGCAGATTTAGATTATGAGTCCTTGCAGCCAACACATAACTGTGCTCAGTCGATGCTCATAGGTAAGTGATGTATTATTATCACTGGCTCTTGTTAGTAATATGGAATCTGGCCACCTGACCAGATCCTCTTGGATCTGGGTTCCTAGCATTCACTGGGTTGACTGTGGACTCTCCCACACCCCAACTCAGTCCAGTGTGTTCAGGGTAGTTGCAAGGCTCGGGGAACAGAGGAAACAGACCCACACCTCCTTCCTCCAAGTCCTCATTACTCTACCCATACCTGACACTCCACATGCGTGATATAGTCATTCATTCATTCAACAAATACTTACCAAGCACAGTGTGCCAAGCATCATGTGTACAGTGGCAGGCTAACTAGATGCGCGCCTGCCTCTGGGGCTTCCAGGAGGGACTCCCTTCCACACGGCCAGGACTGTTCCTCGTCTGTCTGCCTTTCTCTCCCTAGTCTTTGAGATGTCTCAGCTCTGGAATCTTGATCTGTCATGGGTTCCTTCTGAGGTAGAGTCAGTTTGCCCTCTGCTGATGCCTAAGCTCTCCTTCTAAGGTCTTCCTTCTTCCTACCCACCCTCTTGTCCAAGGCTGCCCTCTGGCTTCTCATTCCCAGTAACTGCCATCTCCCCCGATCTCTAAACCCAGGAGAGATCTGGGCTCCCCAGAGACAACCTGGTGGTTATGGTTAATATGAGTTTTGCATCTTGAATGTCCATTTGTTTTAAATTAATAAAAATAGGAAGTTCAAATTCTGAGAAACATAATCTTGACAGGTGATGGGAAAGCAAACCTAACCCCTGCGTGGGCTCTGGTTTGACATCCTGACCCTCGGGTCACCGGTGAGGATCTGGCCTTTGACTCTGAACCCTTTGGATGAGGCTCCTGGTCCTCCCAGCAGCCCTTGCTGCCTCAGGTGCTGATGACGATGCTGAGTCAGCAAAGAGGGACCCTGCCCACCTGCTGGGGTAGGGGCCAGTCTCTCTCTCTCTCTCTGCTTGGGGGCTGCGCGGGGTGAGGGTGAGGGCGGTTTCCTTTGGCCTGACGCTGATGGTTGGCGAAGAGCCAGGTTCCCCTTTGCCCTCAGTCTGTGCCAGAACCTGGAATCTGGCCGGCTCTTCCGGGGACAAAGCAAAGCTTGAAAGTAATCTCGGGTAACTTCTTAGGCAAAAAAAAAAAAAAAATCCAGGTTAGAAAAATGTAGGAAGGGGGCAGAGAATAGATAGGAAGGAGCCCTGCCCGCCACGAACAGCGGGTGCCAGGGCTGTCTGGAGCCCGAGAGAATCCTCAAAGCGCTCCGCTACTACCTGCCCACGTGAGTGCCCGTGCCAAGCAGCCAGAGCCCCGGGAGCAGCGAGAGTCGAGACGCAGAGGGGCCGCAGGCAGAGACCCAGCGAGCGCGCTGCCCGGGCGCCGAGCCCAGGGGCCGCCCACTGGCCGGGGAGCCGGGGAGCGCGCAGGGGAGGCGGCAGCGTCCGGGCTTCCCCGGGCTTCCCCTCGCCCAGGCGCGAGCGCAGGGCGCGGCGGGCCCAGGGCGCGGAGGCGGTGCCCGGCGCGGGGGACCCGGGAGTCCCCGAGGCGCCCTCCCGCTCGGCGCAGGGGCCGCGGGGCTGGGAGCGTCGGCGGTTGTAGATGCGGCGTCCCCGAACCCCGGAGCCTCGGGCGGGAGATTTGGGCTGAGCCCTGCCCGCCCCTCCCGGCGCCCGCCTCCCGCCCCCGCCCGCGGCCTGGAGCGCGCCTCGCTCGCCGCCCCGGGTCTGGCGAGCCGGCACCGGCCAGGCTGCGAGAGCCGCCGAGAGCACCAGCCGCCGCCGCCGCCGCGGGAGCCGCTCCGGCCACACCATGCGAGAACTGGCCATCGAGATCGGGGTCCGAGCCCTGCTTTTCGGGGTCTTCGTGTAAGTAGTGGCGCGCCGCGGTGTCGGGGCGCGAGGACTCGGGGACCCACGGACCGAGGGTCTGGGCACCCCAAGTTTGTTTGCGTCCCGCCGGGGCCTGGATTGGAGGGCTCCTTCCCCGCCCAGGGATGCGTCCTAGGGGACCTAGAGAGACCCTTCTAGCCCCCTTCCTGGGACTCTGCGCACGAAGGGACCCCGGCGCGCGAGACTGAGCCGGCTCCCGTCACCCTCAACGCGCCAGGTCCCCTGGCCGGCGCCTTTCCCCGGCCCTGCACCACCTGCCCGGGATTCTGGATGCTCACGGGGACGCAGACGCGCACCCTCGTTGGCACCCTGGGGAAGTTTCTCCCTGTGTGTGATCTTCGGAGCCCGACGTTTGCAGTCTCTGCTCCTGGTTGCATCCTTCCTGGATCCTCGCGGTACCCAGGGCCGGGCTGGGTCTCCCTTCGCGCCCGTGGCTTTGGCGCCCGGGGGGTCCTGGTGAGCGTTTTTCCCGGAGGCATTTGCGGTACTTCTCCGGCTGGAAAACTGTTGCTGCGGCGGCTAAGAAGTCGGAGGGCCGGCAGCCCGGGATGTGGGCTCCATATGCCTAGAGCTCTGTGCGGAGTCCATGTCCACTTAGGGCAGCAACGAGATGCCCCGGGGGCCCTGAGCGGCGGGTGCTTGGCAAGAGGAGAGGGATCTGGCAATGGGTTTTTTTTTCAGAGACGTATGAGCCCCACTGTACTCCCGGGGACCCGCCGCCCGCCCCCCGCCAGCTTCCCCCGCGCCGGAGCAGCAGCGATCTGTCGCTTCTCTGCCCTTCAGATTCAAGCCCAGAACATCCCTTCAGACCCATTCCTAGCCTTCTGTCATCTCCTGTCACCTAGGCGCCCGTGTCTACACTTGTCCCTCCATTAGGGGTTCAGGTTCTCTCTCCTCCTCTGCCCAGGGCTGTTTTCAGACACATTTTAAATATTTAAGTTGCATGAACTTTCTGGATTTGCTTTTTTTTTTAAGCCCATTGAGCCATTCCAAACAGGAGGCCTCTCTCTGGATTTCTACCCCGAATCCGGAGTCCTTGGTGGCCGGTGGGAGGCTGTGAGATGACTTGGGTTTCCTTCACCCAGGGTATACACGCGCAAAGAAATGCCCTTTCTGGCATGTTCTTCTTTACCAGGGGCTAAATTCATCCAGCGTGTTTATTCATACTGCTAGAAAAAATCCGTGAGCTTCCCCCAGATGTAGAAAACCCCCTCTCCTAGCTTCTGACTAAACACTAGTGTTATTCAGTGGGAAGAAGAAGAACTCGGGTGGTTCCTGAGGCACTTTAGAAAAAAACAGAAAACACTTTTCCCTCCTCTTAGTCTATTTTTCTACCTTTGGAATATACATTCAAACTAGTACTTGCCTTGCAGTCAGATGGGGACAGCTTCCAACTGGCAGTTAGGCTGAGCCCCATTAAAGTATTGTGTGATAGAAACGATAAAATATTGTTCAGTGCACAGCAAAATTTACCATTTGTTGGGTGAATGTTCGTGTGAGTAATGTTGAAATAAAGTGAGGTAGGCTCTTTGGCTGCTAGTTTTGTTTGCCACTGGCAATCATCAAATTAAAATAAAAGGATCTAATGATATGTAAATATTTGTATTATTTTCAAACACTCCTTCAAATATCTCCCCCCTCCCCCACCAAACATTTATGCGATGTTTACAAATACGTAATGAATGGTCCATGCAGTGGATTTGGAAATTTGATAATTATCATTTTATGTGCTTCTTGCTTCGTCTAAAGATGTTATGTAAAAATCAGGCAGTTTATTTTTTTTTCTCCAGCTTCCCCTTTGTATAATATTACTTAATGGGGGATTTACTATCACCCAGAGCGGATCTGTTATCACCCCAAATCTTGGGTGCTGATGGCATTTTTGGATGATTCCCTGGTTTTGTACCAGATTGGAAATATTAGCAGTGAGCCATATTAACTTGTGGCTCTTTTACCTGCAAAGACCAGCTTAGGTATCTATGCTGACTCCCTGGGTGGGAATCTCGGATGCTCAGATGCTGTTATCATCAGGCAGATACCGCCTTCCGGAAGGACTGGTGTGGATCTCGAGATACAGATGACCCTTTGTTTTCTTAGGCGAGCTTCTGGCGAGATGACAGAGGCTGGCTTTCGGGGGTGAGGGGAGTTTTATTCTCCCTTTCACTAGTGCTGGTCTGATGGCAAGCTTCAGTGGCTTGAACCCACCTCTAGTCATGAAGGTGGTGGTCTCAGTAGGAGAGCTTCATCCTCGTAGGTTTATAAAGTCCCTCTGGACAAGCCGAATCCATTTCTCTGCTGTTGGGTCCAACTTAGATGACACTGTTTGGTTCTTCTTGATGTATCTACCTTATTTCTGAGGATGAGGGAATAATCTTTTGCTGGGGGATACTTTATTTCTTTGCAGACTTGTGCCTCTGGGGCGCATCACCTGTAGCTGCACCTGTTCTCTGATCAGATTTGCTCTGCATGAAACTAGAACCCCACTTCCTGGTGCCCAAAGTCATGTCTGACTCTTTTGTGACCCCGTGGACTGTAGCCCGCCAGGCTTCTCTGTCCATGGGATTTCTCAGGCAAGAACACTGGAGTGGGTTGCCATTTCCTTTTCCAGGGGGTTCTTCGCAACCCAAGGATCAAACCTGCATCTCCTGACATTGGGAGGCGGATTCTTTATGGCTGAGCCACCGGGGAAGCCCCCTTAGAGGTGTGAGGTTAGTGCTAATGCAATGCATTTGTGGATCCATGGGTAGTGGGGATAGACTAGGAAACAAGGTTTCCCTTGTTCTCTTAAGGAGCCGGTTCTCTGCCTCCAGACCAGGTTTAGCACTGAGGTTTGATGACTCAGGATTCCAACAGGATGCTTTTCATGGACCACTCTCCAGAGAGCACCTGAGAAATGCTCGGTCCTGCCTGAGAAGCTCAATCACCGAGGAGAAAATTAGTAACAAGTAATGCCCATTAGGGCTGGTATGTAAAGTTTAACTTACCAGGAAATAAATTGGTTTGAGGAATCAGTGTTTAGGAAACATCAAAGTACGGTGTGCAGCTTTGAGGCTGAATTTAGTATTCTGAGACTTGTGGGCTTTTCTCTTCCTCAAGGGTCCCATGGGAGGGCTTCTCAGGTGACCCTAGTGGTGAAGAACTTGCCTGCCAATGCATGAGATGTAGGTTCAATCCCTGGGTCACAAAGATCCCCTGAAGGAGGGCCTGGCAACCCACTCCAGTATTCTTGCTTAGATAACCCTATGGACAGAGGAGCCTGGTGGGCTACAGTCCATAGGGTCACAAGGAGTCAGACACGACTGAAGTGATTTAGTATGGCATGGCAAAGGCTGTGGGAAAAGCAGAGAGAAGGAGTACCCACAGGCTTCCTCCATTCTGCCATCACCCGAGATGCCAGCAGGGATACTGTGAGTGTTCCTGCACCTGTGAAAGCCATCACTGGATGTTGCTGAGTGAGTGGAGGTGGAAGCAAGGTGGCCGGTCAGTGGCCCTGCAACCCCTGTGTGTGTAACCCATGTGTGTGTAACCCATGTGTGTGTAACCCACGTGTGTGTGCCACTAGTGGTACACTACTTCTACTTTTCCACCTTGGCCACTCCAGTAACTACCATTTATTCAGGGCTTACTATGTGCCAGACACTAATAAAGACAACCGCATATACTATTTAACCATTATACGCACCCGATGAGGCAGGTGTGCTGACATTTCTAATCATGGATGAAGGATCTGAAACACAGATTGAGGAACTGCCACAGAGCTGGTAAGGGCGCTGAGATCTAAATCTCAGGGCTCCAGCTCTCGGTCACCTCGCTGTACAGCTTCAGAAAAAAAAAAAAAAAAACCAGCCAGCAGTGGTCTGTTGAGGGCTCTCTGTCCACCAAAGGGACTCCATGTGATTTCTCCTTTAAGCCTGATTTTACTTGAAGGGATTCTCTTAATTTTTCTGACTTTACAAATAAGGAGACCAATTTAGAAAGGCTAAGTAACTTGTCTGCAGGTACTCAGCCAGCAGGAGGTATAACATGGTTTCAGGCAGTCATCTTCCCTTCCCAAAGCTGCTGAGACGAGCTATGTCCAGTTCCAGGCTTCCAGACTGGAACCAAAGTGACCACCTCTTAGAAACCATCCCTCCTCTAAAGATACTTTATATTTAGGGAAGCACGGTCTGGACTAATGTCCCTCTAGTTCTAAAACCAGACTCTGACATCTCAGTGGTGGAGGGGGCCAGCTGTGGTTCACCTTCCCCAAGAGGAGGAGTTGGGCTTGTTACAGATTTTAAGGGTCTTCCTTATGTCTCTGGACCCCAGAGAGCATGACATGGTGAGGAAGTTGCCGGTAAAAACATTAAAGGACTAGCGCTGTTTTCTCTTGCCGTTGTTGGCCGTTCCCCTCTGGGGCATCAGTTAAATGGGAGAAGCCTTTATTTATAGCGCTGCAGAAAGGACCCTGGAAATATGATGATGACCTGAAATGCTAACGGGGTGGGTGGGGGATGGCGCAGACGAGCTGCCTACTTCATTTGTGAGTCTGGGGTCCTCAGCCTCTCTTTTTCTCCCCGCATCCCTCCATCCTCTTTCTCTCCCTCCCTGTGGCTCCTGGAGGGTCCCTGTCTGGGATGTCCCTCCAGAAGCTAGGGGTGTGCTCAGGATGCCAGGCAATGGTGTTTGCTTCACCTCAGATCAACTCAGCCTCTCTCCTTGAGCACTACCTATGCTGGAGGCCTGAGCAGGTGGCAGGGATGCTTGGGTGAGGAAGACCAGGGGGCCTCCAAGGAGCATGCATCTGGCAGAGCAAGCACATGACACACTGCTTTTTGTTATTCCCGCCCCCGCCCCTCGCTTTGCAATCACTGGTTTTGAAAGTTTTGCCTCCAAACGTTTCTCTTTTATTATCCATCCAGTCTATAGATGCATGTTTGGCATCTTGTAGGTGCCTGCAGTTATAGTGGTTATTTTTTCTCTCTCTCTCTTTCATTAGTAAACTTCAGTTTGTGTAATTCCAAACAGACACAGAGTAACTTGGCACTTTAGCCGATCCAGGTGACTTGCTCTAGGGCCCTGGCTGTGAGGTGGATTTTTGGAATATTGGCAGTAGCAAGTAGATCTTTCTTTATTACCCCGAGGAGTCTGATTTAAGACTGGAGGTTGGGGAGAGCTATGGTGTTTGGAGCAGACTGCTCTGTCTTACTTAGAAGGAGGAGTTAATTAGCCCTGGGAGGAATGACAAGGAATAGACAGGTGCCAAGGAAGGTTGCTTAGAGCTGGCATCTCTCACCTGAGTCTCGAGCAGGGCATGGAAGGTGCAGAGACCCTGGGCCCGAGAACATTCCTACAGACAGGGTCCTGGAGCCAAAGCCTGGAGGCACATTTTGGGTGGAATTGGCTCAGACGGTAAAGAATCAGCCTACAGGGATCAACCCAGGCTTGATCTCTGGGTTGGGAGGATTCCCTGGAGAAGGGAATGGCAACCTACTCCAGTATTCTTGCCTGGAGAATCCCATGAACAGAGGAGCCTGGTGGGCTGCAAAGAGTAGGACATGAATGAGTGACTATCACTAACTAAGCTCGCCACCTGTGGCCTCAATACAAAGTGTGGGTTTCGAGGTTGTGGAGTTGGGTTGTAGGAAGGTCAGGAAATGAGCCTAGCATGAGGACGTCTTAGGGCCCTGTGTGAAGCTTGTATATTCCCCTGTGCGGAACGTCCCTGGGGAGCCCTGGGAAGTTTGAAACAAAAAAGCACCATGAACAGACACGTGCCCACCGTGGAGGGTGCAGTAGCTCCCTCGGCACCTAGGCCCCGGTCCTTCTGTCGGTGGCCACGTGCGCCTCTGTTGCTGGGCTCCTCTGTGCTTTTGGGGAGCCTGAGGTTTGTTCTGCCTTCGGTGTAGGAATCCACATCTCTGTCTTCTTTGCTTTCCCTGCTCTTTCAGCTGGGCCTTGCATGGTTGGTGCTCAGGGGAGCTCACCAGCTGGCCCTTGGTTTGCGAAGATCGTGTTTGCAGACCCCTGAGTGTTCAGCATCCATTCAGAGCAAGGCTTCCTGAAGGGCAGCCTGCTGACCACCTGCGCCTGAATTACCTGGGCCCCAGTTCAGGCCTGACTGGATTGGCCTTTGGGGTGGAGCCCAACCCTGGAGTGGATCAACACTCCCGTCAACCCGTGGAGTGTTGCATTTTCATCAGGCGATCCTTCTTACACATTTGGGAACTGCTGACGTGCAGTTTCAGTGGCTTGAGACCCTCTTGTGGTCTAGGGTTGCCTGTGGTTATTTTCTCCCTTGGCTACATGTGAGACAACCGTTCCCAAATCCCTGCGTTTAGGTGGGGCCATGGGGAACACGGGCAGAGTGGCAGGGGTCACCTTCAGGTTGAGGCAGCATCGGGCCCCTTTGGTGACCTGTCATTGTCCTTCTCTATTGGCGGCAAGCATGGAGCTCTGTGTTGAGGTGGCAAAGCTGCCAGATGCCAGCTCTGCTGGAGGTGGACTTGTGGGACAGGAGGAAGCTTTTTATCATTAACTGTGATTTGGGGACTGAGGTAGCTCAGCTGGTAAAGAATCCTCCTGCAGTGTGGGTGACCTGGGTTCGATCCCTGGGTTGGGAAGATCCCCTGGAGAAGGGAAAGGCTATCCACTCCGGTATTCTGGCCTGGAGAATTCCATGGACTGTATAATCCATGGGATTGCAAAGAGTCAGACACTACTGATTGACTTTCACTTTAGCTACTGTAGCAGAAATCTATTCTATCTAATACACCTATAATAATTTTGCTCACTCTCTTGAAACAAAGGGTTGTTTGAGGCAAAGTGTAAATGACAAACCATGGGCTTTGGAGCTAGATGGATCGGGGTTGGGATGGGATTTTGACTCTGCTACCAACTAGCAAATTGCCTAACACCTCAGTTTCTTCATGAGTGAAATGGGTTAGTTCCTACTTCACTGGGTTTTCTTAAATACGGTGCTGTAAGTGCCTACAGTACATACACTGATAATTAGGTGTCTGCTCCCTACTCTTGTGAATCCCTATTATCTATATGTAGTGTCAAAACCTGGCAGGGTAGTATAGTGGTCACAGTTAAGGCCCTTGGCGTTGGGTTACTGGGGTTTGAATCCTGGTTTTGTCACTTAGCTGTGTGAACCTTTTAGCAAAGTGCTTATCCTAGTTCAGTCCATCTTTCTCCATCTCTTCTCCATCAACAGCATCCTCGGATGTAAGACTTGTGAGTATTAAACAAGAGAGCCCCAACAAATGGTGATATGATCTTTATTATCCTTTTATTGAGATGAATCCATAATGTACACGCTAAGGAAAATGCCATAGGTAGCTAATGATACTCTTACTGCAAATGATTTACTACAAGATTTCTGTAAAATAATTAACTCCTTTATATTTCAAACAATTGCTTTTAGCCCCCTAAAGTGAGGTACATAAATTGCCGTGAGTTCATTCAGTGAGCTGTACCCCCATTAAAGCGTGGGGTGCTGTCTCTCTGATGGTGTCTCAGCCCTGTAGCTTCTCAGCAGAGACAAATCACCAGCCTTTTACAGCAGCGATTCTAGGACTCTGAATCAGAAGTGTCATCAGTGTTCGCTAATATGTAAGGAAAATGCTGTGTTCCCATCATTGACTTTTGAGTCTGCGCTTGTCACACAGAGTTCTGCCAGAAGCCTGCTGCAGACAGTTCTTCAATCAGACACCCCTTGCACCCACCAGTCTCTGCATGACGGACCAAGTATACCCAGCGTTTCTCCCCCACCCAGGAGGGCATCTGCTCTGTCTTCTGATAAATGGAGCATCCTTCCATTTGAAATATTATTTGCCACTGTAGAATGAGTCGGCTGTACCCAGAATTCTGAGAATTGGTGATGTTTTCCCACAGGGAGATAAATGCTTACAACGCCACAAAAAGAGATCATTAGTTTTATAGCTTTGGGATAAAGTTATCTCAATTAGTTATAAAGATTATACCTTTTATGACCCACACAAGGCTCGTAAAAGCTCCATATCTCTATTTTTCTGTGATAGTGTTTTTAAATACGGAATTGTCTCAGTAATATTGTTTCTTTAAAAAATATAATCTTGGTGTTCTGCGGATGAATTAGAAACCCTGGTTTACCGTGAGGAAGTAAATTAGTACAGGACTTGGCAGTGCCCGGGATGGGTGAGCAGGAAGCCAGGAGGGGCTGGGGCTGTAGAGCCCAAGGACTGCTTCATCACAGTCTTTTAATACGTGACTGTGAAAAATTGTCCCGTCGAGGTGAGGGACAAGTTGCTATTCTGTGTCCACTGAAGACAAAGCAGTGAGAAACGGGGTCAGAAGCTGCAGGAGCATCTAGGTTGGTTTGCAGAAAGGCAACAGTCTGCCGATCAGCACTAGACATATCTTTCTCCTTTACCAGAGGGTTTTTAAAACATGTTTTTATTGAAGTATCGGTTTGAACCATGTGGAATTGCTGATATTTGACTGTTTTGACCTACAGACTCAGGAATTTCATCTCAGTCCAAGCTAAAAATAATATCCACAAAGAAAAGAGCATGCTTCATGACTGTACAGAGCACCCTCCACCCTCACAGCCCCTTCTGCCACCCTGAGGGTCTCATCATTCTAACTTCTAACAGCGTTTTTGAGCTTTGTGTAAATGGCATCAAGCACTGCATATACTGTTTTCTGTAGCTTTTTGGGGCTTTTTGCTTGGGCATGCTTTGGAGGCTTATCCGTGTTATGCGTAGTGTTAGTTGGTTAATTCTCATTGTCATGGCATGCTGGTACCTTCTTGTTTACTCGTTATATGGATATCATTTATGGTATTTGGATTATTTATTATTTTTGGCTATTAAGCATAATGCTGCTATTGTTTTTAATGAACATATCTGTAACTCCCGTGGGCTATATACTGAGGGGTGGAAATGCTCAGTAACTCATCTGAGATTTTTAAAGAGGATCTGGCTTCTTTTTGTCTGGCCCAGATTCTGAGAGAGAGCACTAGGCTGTATGCTGCTTTAATCTCCATCCGTTGATCAGTGACTTTGTGTAAAGCACGTGATGAATGACAGGAGGATGCGCAGAAGCTGGGTCCCCACTCTGCAGAAGGGGGACAGCATGGCGCCAAAGTCTGCTCGTGGGCATTGGAGCTGTATCCTGACTGCTGATGAAAGAGATGTGTCCCGGCTTCCTCATCTGTAAAGTGGGGACAAGATATCACTGCCGAGGAGGCTTAAAGGTGAAGGGAGTTAATGTCGTGACACATGGTAAGTGTTAAAGCCAGGCTCCTTTCCTTCCTCCGCCTCTCTTCCCTCCAGCGGGGAGGTCGAAATTCAGTTCAGTCGTTCAGCTGTATCCAACTCTTTGCGACTCCATGGACTGCAGCACACCAGCCTTCCCTGTCCATCACCAACTCCCCAAACTTGCTCAAACTCATGTCCATCGAATCGGTGATGCCATCCAACCATCTCAACTTCTGTCGTCCCCTTCTCCTCCTGCCTTTGATCTTTCCCAGAATCAGGGTCTTTTCCAATGAGTTAGTTCTTCACATCAGGTAGCCAAAGTATTGGAGTCTCAGCTTCAGCATCAGTCCTTCCAACGAATATTCAGGACTGATTTCCTTTAGGATTGACTGGATGGATCTCCTTGCAGTCCAAGGGACTCTCGAGTCTTCTTCAACACCACGGTTCAAAAGTATCCATTCTTCAGTGCTCACCTTTCTTTATGGTCCAACTGTCACATCCATACATGACTACTGGAAAAACCATAGCTTTGACTAAATGGACTTTTGTTGGCAAGGTAATGTCTCTGCTTTTTAATATGCTATCTAGGTTGGTCATAGCTTTTCTTCCATGAACAGTATGAAAAGGGGGAGGTCGAGATAGAGGTAAATAAAAGATACCTAATGTCACAAACAGGGAGATCAAACCAGTCAATCCTAAAGGAAATCAACCCTGAATATTCTCTGGAAGGACTGATGCTGAAGCTGAAGCTGAAGCTCCGATACAATGTCCACCTTATGCAAAGAAATGACTCATTGGAAAAGACCCTGATGCTGGGAAAGATTGAGGGCAGGAGGAGAAGGGGGTGGAAGAGGATGAGATAGTTAGATAGCATCAGTGAGTCAATGGATATGAGTTTGTGCAAACTCCGGGAGATGGTGAAGGACAAGAAAGCCTGGTGTGCTGCAGTCCACGGGGTCACAAAGAGTCAGACAGGACTGAACAACTGAACAACAGAACAACAAGAACAGAGTTGCAACGTAATACTAATAATGAGTGCAGCAGTCAGTGCCACAGCAGAAGTGAACCTGGAACTGGTATCTGGAAAGTCTGAGGATGGCATTCTGAATAATTGTCCAAGAAGTCGTTGAGAAAAAGGCGAGGCTTATATGCATGTATGGGGCTTCCCTGGTGGCTCAGATGGTAAAGAATCAGTCTGCAATGCAGGAGACTGCTTATGTGTATGTGCGGGTGTCCTTTAATCGACCTGTCTCTCCATCTTGGTTACAGGAAACAAGTTTTAATACTAACCATGTGCCATGTTCATACTAGGCGTTTGTCACACCCTAGATGGCCTAATCTTTTCAAGCCTTTATTCTAGGAGGTGATACTGTTGTCCTAATTTACAGAGTTTTCAGTTCAGTTCAGTTCAGTCGCTCAGTTGTGTCCGACTCTTTGCAACCCCATGAATCGCAGCACGCCAGGCCTCCTTGTCCATCACCAACTCCCGGAGTTCACTCAAGCTCACATCCATCAAGTCAGTGATGCCATCCAGCCATCTCATCCTCTGTCGTCCCCTTCTCCTCCTGCCCCCAATCCCTCCCAGCATCAGAGTCTTTTCCAATGAGTCAACTCTTCACATGAGGTGGCCAAAGTACTGGAGTTTCAGAGCTTTAGCATCAGTCCTTCCAAAGAACACCCAGGACTGATCTCCTTCAGAATGGACTGACTGGATCTCCTTGCAGTCCAAGGGACTCTCAAGAGTCTTATCCAGCACCACAGTTCAAAAGCATCAATTCTTTGGCACTCAGCTTTCTTCACGCATATAGATTAGCACAAGCTTTTTATGGGCTCCGATGAACAAGTGTAGCCATTGAACTTAGTTTTGTACATAATGTAGATAACCATTTGTTAGCTTGGAAGATATCCATAAACTGTTGTTAAGTGATAAAAAGCAGGTTACATAAGTGTGTATAAAGCTACTGTAATGTGGTAATAGAATAAAATCAATTTGTATCTATGTCTGTAAGAAAATAGCTATAAAGATAAACAACGAAATCTTAATGGTGGTTATTTCAGGCTGATGGGATTATATAATATTTGCTTTTTTTTCATTATACCATTTATTGTGTAATTATTTTACAGTAAACATTTATTACTTTCATACATAATTAGAAACTGACTTAGATGTTTCCTGTTATAGGGGAAAAAAGAAGCTAATGAAATATCCTTAGACAGGGCACTGGATGATTCTTTTCTGATTGCTTTAAATATCTGAAGTGGGAATGTGTCAAAAATCAACTTTACTATATTTCATGTCAAATAAAATGTTTAAAGGAAAATCAGAAAGTAAGGATTAACACACAGGATGTGTGAGATCATGGTGAAACAGATATGATCAGATGCTATACGTGGAGTTATAAATGGACATAAGCCTTTTGAAGAGTAACATCGCAGTGCATAGACAGCCATAAAAATTATTCCTGTTCTTTGACTTAGAATGCTTTAAAAAATATCTTGAAACACTGATATAAAAGATTACAAAAGCTTCATGTGTAAAGATGTTCATTGCTGTGTTCCATGCCAAGCAAATGCACTTGTCAAATAAAAATAAATTAAAGTTCAGATAGTCAGAAAAATTTCAAATGGTCAACGTTTGAAGAAAAGTTGTAGAGGTTATGAATATAAAGAAATACTATATAGCTATTCAAGTAACCTTTTTGAAAACCATGAACAAGGTAAAATTTTATGAAGTAATTGTTAAGGAAAACACTACAGAAAAAAATATTTATTTCCAGACTATTGGAAATAGGTCTGATTGGGACAAATGTTAGAAAAGATTACAAAAAATGAATATGATGGGAATGAATGTTCGCCTTCACTTGAACATTATTTTAAAAATTAAAACAATCCAAAAGGTGTAAGTTTCCCAGAACTCCTGCACTTCTGCCAATTCCATTCCCTTCCCTTTTTAAAGTTAAACTTTTAAACACATATTTATATAATAAAAAAGAAAATACATTTTATCTATAGCTTAATTTTTGTAACTTAATGTACCTTGGAGATATTTTCTATCTTTATAGATCTACTTGATTCCTTTTACTGGCTGTGTAGTGTTCTGTTGTATTAACCTATTCACAGAATTTTAAGAGTATTTTCATCTTTTGTTATAATAGACAGCATTGCAGTTGTGCATATATTGTGACGTACCTATTAAATTACTGCTGTGATAAACCCAATAAATGAAATCTCTGGGCCAAAGGCCACATGTATTTTAAATTCTGATGGGTACTACCAAAAGTAAAAGTGGAAGTCGCTTAGTGGTGTCTGACTCTTTGTGACCCCATGGGCTGTCCGTGGAATTCTCTAGGCCAGAATACTAGAGTGGGTAGCTTTTCCCTTCTCCAGGGGATTTTCCCAACCCAGGGATCGAACCCAGGTCTCCCACATTACAGGGGGATCTTCACCAACTGAGTTATCAAGGAAGTCCTGCTGCCCTGCTGCTGCTGCCGCCAAGTCGCTTCAGTCGTGTCCAACTCTGTGCGACCCTGTAGACGGCAGCCCACCAGGCTCCTCCGTCGCTGGGACTCTCCAGGCAAGAACACTGGAGTGGGTTGCCATTTCCTGCTCCAATGCATGAAAAAGTGAAAAGTGAAAGTGAAGTTGTTCAGTCGTGTCTGACTCTTAGCGACCCCATGGACTGCAGCCCACCAGTTCCTCTGCCCATGGGATTTTCCAGGCAAGAGTACTGGAGTGGGGTGCCAGTGCCCTCTCCTGGGTATTACCAAATTGCTACCCAAATGGCTATACCTACTTACATTCTACCAATACTTCAGAGGTATCGTTTGTTTGTTTTTTTAACATCTTTGCCAATGCTGGATGTTATTAACATTTTATATTTATACCATGAGAGGGAATATATCATTTGCATCTTTTCACTCGTGTATTGGAAATTTGTATTTTTAACTAAAATATCTGCCATTTTCCTTTATTCATGCTTTTATTGGATCTTCACATCTATCTTCCTGATATGTAGGAGTATTTTATTCTTAATAGCTATTGACCTTTTATTTCATAAGTTGCAAAACTTTTACACCTGTATGATTGACTTTTAAGTTTCTTTGCACTTTCTATTATTGTGCGCAATTCAATGATATAGTTAAATCTATCTGTCTTTTCCTTTGTGGTTTCAGAGTTTCTGTCCTATTTAGAATGGTGGCTCAGCTGGTAAAGAATCCGCCTGCAACTGGGGATACCTAGGTTCAGTCCCTGGTTTGGGAAGATCCTCTGGAGAAAGGAAAGGCTACCCACTCTGGTTTTCTGGCCTAGAGAATTCCATGGACTGTATAGCCCGTGGGGTCGCTACGTGTCGGACCCGACTGAGCGACTTTCATTTTCAGTTTCACTTTGTCAGCTAAAACAGAAACATTTTTCTGTATTGCCTAGTATTTTATACTTTCCTTCTTTAATTTTAATTCTTTACAAGAATTTTAATTCTGTATAAGATTTAATTTTATTTTAATTCTGTATGAGAATTTTTTAAACTTATGGAGTGAAGTGGAGGATTTAACATTTTTCTTACATGTGGTTTGTCAGTTACAAAATAGGCATTGTTTTCTCAGTGACTTCTTTATCACGTAACAAACTTCCATATGTCCGTAGATTGCAAGTGAATTCTATTGTGATTATTTGTTTGCTTGGTTGTGGCTCAATATAACATTTCAATTATTGTAACTTTATAGTTTGTTGAGATATCTGAAGGGAAATGGCCCCTTCTTTCTGAGAAGGTTTAGATTACAGCATCCAGAACCAGGATGTCTGGGGCTCAAAACACTAATCTGCTGTTGACTAATTATGTGAACTTGAGTGGTTTGTTTTATCTCTCTGTGTTTCAGCTTCCTAGCCTTAAATATGGAGATAATTATAGTCTTCAGAGAAGGAAATGGCAACCCACTCCAGAATTCTTGCTTGGAGAACCTCATGGACAGAGGAGCCTGGAGGGTCCCTGGGGTCACAAAGAGTTGGACATGACTTAACACCTGAACAATAACCACAGTGCTAAAATAGTTTCATTGAGTTGAGATCAGAGACTGTGACTTGTGTGATTTCTAGTTTTTTAAAAAAATTTTGTTATGATTCTCTGTATGGTCACATACATAGTCAATTTTTAAATTTACCTACAGTGTAAGTTTTTGTAAATTTACATAGTTTGAACATAATGAATAGTTTCTGTTTGGTAGATACAAAGCTGTAACTATATTAAAGCAAGTTAGCTGTGCTGTTCAAATCCTCATATTTTCACTCTTTTAAATTTGTTCTTTTAAATGTGAAGATATGCTTCCTATGTCAAACTGGGGTAATTAAAGCTTTCACATTTTTTGAGATAACTAATATTTATTTTGTACTGCTGCCAACTTATTCTGTTTTCTTTAAGTGGTGCTCATTTTTGTGTTCCACGCTCCCCCCCTTTTTGTTTCTTGCTTTGCTAAATAGTTCAAGTTTTCTTTGCTACCTCCCTTTTTTTCCTTTAGAGATTTGTAACTGAAATTACTATGTCCATTTCTAGGTACTGTTCTTAAATTATCTTTCATTCTGATGAAATTGAACATCTTATCAGCATGAAGTTTCAATCTTTGTTTTAATGTTCTTTATCTTAAATTCTACTTCATTTACTTTTAATAGGTAGCTGCATTATCTTTCTTGAGATTAATGTCTGCACAGAATGTACTTTTCAGTCATTTTATTTTCAACCTATCTGTATTTTTATGTTTAATGTATAAAACTATGACTCTTATAAACAGCTTTTAGTTGTGCCTTTTAATTTTATCCAGTCTGACCAGTCTCTGCCATTCAGTTGGAATGGTTAAGCCATTTACAGTTAATGCAATGGGTATGGTTGGGTTGAAGCCTACCACCTTCTTATTTGATTTTTATTTTTTTCATCTATTCTTGTTTCTCTTTTTCTGTCTTCTTTCAGGCTAATCAAATACTTGTTAGTATTCCACTTTATCTCCTTTATTGTATTTTAATTATACCTCTTTAAAAAATTCATATGATTTTCTATACATTACAATATGCATTTTTTACTTGTCATTGTTAAGTCAATATTATACCACTTTACGTACAATGTAAGAATCTTTAAAAGACATGTTTTTCTCATGCCTTTGGTACATTGTCTTAGATTTCACTTTTACGTGTAAGCCCCATAAAACATTTACATTATTCTGTCTTAGCAGTTAATACATTTTTACAGAAAGTAAAGTTTCAATGTATATTTACCCACACATCTACCATGTCTAGTACTCTTTATTACTTCTTGCATATCTGATTTTCCCTTTAGGATGCTATCCCTTCAGCCTAGATAGCTGCCTTTAGCATGTCTTGTAGGGCAGGTTTGCCAGGAATGAATGGATTCTTTTGGCTTTTGCCTTATTGGATTTGTCTTTGTTTCGCCTTAACTTTGGAAAGACGTTTTTGTTTGTTATAGAATTTTAGATCGACGATTTTCTTTCTGTGCTTTAGAGACGGCTTTGGATCGTCCTGAGGATTTTAATGTTTTGATGAGAAGTCAGCTGTCACTTTCACTCTCGCTCTTCTGAATGCCGCGTGTTTTCCGGTTGCCTGATTTTAAAACTTTATTTTCATTTTTGGTTGTCAGCAATTTGTCTATGATGTGTCTTGTTTGGTCTCATTTGTGTTTTTTTTTTTTTTTTTTTTTTTTACAGCTCAAGTAGACAGATATTTTATTAGAAAGACAGTAGATAGCACACTCCTAAGACAAGGGAGCAGGCCAAACCCAGAGAAGTGGCACGTTTGTATTTTTGCTGCTGAGGTTCATAGAGATTTTTGGAGTGATGGTTTGATGTCTTTCATCAATTAGTTATTCTCAAGACATTATTTTTTTAAATATTTCTTTAACCCCAGTCTGTCTGTCTCTCCTCTCCCTCTGGTTCTTCAGTTATATATATATATCAGACAGTTTATTATTATTATTCCTCAGGTCTTGGGTAGTTCTTTCGGTTTTTCTTTTTCTTTTTTTTGAAACTTTCCTCTCTGTGACTTAGTTTAAGATAATAGCTATTGATTTTTCTTCAAATTCACTAATTCTTTATTCTGCTGTATCTATTTTGTTTTGGTAAGCCCATGCAACAGATGTTTTATTTCAAATGCTTTTTTTTTTCAGTTATATATTGCTAATTTCCTTTTGATTCTTTTTTATAGAGTTTTAGTTTCTTTGTGATGTTTTCCACTGGTTCACCTATTCTTTTCATCTTTCCCTAGAACTGTGCATATTTTACAGTAGAAAGTCCTTTTCTGCTCTTTCCATTGTTAGGATGATCCATGGTTTTGTTTTTTTTCTCTCTGAATTATGGATCATGTTTTCCTATTTCTTTGCTTGTGTTATAATTTTTAATTGTATGTTGGATATTATGAGACACTTGACTTTTAACTTTCCTCTGAAAAATGTTGAGTTTTAAGCTTGTGGGCAGTTAATTTACTGTGGAGTCACCTTAATCCTTGAAGCCTTGGTTCTAGGCTGTGTTTGGATAAGTCTGTGTTGGTTTTGCTTTAGATACTAGGGTGTGTCCTTAAGTTCTAGGATGTGTTTCTTACTCCTGTGGTTTGAGCCTTTTGAGGTTTCAGTTGAAAGTGTAACTTGGGGACGTTTCAACTCCAAACTCTATCTCCTGGCTGCTGAAGTCTGTCCTTCACTCTTTAGACTATGGCTGTTACTCGTGTGTGTGTGTGTGTGTGTTTCCAGTATAAACACATATACTAATAATGTCAAATGACCACAGAAACTCATGATTGCCCACATTGTGAGAGAGGGGACTTGATAAGACCAAACGTTTAATGGAGATGGTGGCATTTCCTTATTATTTAAGCAATTATTTATTTTGCAGAAGAATACACATTCCCAACTATATTTACAGTTTAGCTAATTAAAACTGCCCAAATTGAGATTTCTGAATATTCTATGCCTAGAAATGTGGTCACTAACAGGTATACCCAAATAATACCACTAGGAAGTATTGTTGCTACAGCCAGTTGCCAAATACTATTTTCCACAACCACAGAAAATTTGAAAACTTAGTTAAACCCCAAACTACAGTTGCTAAAATAAATACCGCATCAGTTCAGTTCAGTTCAGTCGCTCAGTTGTGTCTGACTCTTTGCGACCCCATGAATCGCAGCACACCGGGCCTCCCTGTCCATCACCAGCTCCCAGAGTTCACTCAGACTCATGTCCATCGAGTCCGTGATGCCATCCAGCCATCTCATCCTGGGTCGTCCCCTTCTCCTCCTGCCCCCAATCCCTCCCAGCATCAGAGTCTTTTCCAATGAGTCAACTCTTCGCATGAGGTGGCCAAAGTACTGGAGCTTCAGCTTTAGCATCAGTCCTTCCAAAGAATTCCCAGGGTTGATCTCCTTCAGAATGGACTGTTTGGATCTCCTTGCAGTCCAAGTGACTCTCAGGAGTCTTCTCCAACACCACAGTTCAAAAGCATCAATTCTTCGGTGCTCAGCCTTCTTCAGAGTCCAACTCTCACATCCATAGATGACCACAGGAAAAACCATAGCCTTGACTAGGCGGACCTTAGTCGGCAAAGTAATGTCTCTGCTTTTGAATATACTATCTAGGTTGGTCATAACTTTTCTTCCAAGGAGTGTCTTTTAATTTCATGGCTGCAGTCACCATCTGATTTTGGAGCCCCCAAAAATAAAGTCTGACACTGTTTCTACTGTTTCCCCATTTATTTCCCATGAAGTGATGCGACCAGATGCCATAATCTTCATTTTCTGAATGTTAAGCTTTAAGCCAACCTTTTCACTCTCCTCTTTCACTTTCATCAGGAGACTTTTTAGTTCCTCTTCACTTTCTGCCATAAGGGTGGTGTCATCTGCGGTTATTAATATCTGAGGTTATTAATATTTCTCCTGGCAATCTTGATTCCAGCTTGTGTTTCTTCCAGTCCAGCATTTCTCATGATGTACTCTGCATATAAGTTAAATAAGCAGGGTGACAATATACAGCCTTGATGTACTCCTTTTCCTATTTGGAACCAGTCTGTTGTTCCATGTCCAGTTCTAACTGTTGCTTCCTGACCTGCATACAGATTTCTCAAGAGGCAGGTCAGGTGGTCTGGTATTCCCATCTCTTTCAGAATTTTCCACAGTTTATTGTGATCCACACAGTCAAAGGCTTTGGCATAGTCAATTAAGCAGAAATAGATGTATTCTGGAACTCTGTTGCTTTTTCCATGATCCAGCGGATGCTGGCAATTTGATCTCTGGTTCCTCTGCCTTTTCTAAAACCAGCTTGAACATCAGAGAGTTCACGGTTCACGTATCGCTGAAGCCTGGCTTGGAGAATTTTGAGCATTACTTTACTAGCATGTGAGATGAGTGCAATTGTGCGATAGTTTGAGCATTCTTTGGCATTGCCTTGCATAGGTATTTTCAATTAAATTTAAGTTTTTATGGGGCAAATCTTAATAAACCTAAGGTAGCAAGCTTAGTTCTTCTGTGGCCAAAGGCCAATGTTTATAGGCTTCTTAAACAACCAGTTTTGCCTGAGACAATGACTGTAGTCTGCCAGGCTCCTCTGTCCATGAGATTTCCCAGGCAAGAATACTGGAGTAAGTTGCCATTTCCTTCTCCATGTGGCTGTTACTTTCCATTATTGTAATTTGTACTCTTCTCCTGCATGTTGGAATTTCTGAGTTTGCCAATAATTCGAAGGATATTTGTACATGGAATTTTGGATTCCCACTCTCTGTCTAAACTCCTTAACAGGGATGTGTCTCCTTTCTTGTATTATCCTGTATTTTCTCCCCATATGCTTTGTCTCTTCCATAATTTTTTTTTGTCTTCTGCCTTGCTAATTGGTACCCCTTGAGGCTTTGCAGCCTGGATATGATTTTATGTTTTTCATTCTTTTGAGTGGACTTCCGAAAGGGAAGAAAGACAAAACGTGCAGGTTCAATTGGTCTTCTTGAACTAGATGTCTGTTTCAAAAACATTTTTCAAATTTTTTTTGATACAGTGTTTATATTTTATATTAATATTATATTAAAAATTGATTCTTCCACTTTTGAATATTTTTATAGTTTTCTGAGTCATCAAGTAAGTGGTCTTTACTTTGCTAATCTAAAATCCTACCTATTTTTCAAGACTTGGCTCCGAATTTGCTTTTCTGTGGTATCTTGTTTAAATATACTAACCCTAAATGTATATAATACTGACGATGAAGTTACAAAAAAGTCCCACAAAAAAGTCTTTTTTTTTTTAATGATAGAAATACTTGGTTTTCTGGATGTATTGGGTTTTAATTCAGTCTTGTAGCCAAGTGAAAATGTCTTCAGCCATGTAATGAGAACATATTAAATTAGATATAAAAAATATGAATACCTTATTTATGGAAAAACACAAGAAACAGAGATACTTATGCTTTGATATTTTTCCAGATGCAAAATATCCTCTCATTGTTTCCTAAAAGGAGCAGATTGGGGTTGCTTGGCTCCAGGGGTGATGATGATGGTAATAGTTAATATTTATTGAGCGCTCACTGTATTCCAGGCAGTGCACCAAGGCAATTTACCCTTTAAATCTTCAATCCTATGAGGTAGGAGTTTTATAATTCTTCATATTTTTGGATGAGAAATCCAAAGCTTAGAAAGGTTTAAGAACTCACCCAGCGTCAGACTGTTAATAAGTGAGATGAAAGTGACTTCAGTGAAACATTTAAATTGAGTGTTTAATGCGATGGAACAGTATGCATCAGATTTGGGTAGAGAGGGGAGAGAAGGGTCTGGTGGTGAGGCTTTCTGGTAATTAAATGACCCTGACATCCTCAGTGAAGTCATGGACATGAAGGGGATTGACGTACACTGAGCGAATGGAACTCTGACATTTTACCAGAAGGCACCACAGAGTGAATTATATCTGACCCTGTGTCTGACCTGGGAAAGTCTCGAGGGCTTGTCTCATCTGTCTTCCCCTCTAGGTTTTTTTTTTTTTTTTCCTGTCTTTAACAGGGGGCCTCAATCACGTCCTCCTTGTTCAGCGGCGGAGGCAAACCTAGACCCCCAGTCTCTTGACTCTTGGCCCCAGGGGCTGCTCAGATGTGACCTCCTCTACTTCTGATATGGCATAGGTCCTGCCCATTTGCATTTGGGCTCCTCTTTTCCTCATCCTATTGGCATCATGTGAATGTAGTTGCCTTTCTTGATAGCCTCTGTGGGGAGCTAGCTGGGGAGCTGCTTTTCATGGCTGATTCATGTCAATGTAAGGCAAAAACCGCTACAATATTATAATTACTCTCCAATTAAAATAAATAAATAAACTAAAAACACACACACACACACTCTTGCTCAAAAGGAAGTCCTTGGTCCAACATCTTGTCCCGCCCCCGCCCCCCCTGCAACCACTTCCAGTTATAAGATGAATAAATTCTGGGGATCTAATGTACAGCATGGTGATGATGGTTAATGATACTCTGTTATATATTTGAAAGTTGATCGTAACTGCTCTGTACACAAGAAATGGTGGTTATGTGACACGATGCAAGTGTTAGCACTACCGCAGCGAGTGTTTTGCAACACACGCTTATCAAACTAGCACACTGTACATCTTAAACATACGTGAGGTCTACTGTATCTCCATCAAGCTGGGAAAAAAAGAAGTCCTGACACTTCCCTCCCGTGTGCTTGTCACACTTCCACAGGACGCAGCAGAGGGGTGTCTCCAGGCCGAGAGAAGGTGAGGTGATGAGCCAGCCATGCCTGAGGGTGGTGTCCACTCCCGGGGGTCAACCTGACCTGAGGCTTCCTGTGGACTGTGTTCTAAGTGTCAGGACAAGGGATGCACCCTGAAGTTCTGGGGTGGGTGTGTCTGGAGGTGTTTTCTCTCCAAAGTCCAGCTTTAGAAACTGAGGGGCACCACGTATCACACTCAGAGTGTGTGTTCGTTGCGCAGAGTGTCTGCAGCTGATGATGTATTGCTCTATTTGGCCCAGTTGCCTTGTCCTGCGAGCAGTAGATGACGTTTAAGGGCAGGGAGCCACTGCCCTCACTCAAGATACCGTTGAAATCCCCTCCATTCCTTCACTTCTGCAGCCTGACCCGTGCTTGGGTTGAGTCCCACTGTGCCAGGCCCGGGGTGCAGAGATGAAGGATGCCACACGCCAGCCCCAGTCACATGGCAAGTGGACAGCAGAGCCTCTGTATGTTGGGTTACAGCCAGGCCAGTCTTTCTGGTCTGGGGACTTACCAGTGCAAGAGGACTTTCCAGAAGTTAGGGGGTTGCAGTGGGGTCAGGGCCTTGGGGGGAAAAATGACAGTGCTCAGAGCAGGGTGATAAAGTAGCGTAGAGGACACCAGGGAGCAGCTTTGCCTGGGGCCAGCCATGCCCTTCCCTAGGTAGACCTTGTGGCTGGCCCTCCAGCCCCAGGGACTGTCCTTGGAGTTGCTTTGCCATGAGAAATAGCAGCTTCTTTCTTTTTAAGTGCTTACTCTGTGCTTTGGGGGCAATTAGCTCATCTCATCCATACAACATGATGTGAGTGCTGTGATTTTTTTTCACCTTACAGGGGGCGGAGGTGCTGAAGTGTGGGGAGGGGTGTGATCTGTCTGTGGTTGTCTGCTCGTAGGTGGTAGAGGAGGAATCGGAGTCCAGGCCTGCCTGGCTCTGATCGCTCTCTGTTCCCATTGTTCTGCGGCTGCACTTCGGTGGGGGGTTACCTTTGTTCCGAGTCACCCACATGATTCCCTGGTGGCTCAGTTGGTAAAGAATCCACCTGCAATGCAGGAGACCCCAGTTCGATCCCTGGGTCAGGATGGTCCGTTGGAAAAGGAAATGGCTCCCCACTCAGTATTCTTGCCTGGAAATTCCACGGACAGAGCCTGGTGGGCTACAGTCCATGGGGTCGCACAGAGTCGGAAATGGCTTAGTGACTAAACCACCACCCGCATGATGGCCTGCTGCCCGCTATGTCTGGTGTGGATCTTGGTCACAACAAACCTATAGTCAGGTGTACCCGAGTCTAGCACTGAGGTCCCAGAATCTGGAGCCAGGCTGCTTGGCATCCACTGCTGCCTCCACCTCGGCTTAGGTTACTTTAACGTCTCCTTCCTCAGTTTACCGACCTGTAAAATGGGGATAGAAGTAGTACCTGCCGGACCCTGTCAGGGGATAAATACTGGCCGAGTGATGCCTGGCACGTAGGGAGCACAAATGTAAGCTGTTATTTTTTTCTTGCTTAAATGTGAAAGTGAAAGTTGCTCAGTCGTGTCCAGCTCTTTGCGACTCCATGGACTATACAGTCCATGGAATTCTCCAGGCTAGAATACTGGACTGGGTAGCCTTTCCTTCCTCCAGGGGATCTTCCCAACCCAGGGAGTGAACCCAGGTCTCCTGCACTGCAGGCGGATTCTTTACCACCTGAGCCACCAGGGAAGCCCTGGTGTAATGTGTTTTTTATTAATTTATTTTTTTACTGTAGTATAGTTGCTTTACAATGTTGTGTTAGCTTCTGCTGTATGTATAGCAAAATGAATCAGTCCTACATATACGTAGATACTCCCCCTTTTGGATTTCCCTGCCGTTCAGGTCACACAGTGCATTAAGTAGAGCGCTCTGTGCTGCACAACAGGCTCCCGTCGGTTGTCTGGTTTATGTTGTTGTTCAGTCACTTAGTCGTGTCTGACTCTTTATCACCCCATGGACTGCAGCACACCAGTTTTATACACAGTATCAATAGTGTATATGTGTCAACCCCCATTATTATCATACTCACAAGCACTCATCTAGAAATTTTCCTACCCTTCTTCTTGCCCTGTCTTCAGAACAACCTCTTTTTCTGCACCCTTCTCTGGTGGTCTTCTTGTCACCCTGACCTTATCTTGCCTGTGAGAGCCGTTTGTTTATAAGAATTATGTGTCTCACTTCACTGTGATCATTGTTTCTTTCTTGACCAAGTGGAACCTCTCCCTGGATGTCAGCAGGCATTGTTGGAAAACAGTGCCTGCCTCGGAACAGCAAACATAAAAAGCATCTGATGAAGCTTGATTAATTATCTGTGTACTTTATGCCTAAAGCGTGAATCATGGTTTTCATTTCCTTCTCAAGAATGTGAGTTGCCTGCTTTGAATTAATCCAGCAATATAGTGGGGTTTTTTTTGTTTGTTTTAAATCTCCTTACTTCTGTGTCAGCACTTAGAATTATTGCCTGAGGGTTTTCTTTTAACTTCTTAGAGAATCTGAAGGTGTGTTGAATAATTTTTGGATTCAATTTGATTGTTTCAAGTTTGTAAAAAAGGAAGGGAAAAGAACTTTGTGAAGATCGTGCTCAGGAAAGAAGGGTCCCTCTTGTCAGTTTCGTTCGCTTGTATCTGAGATGTTTTGAAAATCACTCTGGGTTTTTCTGCTGGTTGTGCTGGAAATCACAACTCCTTGCTTATGTCAGGAAATCAGGAAGCAGGGCTCACCCCGGACCGAGTTGACCGAGTGGGGTTCAATTTCACACTGAACGGAGTCACGTCCTAGGTACAAATCAATGTCAGATATAAAGAAGGCCTGGCACGACTTCCCGTGTGGCCTTGGGTTTGAAAGCATTTCCTCATTTGACTACAAGCTTCTCAAGAAGAGGAGTCTGGACTTTTGTGTTCACCACTCTCTGTCCCGCCCCTGATATGTGGCTGGCGCATAGTAGATGCTCAGGAAATGCGGAGTGAATGATATAACTGTGGTGAGGTGACTTCCGGTCACTTTATCACCTTCTAGAGGAAGAGCTCTTCCAACCAGGGCCTTCCAGGCCTGCAGACAGGAAGTCAGAAGCCAAGGCTTGTCCTCAGATATGCAGAGAAGCTGGGAGGAACAGTTGTGGGAGGACACGTGTCACTAAGGGAAGACAACGTTTCCTCCCCAGGAGGAAGTGCAGTGCGCAGAGGGCCAGGAGCTGCATGGAGATGTCCTGTGGGTTTGCAACCCTCTCAGCTTCCTGGGGAGCCTGGCAGACCCCTGGGCTGCCCTCCTCGGGCTCTGTCATTTAGAGACCATGCAGGGTGGGAGCCGGCAGGGAGGTGGCAAAGTGGCAGTGGGGTAGTGTGGCCGCGTGTGTGTTTGATTAAATATCCAGATACACACCAGGCTTTGCCAGGCCTCCATCTCGCCCCACCCCCCACCCCCCAACAAGGCCCACACCCACAACTGTCCGGACAACCTTCTGGTAAGGAGTCCTTGGTGGGATCACACCCATTTCCGCAGGTGCAGGCTCTGCGATCAGTTACTTCCCATCCCTTCTTGGGGGTTAGCTACTTCGTCTGTTTGTATTACCTCTGACCTGACGTTTACCTCTTCCGGGACCTCAGCTTTTAAACAAGTCATCTTTGTTAGAATTCTTTCATTTTACTTTAATGATTTTTTAAAATTATGAAACAAATACAGGCTCAATGCAGAAAGCTCAATAGAAAGAGGAAAAAAATTGAAAGAAAAAGGAATTATTTATGATCCTACCACCCAGAGAAAGCCAGAGTTAACATTTTGGTTTTGCATTCTTTTAGTGTTTTTCCATTCCCTCACCCCTACTCATACCATGATACATGATACTTTTTCTGCAGAGAAGGTATGTCTTGTCTGAAATAAAATTGTGTAGGCTCCTTTTTTTATTTTGCATCAGACCCTCAACATCTTTCTATACCAATAAATATTCTTCCCCAACTTGCTTTTTTAAAAGCTGTGAGTGATAGCAGAATCTGCTGCCCCCAAATATACCACTCTGGCATGAAGATTATTTGGGGTTGAGGGCAGCTGAGAGGAAGCAGATGCAGGAAGGGCTTCCTGCCCTCTCCCTATTTTCCTAAAAGCAGAGCATGAACTTTCAAGGGTATCCGTCCACCTGTCCGCACCAGGAAGGACTGAGACCTTTGAAAGTGAAAGTGAAGGTTTCTCAGTCACGTCTGACTCTTTGTGACCCCATGGACTATACAGTCCATAGAATTCTCCAGGCCAGAATACTGGCGTGGGTAGCCTTTCCCTGCTCCAGGGGATATTCCCAATCCAGGGATCAAACCCAGGTCTCCTGCATTGTGGCTGGATTCTTTACTGTCTGAGTCACAAAAGAAGCCCAAGGATATGGGAGTGGGTAGCCTATCCCTTCTCCAGAGGATCTTCCCGACCCAGGAACCAAACTGGGGTCTCCTGCATTGCAGGCAGATTTTATACCAACTGGGCTATGTTTTCTTCTATGTATTAAGCTCCCCATGGTTTTCTGTCCTTGGAAACCTACAACATCTTTCATTTGTCCTGTCATTTCTTACTAAATCATTGTTCTTTCTTGGGGGTGCTAGATAAACTGGAGTTCTGAGCCACTGCTTAGAGTTACTCATTTTGCCCTGGATATCCCCCATGTATACACAAGATATCCATGTTAATACACTTCTGGTTCTTTATTTTTCCTGTAAATTCTTTTTCTTCTGTTATAGGAGTCCCAGCCAAGAATTCAGAATGGTAGAGGGAATGTTGTTTTTTTCCTCTCCTACAGCTGTAACGCAATCCATTAAATTAGGCAAATAATCTAATACAGTCAACAGACTGGAGCTGGACATTAGCGGTCTGTCTCTGGTTTTTAGCTGATGTAGACACAGGAACCAGAGATCAAATTGCCAACATCTGTTGGATCATCAAAAAAGCAAGAGAGTTCCAGAAAAACATCTACTTCTGCTTTATTGATTACACCAAAGCCTTTGACTATCTAGATCACAACAAACTGTGAAAAATTCTTCAAGAGATGGGAATACCAGACCACCCGACCTGCCTCCTAAGAAATCTGTATGCAGGTCAAGAAGCAACAGTTAGAACCAGCCATGGAACAACAGATTGGTTCCAATTTGGGAAAGGAGGACGTCAAGGCTGTATATTGTCACCCTGCTTATTTAACTTATATTCAGGGTACATCATGTGAAATGCCAGGCTGGATGAAGCACAAGCTGGAATCAAGATTGCTGGGAGAAATATCAATAACCTCAGATATGCAGATGACACCACCCTTATGGCAGAAAGTGAAGAAGAACTAAAGAGCCTCTTGATAAAAGTGAAAGACGAGATGAAAAAGTTAGCTTAAAACTCAACATTCAAAAAACTAAGATCATGGCATCCAGTCCCATCAGTTCAGTTCAGTTCAGTCGCTCAGTCGTGTCCGACTCTTTGTGACCCCATGAATTGCAGCACACCAGGCCTCCCTGTCCATCACCAACTCCCGGAGTTCCCTGAGACTCACGTCCATCGAGTCCGTGATGCCATCCAGCCATCTCATCCTCTGTTATCCCTTTCTCCTCCTGCCCCTGATCCCTCCCAGCATCAAAGTCTTTTCCAGTGAGTAAACTCTTCGCATGAGGTGGCCAAAGTACTGCAGCTTCAGCTTTAGCATCATTCCTTCCAAAGAACACCCAGGGCTGATCTCCTTCAGAATGGACTGGTTGGATCTCCTTCACTTCATGGCAAATAGATGGGGAAACAATGGAAACAGTGAGGGACTTTGTTTTTTTGGGCTCCAGAATCACTGCAGATGGTGACTGCAGCCATGAAGTTAAAAGACTATAAAGAGAGAGCTGGACTATAAAGAAAGCTGAGCACCGAAGAATTGATGCTTTTGAGCTGTGGTGTTGGAGAAGACTCTTGAGTCCCTTGGACTGCAAGGAGATCCAACCAGTCAATCCTCAAGGAAATCAGTCCTGAATATTCATTGGCAGGACGGATGCTGAAGCTGAAACTCCAATACTTTGGCCACCTGATGTGAAGAGTTGACTCATTGGAAAAGACCCTGATGCTGGGAAAGATTGAAGGCAGGAAGAGAAGGGGACAACAGAGGATGAGATAGTTGGATGGCATTACCAACTCGATGGACATGAGTTTGGGCAAGCTCCAGAGGTTGGTGATGGACAGGGAAGTCCATGGGGTCGCAAAGAGTTGGACACGACTAGCGACTGAGTTAGAACTAGAGACACCCCTGTGTTGAACAGGGTTTATGGCTCATGCCTTGCCATACACATCTCTGATTAGATTCATAGACTTAATTCTTGGAGGAGGGATTCCTGGGTCAAAGCAATTTTCCCCTCTACTTTCATTAGCTTGCCGTCCAGAAAGGTTGTACCAATTAACATTGCTCCTTGCAGTGCCATCTGTTGGTTCTCCTTACCATTCCTGCTAACTGTCTCCTGCTGGAGAAATCCTCACTAAACATTCTGTTCAATGTCTCATGCCCTATCCTATCACAGTATCATATCAACCCCTTCTGTTTTTTAATAGCACTCATTTTAATCTGAAATGATGTTGTCCATTATTTATTGCCATCCCTGTTTAGTGGCGACTCACTTGGCAGGTTGTAAGCTCTGTGAGTGCACGGGCCTTGCCTGTTGGGGGTCACTGCTCTTTGGCAGTGCCTTTCAACCAGTCAACCGTTTCCACTATACTTGTGCATCTTGGTGTGCAGGATAAATTTGCTGAATGAACATATGTTTACCCATAATGTCAATGACACTTGTATCATCATGCATTAAAATTGTTATTTTTATTCTAAAACAAAGGATGCCAAGCATCTCTTAACACATGCTGGTGACCAGTGGAACTCAAGTGATGCCATGATTCCATTTGGTGTACTGAGGGGTAAGGCCCCTTTCCCAAGCCCTGACTTGGGTTTATAATTATTGTGGTTTGTTTCTTTCGGCTAAATTTTTCTCTCTTCTTGAAAAGTTATAGACAGTTACCCAAGTTATGTTTCTACTTCTGATTTGCAGCTGCTAGTCTGCCAAAGCTTTGAAAGGAGAAAGCCACCTTATTAACATTGTGTATAAAATAAGAATGAATAGGTTTAGCTTGAGGGTCTGAATAGCTCTGCTGTGTTTAAGTGCTTGAATATTCTGTGTGCCCAGAGGCTTTTTTGACTTTTTGTTGTTGTTGTTCTTATAGGAGGATTGGAGAAGGGAATGGCAACCCACTCCAGTATCCTTGCCTGGAGAATCCCATGGACAGAGGAGCCTGGTGGGCCACACTCCATGGGGTTGCAAAGAGTCGGACATGACTGAGCGACTAACATTACTCCTATAGGAGGATAGTGTTGATAGTTGAGTTCTAAATGAGCAGAGTATTGCAATTCTTGTTACTGAGGCTGTCTTTCCCTTGAGTACAGGGGAAGCATGGCTAACATAGTAGTTAGATGTTGAACAACTAGCGTATCTAGAGAATGCTTGTAGTGGCTATGCATCTGGGACGTGGCTGGGGGATGTGGTCAAGGGCCATGCCTCTGGACTCTGCATCTGGCTTCCTCTGTCCAAGGTTTTTATCAGCAACTTGGATAAGGACACAGAAAAAGCAGGCTTATCAAATCTGCGAATAACACAAAACCAAGATGGAAGGCTAATACGTAGGATAATAGAATCAAGATTCATAAAAATCTTGGCAGGAATGATGGGTCTGAAACTAACAAGGTAAGCCCTAACAGGATTACGTGTGAAGTCCTGCATCTTACTTCAACAGAGTCGGCTGCAGCTGCCAGCGATGGGAGGGGCCTGATTTGAAGGCCATTTGGGTAGTGAAGACCTCGTAAGGCCTATGGGTTTCTTAGATGCAATGTTTAAAAAAACTAAGGATGTCTTATATACTGTTAAAAGCAGTATGGCCTCCAGATCTAAGGATGGCAAACTGCCTCATAGAAATTCCTTCCCGCAGAACTTCTCTTCTCTTCGTTGTCCATCTCCCCACAGCCTAACCCAACTCACATGGTGTTCAGACCCCAGCTGGGCTCCTTCTCTGAGGAACCTTCCCTGAGCCGGCAAGATGGAGTGAGTTATGCTCTCCTGGGCGCTCAGACAGCACCACAGCTTCCCCAGTGTGGTCTCCCCAAACCGTGTGGCTGGCTGTCTGACCGTCCATCTTCCTCTTTGGACCCAGGGCTCCTGGAAGGCAGGGACTGTATCCGCTCCCTGGATGCTCCATTCTGAGCAGTGCTTTTGAACTGTGGTGTTGGAGAAGACTCTTGAGAGTCCCATGGACAGCAAGGAGATCCAACCAGTCCATCCTAAAGGAGATCAGTCCTGAATATTCATTGGAAGGACTGATGCTCAAGCTGAAACTCCAATCCTTTGGCCACCTGATGCGAAGAATTGACTCATTGGAAAAGACCCTGATTCTGGGAAGGATTGAAGGCAGGAGGAGAAGGGGACAGTAGAGGATGAGATGGTTGGATGGCATCACTGACTCAATGGACACGAGTTTAAGTAAACTCTGGGAGCTGGTGATAGACAGGGAGGCCTGGCGTGCTGCAGTCCATGGGGTCGCAAAGAGTTGGACACGACTGAGCGACTTCACTTTCACTTTTTACTTTCATGCATTGGAGAAGGAAATGGCAACCCACTCCAGTGTTCTTGCCTGGAGAATCCCAGGGACGGGGGAGCCTGGCGGGCTGCTGTCTATGGGGTCATAGAGGGTCGGACACGACTGAAGTGACTTAGCAGCAGCAGCAGCTAGACCATGCCCAGCTGTGAGCCTCCAAGAAAGGAGGGTGTGGACCATCTCAGAGGTTCCAGAGCAGTGCAGGGAATGGCAGGGATTCAAGGCCTTTGTTTCTTGAATGCCAGAGTGTGAATACAGCTTGGAGCTGTCCAAGCATATGCAACCACTGACTTGCTAGGAGCCACTCACTGACTGTGAATACTGAATCGGGGAGAGGGTTTTTAAATGGCAAGTGTAGAAACTGAAAGCTAACGATAATAACAACCATCACAATAGTTAACCCTTCCAGGGCCTCCCCGGGTGTTGGGCACTTTGTGTAACTGAATCCTCATGGCCTCCCTGTGGGGTTTGATGCTCCTCTATATCCGCTGAGCAGATGAGACTCCAAGACGTTGTGTCAAGCCACCCAGCTAGTAAGCAGCAGATCACGAAAGCCTGTTCCCATGCTAAGGGCCTCTGATGCTGGGAATCTGCTGTCTGAAGGCTAAGCAGCATCTCCTCCAGAATCGACGAAGCGTAGAAATTCAGTGGCCTCAGAGTTGGGCCGGCTTCCTAGAGCCCCTCCCCGCCTCCTCCATCAGTGTGTCAATCCTTCATTGGCTCATTCAGCTGCATTAACGAGTAGATATTGGCTTCTGTGGGCCTTGAGGCATAGCAGGGCGATGGAAGACCTCACAGATCCAGAAGCCAGACAGTCCTGGGTTTGAGCGTCCACTGCCACTTGCTGGCTGTGGGTCCCCAGTCCAGTCCCTTGACCTCTCTGAGCTGTGAAATGTAGAGTTAGCCTCCAGTTTTGTAAAGCACCTGATCCAGGGGGCCCCTGGCAAAAGATGGCTTGTGACCCCATCTGCCATCAGATTCTTGGCTGTATTGCTCATGGTTGAAGTGGTTAGAAATCTGTTGTCCAGATAAGCTGAGCGTATCCAGGAAAACAAAATGGACTTAATACGTCCACACTGTGTGTGTGTGGTGTGTAGAACTTTCCCTGCCTAACAGGTATCAGGGCAGAGGGAAGGGGCAGAAAGAAATTGCTGAACTCTGCTGGCCTCATGCTGCCCAGGGGATGTTCTGTATCCAGGCTTTGCTTCCCTTTGTCATCCTGACTGTCCTTGGCCTTGTCAGTTGTCTGGTGTGTGTGTGTGTGTGTGTGTGTGTGTGTGTGTGTTGTGTGTGTGTGTGTTGTGTGTGTGTATGTGTATCTTCTCAAGGAGTTTTCTATAACTCTCTTCTGTAGCCAGAAAGATGATGACAGACCATTTGTTTGAGGGCATATCAGTAAATAGGTACATGGTTTTTCTTCTCTGAAATTATAGAGAAGGATTGTTTACTCCTCAACAAATTCTTCTTAACACTTGTTAGACGTCAGGCAGACCCTGATGTTGTATCAATGACCAAAACAGAGACCTTGCCCTCATGCAGCTTAAATCCTAACTGGGTGAGAAGTACCAGATTAGTAAGTACACAGGTGAAAATAGTCAATTGGAGGGTGACAAAAAGTAGAAAAGCTATATGGGTGAGGAGGAAAGAGACAGCTGATTTGGGACACGGTGTTGCTATTTCACGTCAATGTGTTTGAGGAAACCTGGCAGACAGATGTTACTGAGCAGAAACTGAAGGAAGTGAGGCAGGAGCCAGGCAGGTGCTGGGGAAGAGCGCTCCCGTAGAGGGAAAACCTGGACACAATTCCCGAGTCAGGCCTGCTTGGCAAGTTCAAGGAGCCTCAGGAGGCCAGCGTGGTCAGAATGGAGTGAGAGGATGGTGCACGGATCGACTGGGCATTCGATTCCAGGCCCTGGGTCCAGCTGCCTTGTGCATCTGCGCAGGTCCCCACTGTTGAGAAGTCCTGCTTCTCTGCTGGGAGGTAGGGTGGGGAGATGACACACCCAGAACCTTAACTCTGGGTAGTGAGCCCAGATTCTCACCTATATCCACATGATTCTAAAGTCCTTGCACCTCCCAGCAGGCTGAGTTGGTGGAGACTCCACTCTCCCTCTGCTCTGCAGAGTCACCCTCCTGGGTCCCTGTGTCCATGCCCTGCTTAGGGGGCTCGAGTCCAGCAGGGGTGCCTGCTGCAGCCAGCGCAGCAGGTAGGGATCGAAAGGGGTTGACGCACAGTTTGGGAAAAAGAAACTAGAGACAGAATTAAACTTTTCAAGATGGGACCAGGGGACTCAAGACCTCTTGGGTCAAGAGCCCTGTTCCTCGAAGCCACGTCACTTTTATTTAGTGCCTTGGCATGCAGAAAGCATCTGTTGTGCTGCGATGAAGTCAGCTTCCTGTGTCCCCGGCCACGTCTCTCGTTTTATTGATTACTTTAAACTATCTTTGCTATTTTCTTGTACAAGGGCTATCCTGTACAAGGGCTGGAGGTCATAGACCCACATATGCCTTGGGAAAACATCTTAGGGTGTGCGCTAGTGTGTTCTGAACTTGCAGTGATCCGGCGTTCCAAGGTCCACACTGTTTTTCCTTAGCTGAGCAGGGCATGACAACCCCAACTGATCAGCCCCTTATGCTGCATTGCTATATTTTGCTTTTATTCTTTTCCCATGGTGATTTTCTCATGGCTTAGCTGGAGCAACAGGCGGCTAACTATTAACTCCTGCAGGTGTCCATAGCACTGGCCAGGAGCAGAGCTCTGCTCCCTCCTCTGCCCTGTGGGGCACTCCCTGTCCAGCTTTCAGCCTCATCCCTGTGGAAGCTCTGTGGGAAGAGTATTTATCTAGGTTGGAATTGGAATACATTAGAAATTCGTGTTCGAGGACAGGACACAGAGTTGACCCTGGCCTCCATTAGCAGGGGTGGGTGAGAGTGCCAAGTGACCCTTTCCAGGGCTGTGAGGTGGCTTTGAGAGAGGCAGGTGAAGTGGTTTGCTCTTGTGCAGACAGTGGAGCTTAATAAGCCCATGCTCTGAGGGGTCTCATGAGGCCTGAGTGAGTTAGTGCATGTAGAGGCACTCAGAATGTGCTGGGCACAGCGTGGGTCCTTGGTCACCGTCCGCTGTGGACACTAGCAGGGGCCTGGCACTGCCCTGGCCCCGGGATGAAGGAGGAGAGACAGACAGTGAGCTGTGCTCTCATGGTGCTTCCAACCTGGCGGGCCCCAGCAACAGTGAGCAAATATTTGCATGAAAGTGCCACAGGGGAACTTTAAGTGTGATGTCATAGTGCCTGAGCAGATATAAATATGTTACCATGTGGGGGATTTTCATCATGTCTCTCTTTCTCTCCTGTGTTTGTTTGTGTGTTGTGTAAATAACAGCATCAGCAACAAAAAGGGGAGAGCCCAGGAAACTCCTTCACCTACCGGTGTGTTATCACCACCAGTGTGTGGCAGGGTAATATTCCCCCAGAGGTGTCCCCATCTCAGCCCCTGGAACTTGTGAGTATGTTACTTTACACACCAAAGGGAATTAAGTGTGCAGGTGTAATTAAGGTTGCTAATCAGTCAGCCTTGAGAATGGGAGATTATCCTGGATGATCTGGCTAGGATCTGTCTCATTCCATGAGTCCTTAAAAGTAGAAAGGGAATCAGAGGATCAGGCAGAAATATTTCCTCTGGACAGGACTAGACCTACTGTTGCTGGCTTTGAAGATGAAGGACCCCTGTGCAAGGAAAGCAGGCAGTGTCCAGAAGGTGGAAAAGGCGAGGAAATGAATTTTTGGTTAGAGCTTCTAGAAAGGAATGCAGTCCCGCCTAGCACTTTGATCTTCACTTGGTGAGATCTGCATCAGACTTTTGACCTCTGGAACATGTGTTGTTTAAAACTAATAAACTTGTTATTTGTTATGTTGGTGAAAGGAACCTAATACTATCATCATTGTCTTTTTTTTTTTTTTGGCTGTGCCTTGTAGCTTGCGGGATCTTGGTTCCCTAACCTGGGACTGAACCCATGCCCACCGCCCCCTGCCACGGATACACAGAGCCCTAACGCCTGGACCACCAGGGACTTCCCTATGGTTGGTTTTTAAGCCCACGGCCTCCCCTCTGGACTATGAGCTCCCTGAGGGTAGGGGCCATGCCTTATTCCCTCTGGATCCCAGTGCTGGGCACTGCCTTCAGGCTGAACAAACTTTTGCTAACCTCTGCACTGGATCAAGAGCTGCACCTCAGAATTAGGAGTGGAATGGCCTCTTTGATTCTCTTGCCTAAATCCAAACTCTAGTCTTGATGCTACCCACTGGGAAAGGCCTCCAAGGCTTAGGGACTGGCTGCCAACCCAGATGTGGCCGTTGACCTTCCGAGCTGCCTCCTGCCTGCCGGTCTTTGTATAGAGGCCCCAGAGCAGGGGTACCCCACCCTGGATGCCCAGAGTCTGATTTAATTGGTCTGGGGCAGGGCACAGGCAGTGAGATTTTCAGAAGTTCCCGGAATGAGTGTCCTATGCAGCAGGGATTGAGAATCAGTACCCCCAGGCCTTCTTGCTTTGCTCTGTTCTCCTATTAGAAGCCTCCAAACCCTAAGAGTCATTCAGTGGTATTACTTGGTATTACACTCAAGCATTTTACAAATGGAGAAACCAAGGTCACAAGACCAGGGCCTTCATCTCAGGACTGCTCAAGCCCTCCACAGATCCAGCTGGTGCTGTCGATGGCCTCAAACCAGAATGATCGCACCAGCTTCCATCTGTGAGTGACTTTCAGTTTTTCACACTTTTTCTTACTTCTTCCCAAATGCTCCTTTATTAAAAAACAACAACAACAACAACAACATTTATTGGTGTATGGTTGATTTACAGCTATTTTGTAAAACTAAACTGTGTTAGTTTCTGCTGCACAGCGAGGTGCATCTGCAACGCATATGCATATATCCACTATTTTTTTCAGATTTCTTTCCATATAGGCCAGTACAGAATACTGAGGGGAGTTCCCTGTGCTCTACAGTGAGTCCTGATTAGTTCCTGGGTTATATATAACAGTGTGTATGTCCCAATTCCCCCCCCTCCGCTTCCCCTCTGGTAACCCTGTTTGTTTTCTACATCTGTGCCAAATGCTCCTTTAAAAGGTCAGCTGACAGAAGATATGCAGATGGCTAATAAACACATGAAAAGATGCTCAACATCGCTCATTATTAGAGACATGAAAATCAAAACTACAATGAGACATTACCTGACACTGATCAGAATGGCCATCATCAAAACGTCTACGAACAATACATGCTGGGGAGGGAGTGGAGAAAAGGGAACCCTCTTGCACTATTGGTGGGAATGTGAACTGATACAGCCACTGTGGAGAACAGTGTGGAGATTCCTTAAAAAGCTAGGAGTAAAACTGCCATATGACTACTGGGCATATACCTTGAGGAAACCATAATTGAAAGAGACATATGTACCCCCATGTTCATTGCAGCACTATTTGCAATAGCTAAGACATGGAAGCAACCTTGATGTCCATCAGTTCTAATGAGGTGGATGGACCTAGAACCTACTGTACAGAGTGAAGTAAGTCAGAAAGAGAAAAATGAATATCATATATTAATGCATATGTATGGAATCTAGAAAGATGGTATTGATGAACCTATTTACAGGGCAGCAATAGAGAACAGATTTGTGGCCACAGTAGGGGAAAGAAAGGGTAGGATGAATTGAAAGGGTAGGTTGGAAACATATACATTACCCTATGTAGAATAGATAAGCCAGTGGGAATTTGATGTATGACTTAGGGAGCTCAAACTGGTATTCTGTGACAACCTAGAGGGGTGGGATGGGGTAGGAGGTGGGGAGGAGGTTCAAGAGGGAGGGGACATATGTTTACCTATGGCTGATTTGTGTTGATGTGTGGCACAAACCAACACAACATTGTAAAGAAGCTAGTAATTTTTTAAAAAGATCAGCTGATGCTTTGATGCAAACATGGCCCATCTGTCTCCACCCTTCCCTTGATGAGGCAAGACCACTTGGTGAGCATGAGGACAGGCTCTGAGATCTGGCAGTACTAAGGCTGTGTGGCCTCTGAGAGCCTCAGTTTGACCATCTGTAAAATGGGGATAGTAGTAATAATGCTCCACAGGAGTTTTGAAGTTTGAAAGAAGACATATAATACATTCAAAGTGCCCAGAAGAGTGTGTGGTTTGCGAATGCCAGATGTTATAAATAATATTATTGTATGAAATTACTATTAATAGAGGGAAGAGGATGGAAGTTCAAGCATCAGAGCCAGTAACAAGTGTTGATGAAAGCGTCATTTTTCACTGTTGCTTTTCAGCTTGTTTTGGACAGTGCCCAGTTGGTCACTCCTTGACTGGATGAGAGAGAGTCTTCTCTTGGAGGAAGTAATTGTGAGTTTCCAAGCAAGTGTAACTGAGGGCTCACTGGGCATTTACTTCTATTTATCCTCCCCATCTTGAGGTCTGCCTTCTCAGAACCGTCTCCTGTAGAGGCCCGGGCTCTTTGGCCAGAGCTGAGCCCCTGACTTACTCTAGTATTCAGAAGGGACTTGCTGCCTTCTCCTGTGTGTCTCCAGTACATAAACATTTTTTGTGCAAGTAATTGCAGTATGGGGTAACAAGGAGGATCATAGGGGGAGATAATTGTGGATAAATCAGCTTGATTACACACTTTCCCAAACCTGATTATCCAAATTTGCAAGGCTGTGCAAAATCCTGAAAGCCAGTTAAGACCTTCCAGTAATGACTACAGGTTCTGGGGAAGTTGTTCTCGTAAGTCTAGCCATTGACCAACAGGCTGAGGATGGTGAGGACAATTCTTCTGCTTTGGATGTTTTTATATTTCACTGATAGCCAGGGAGTTGTATTGTCATGTTACATGTACAGGGGGGAAGGTGCCCGCTCCTCTGCTGATGGGCGTATAGTGATGCAGACTCACTGTCGGCCTATTGCAAGGTTGCCATGCTGGTTAGTGATATTGCCAGTAGCACTGGATGCTGATGCATTTGAAGACACGTGATACCATTGATAAAATAAAAAGGTAAAGAAACTTCAGGAAGTCATTTTAGGTGAGAAGCATCAGTTGGTTTATTTAGTTACCTACTTACAGCCTCCTTTTCCCAACACTACTTGACCTTTAAACTCAGGTTGTTTCCTGTTCAGCTTACTGAGACACAATTGACATATGAAAGTGATAGCTGTTCAGTTGTGTTTGACTCTGTGACTCCATGGACTATAACTCACCAGGCTGCTCCGTCCTTGGGATCCTGCAGGCAAGAATACTGGAATGGGTAGCCATTGCCTTCTCCAGGGGATCTTCCCACCCAGCAGTCAAACACAGGTCTCCTGCATTGCAGGCATCTGAGCCCCCAGGCAATTGACTCAGATAATTGACATGTAACATTGTATACAATGTGTTGATTTGATACACTTATATATTGGGTAGTGATTAGCATTAGCTAATACCTGCATTACATCCCGTAATTAATATTTCTTTATTTCTGGTGAAAACATTTCAGACTACTCTCTTGGCAAATTTCAAGTATATCAGTTCAGTTCAGTTCAGTCGCTCAGTCATGTTTGACTCTGCGACCCCGTGAATCGCAGCATGCCAGGCCTCCCTTGTCCATCACCAGCTCCCAGAGTTCACTCAAACTCACGTCCATCGAGTTGGTGATGCCATCCAGCCATCTCATCCTCTGTCGTCCCCTTCTCCTCCTGCCCCTAATCCTCCCAGCATCAGAGTGTTTTCCAATGAGTCAACTCTTCACAAGAGGTGGCCAAAGTACTGGAGTTTCAGCTTTAGCATCAGTCCTTCCAAAGAACACCCAGGACTGATCTCCTTTAGGATGGACTGGTTGGATCTCCTTGCAGTCCAAGGCACCCTCAAGAGTCTTCTTCAATACCACAGTTCAAAAGCATCAATTTTTCAGCACTCAGCTTTCTTCACAGTCCAACTCTCACATCCATACATGACCACTGGAAAAACCATAACCTTGACTAGACGGACCTTTGTTGGCAAAGTAATGTCTCTGCTTTTGAATATGGTATCTAGGTTGGTCATAACTTTCCTTCCAAGGAGCAAGCATTTTTTAATTTCATGGCTGCAATCACCATCTGCAGTGATTTTGGAGCCCCCAAAAATAAAGTCTGACACTGTTTCCATTGTTTCCCCATCTATTTCCCATGAAGTGATGGGACTGGATGTCATGATCTTCGTTTTCTGAATGTTGAGCTTTAAGCCAACTTTTTCACTCTCCTCTTTCACTTTCATCAAGAGGCCTTTTAGCTCCTCTTCACTTTCTGCCATAAGGGTGGTATCATCTGCGTATCTGAGGTTATTGATATTTCTCCCAGCAATCTTGATTCCAGCTTGTGCTTCTTCCAGCCCAGAGTTTCTCATGATGTACTCTGCATATAAGTTAAATAAGCAAGGTGACAATATACAGCCTTGACATACTCCCTTTCCTGTTTGGGGCTAGTCTGTTGTTCCATGTCCAGTTCTAACTGTTGCTTCCTGACCTGCATATAGGTTTCTCAAGAGGCAGGTTAGGTGGTCTGGTATTCCCATCTCTTTCAGAATTTTCCACAGTCTATTGTTACAACTAACACCCAAAAAAGATGTCCTTTCCATTATAGGGGACTGGAATGCAAAAGTAGGAAGTCAAGAAACACCTGGAGTAGCAGGCAAATTTGGCCTTGGCATAAGGAATGAAGCAGGGCAAAGGCTAATAGAGTTTTGCCAAGAGAACGCACTGGTCATAGCAAACACCCTCTTCCAACAACACAGGAGAAGACTCTACACATGGACATCACCAGATGGTCAACACTGAAATCAGATTGATTATATTCTTTGCAGCCAAAGATGGAGAAGCTCTACGCAGTCAGCAAAAACAAGACCGGGAGCTGACTGTGGCTCAGAGAATGAACTCCTTATTGCCAAATTCAGACTTAAATTGAAGAAAGTAGGGAAAACCACTAGGCCATTCAGGTATGACCTACATCAAATCCCTTATGATTATATAGTGGAAGTGAGAAATAGATTTAAGGGACTAGATCTGATAGACAGAGTGCCTGATGAACTATGGATGGAGGTTCATGACATTGTACAGGAGACAGGGATCAAGACCATCCATACAGTACAGTATTATTAACTGTCAGCACTCTGCTGTAAGCTGGAGCCCCGGCAGTTATTCCTCTTAGTAGTTGGAAGTCTGTGCCCTTTGACCAGGTTTCCCGGGTGGCTGGTGCTCTCTCAGTCATGTCTGACTCTTTACAATCCCTTGGACTTTAGCCCTCCAGGCTCCTCTGTCCATGGGATTCTTCAGGCAAAAGTACTTGAGTGGGTTGCCATTTCCACCTCCAGGGGATCTTCCTGACCCTGGGATCAAACCTGTGTCTCCAGCTTGGCAAGCAGATTCTTTACCACTGAGCCACCTGGCAATAGAGAATCCACCTGCCCAATGCAGCAGACTCAGGAGACACAGGTTTGATCTCTGGGTTGGGAAGATCCCCTGGAGAAGAAAACGGCTAACTACTGCAATATTCTTGCCTGAAAAATTCCATGGACACAGAAGCCTGGTGGGCTGCACAGAGTCAGACATGACTGGGTGATTGAACTTGCACACACGCTGAACGCACCCTTCAACCAGCATCACCTGCTTTCAATCACCTCCTTGGCCTCTGCTCACCACCATTCTAGTCTTTGTTCTTATGATTGGCTTTTTCAGATTCTGCACGTAAGTGAGATCATACAGCCATTTGTCTTTCTCTGTTTGACTCTTCTCACTTAGCATAATGTCCTCAAGGTCCATCATGTTGTTGCAAATGGCAGGATGTCCTTCTTATGTTTGAATAATATTCCATTGTATGTATAGACCACATCTTCTTTGTCCGTTCACCGACAGATGAGGGTTGTTTCCATATCTTGCCTTTATCATCCTGCACTAAAGATGAGAGTACAGATATCTTTTTGATATTCTGTTTTCATTTCCTTTCATTTCCTTCTGATAATCTCAGAAGTGAGACTGCAGGTTCATATCGTGGTCCTACTGTTAATTTTTTGAGGAACTTCCATACTGTTATCCATAGTAGTTGCACCAATTTGCGGTCCCATCAGCAGTTCCCAAGGATTTTCTTTTTGTCACATCCTCGCCAACACTTGTCCTTTCTTATCTTTTTGACGATGTCCATTCTGATAGGTGTAAGGTGATATTTCAGTGTGGTTTTAATTTGCATTTCCCAAACTCAGTTTCTTAATAGGCAAAAATTACCTTGTAGGGTATGGTAACCTCTGAATGAAATAATATGATAAGTGAATAATCGCACAGCTGTAAGGTAGGTATTACATAATTGTTAAAATCCCCATTGTTTGGAAGGGGGAAGGATTTGCAGCATTTTAGACAGAAAATTCTTGAGAGTTCCTTGGTCTGCAACGAGATCCAACCAGTCCATCCTAAAGGAAATCAGTCCTGAATATTCATTGGAAGGACTGATGCTGAAGCTGAAACTCCAATACTTTGGCCACCTAATGCAAAGAACTGACTCATTTGAAAAGACCCTGATGCTGGGAAAGATTGAAAGTGGGAGAAGGGGACAACGGACGATGAGATGGTTGGATGGCATCACCAACTCAATGGACATGAGTTTGAGTAAACTCCAAGAGTTGGTGACAGACAGGGAGGCCTGGCGTGCTGCAGGCTATGGGGTCACAAAAAGTCAGACATGATGAGCGACTGAACTGAACTGAACTGAGACAGGAAACTCTGAAGGTCCAGTTCCTTACTGAAAAAAAAATGAGGAAAACCTTTACTGGAGTTTATTTAACAGCTAAGCCAAGATCAGGTATTCTGGTTCCCAGTGTTGATGGCTACTGCCTGCTTAGGACTTGCTCCCAAAGCCAAAAGGAAACCCATGGCTGTCAGGTCATAAGCAACTAGAGATTCAGTCCAGGAGGGAGAGTGAGAACTCAGGGATGGAGATCTCAATTTGGGAAGACAAGAAGTCAGGGATGAGCTTGGCTGTGGGAGCCAGTGTGGTCCCTACTGCCTGATGGCCTTGGTCTTGAAGGGCCAACATTATTCATGAAGGGCCTAGACAGGAGAGGCACTTGGGAAAGAGCATGTGAGCAGGGAGAGGGACGGAAGAACAGGAGGACATGCCCCAGAAACCCAGGGTTCACAATACCCACTCAATGGATGCGATATCGATGCTTGTTGGAAGAGTGGATGATGAGTACTGGACCTGCTTCGATTACTCAGTGCCAGTCATCTCATTTATAGTAGTTCCTTTGCACATGAGGCACGGAACAGTAAAGTGGCTGGGCCAAGGCCAGACCCCTTTCAAAATCTGTGCTTTTCATTTAACTGCCTTGCTGTACTGCAAGTGAACGGATGAGTAAGTGAGGGCATTTCTGTCTTACCTGTTAAGAAGTAACAACATTGAAGGGCAAGTAACTTTCCTACAATTAGAGAGTCATCAGTGGTGGAGTCAGAGCTGGCAGCTCTTTTGCTTCCTAGTCCAACAAGCTGCTCACTAGTGCCAGGCTGTGTCTGTACCACCTAGTCAGGCCCTAGGTCCTCCCACTGCCCCCTCTACTGAGCTGAGTTGTCATCTATAGCCCACCTGTGGCCCCATGTACGTGCCCGTGTTTCCAAGGTGGGGGCCATGGAAAGAGCCCAGGATTATGGTTAGAAGATCTGGGTTTGGGTTCCAGGTTGGCTGAATGACCTTGGGTAGGTCAAGAAGTCTCTCTGGCCTCAGTTTCTCTCTCTGGAAAATTTGGATAACAGGGTCTGCTTTTTCTAGTTGTGAGGAGTGATCGAGAGAAGGTGTAAGATGCACCTGGCAGGCTGCTGGCTGGTAAGAAGCACTGAGAAAGGGGTCAGTGGATCCTCCCTCCCTCCCTCAATTCACTTTCTCCCTTCTCCTCTTCCTCCCTTTCTTCCTCCGGATGTCTCTGCAGACAGCATCTCATTTACCGAGGGAAGAAGAAACCATTCAGGCAGCCTGTGACATCTCACAGCCAGTTCTCAGTGGTCCTGCACTGGGGTGGTCTATCACTTGGCACAGATGAGGAGGTGGGCAAGGTCTGTACTCTGACCTTTTAGCCCAGAATTGGTGGTGCTGGTGGTGCTGGTGGGAAACAGATAAATATGCAAGTTCCATGGATCGGTTAGTCCTGACATACCACTCAGCAGATGAGCACTCTGAAAAGCCCAGCTTCCTGAAGAGAGAGGGTCTCATCGTCTACAGGGGAGCCGACTTCATAGAGTGGGTTCAAGAGGTCCTAGGGTTGCTTAAATGCCCTCCACTCTCAGACTAACCAGCAACCTGCCAGTGGTCTCCCTCCACGAGAGGGGAGCACAGATGCCACACACACGGCTGGAATGGGGGGTGGGGGTCACAAACAGATGGGTGGGCAGGACCCTGGACAGGACTCTGCTTGCCCAAAGTCAGGGCACTTCTTAGCTCCTCCAACTCCCTGTTGCCCTGCAGGGATGCAGGCCCCAGGTTGCCAGACCAAATTCTTCAGTGGAAGCCAGAAATACAGACTTTGTTGCAACACCTCCTGGCTTTAAATATTGGCTACAAATCATACATTAAAGAAAATAATAATTTTCAGTCTTAAGGATGACCAGCTGCCAGCCTCTGACTTAAGATTCTATGCGGTGGAGGACTGATCTGTATTGAAACAGCTGGACTTATTTGTTAAGTCAGCAAATATTTGCTTGTTTTTATTGAGGTATAGTTGATTTATAATATTACGTTAGTTTCCAGTGTACAGCACAGTGATTCAATATTTTTGTAGATGATCTTCTATTTAAAGTTATCGCAAAATAAAGGCTATATTTCCTATGCTGTACAATATGTCCTTGTAGCTTATTTATTTTATACATAATGTCAATAGTTTGTGCCTCTTAATCCTCTACGCCATCCTGCCCCTCCCACTTCCATCTTCCCATTGGTAACCACTAGTGTGCTGTCTATATCCATCAGCCTCTTTCTGTTTAGTTTTATATACTCTTTTGTTTTCTTTTTTTAGATTCCACGTATAAGTGATAACATACAATATTTGTCTTTCTCTGTTTGACTTGTTTTACTAAGCATAATATCCTCTAGGTCCAACCACATTGTTGCAAATGGTGAGATTACATTCTTTTTGACGGCCAAGGAATATTCCATTGTATACCACATTCTCTTCATCTATTCATTTGTTGATGGACACTTAGGTTGCTTCCACATCTTGGCTAAGCTGAACATTGGGGTTCATGTATCTCTTTGAATGATTGCTTTCATTTTCTCTGGATGTTATTCAGATGCGGAACTGCTGGGTCATATGGTAGTTCTATTTTGTTTTGTTTTGTTTTGTTTTTTTGTTTTGTTTTTTTGAGGATGGTCCATCCTGTTTTTCATAGTGGCTTCACCAACTTACAGTCCTACCAAGAGTATACTAGGGCCCCCTTTTCTGCATATCCTTGCCAAGATTTGTTATTTGTAGACTTTTTGATGATGATAGCCTTTCTGACAGGTTTGAGGTAATGTCTCATTGTGGTTTTGATTCTCATTTCTCTGATGATTAGTGATTTTGAGTATCTTTTCATATGTCTTTTGACCATATCCTGTTGATATATCTTCTTTGCAAACATATCTACTCGGATCTTATACCCATTTTTAGTCATTTTTTAAAATATTGAATTGTATGAGCTATTAGTATATTTTGGATATTAGCCTCTCATTGTTCATCTCATTGGCAAATATTTTCTCTCCTTCAGTAGGTTGTCTTTTTGTTTTGTTGATGGTTTCCTTTGCTCAGCAAATATTTTGGGGGCATCTACTACATACCAGGTACTGTTCTAAGATCTGTGAATGCAGCTCTCATTAAATATAGACAAGAATCCTGGGTGCCTCTTGGAGCTGCCATCCCACCCTGGCCCTTACATTCTGCCTTCTGCTGCTGTATCTCTGAAGCTGCGATGATGACCTGGTTATCTTCATCCCCTTCTTAGGAAGATTTTGATTGAACCACATCCCAGCCACAGAGCCCAGTCATACCAGCTGGCAACCGTGGCTTGGTTCTTGATTTAGATACTGGCCATTGTTGGGGCCACAGACACCAGCATAGGCGTGTCTCCAGTTGTCCAAGGTCAAGCCCACATCCATAAGCCTGTGTCTCAATGTGACTCTGTGCTGAGGAGCTCAGGGTTTGCAGGGCACATGGCCACAAAAACACTTAGTGATGCTTACCATCAGCAACAAACTTTGGGGGCAAAAAGAAGGACTGATCTGCTTAAACGCCGTAGACCTGGTTATTCCTGTTCTCCGTTCTGACCTGGGCCCTGCTCTCAACCTCTCACCTGATCACAGCTGTCCCCAACCCTGAGCCCTTAGATTGGTGCCTTCTCCATCTCATTCATCAGCCTCCCCTCACCTGCCAGCCCCACTGAAGACCATTTTAGGCTAACATGACCTGATACCTCCCCTGGGGAAAATAGGCCATGGAGAGAAAGGTCAGGGGCTTAGTCCAGGTGAAAACTTGGCAGATTTCTGCAAAGGACTGGGGTAAGAAAGGCCTAGTACTGTCCTTTGCCACTGCTGACACCAGGGAAAATCAGATGAGATTCTAAGGGGGGAAAACGATCGCAAAGACATGTCGCAGCCTCCTCTTTAGGAATAAGAGCTCTCTGGTTGGTGTAGTTAATTAAAATTATAGCTCAGAAGCCTGTCTTCAAATTAAGTACTGTCTTTACTGTGTTTTGCCCTGAGTGTTGAGGGACATTTCTTCTGCCTCTGTTCTTTGCTCGGTGATGAGTCCCAGGATCTTGCTGTGACCTGGTCTGGGGATGGGTATATAGAATGTTCCAGAGTACTTTAAGCTCTGTTAATCTAGGAATGAACAGTTCACTGGGCATTGCAGTGTCAAAGATTAATTGGAGACTGAGGTCTCTTAGCAAAGAAATGTACACTTTTCTCCCTCTTCTCTTGCTAGTTTTTTTTTGTTGTTGTTGTTGGAGTGGCTTTTGTTTGCTTCTGGGTCAGATCCAGCAGAGTGTTCTCTGCACCAAACATCATTTCCCACTGGGAAGTATGTCTGGCCCAGAGAGTGTTCAGTCCTAGAGGGCTCAGTGTTGCTGGCGCTGTTGGGAGAGGAGAGCCCTGTGCTGGGGTGGGGTCTGGGCTCCAAGAAGTCCTGGCAGCCAGGTTTCCCCGAGTCCCAAGTTTAGCCGCCTGGCTCTGCCCCTAGTCACCCGCCACCGCAGGGCTCACTTCCACAGGCTCCTCATCACTCTACTTATCAGGCACCTACTTGCCAAGGGAGCATCTGAGCCAGGGAGAGGGCTTCTCATCACCCCAGACTCTGGGGCACCTTTAACCTGAGGGTTTCCAGGTAGGTCCAGGTGTGTGGGTTTTTGCAGGCTGTTCGTTTTGTGAATGACCTGATGACCTCTTTTCATTTCTCTGTCTTCTTTCTGATTTTTTTCATTACCCTTCCCATTGTCACGCTTTACTGAAATCCAATCAGAGCTAATAATACTTTCCAAGGGTATCAGCTGCTTTGGCTGATAAGATACTTAATTTTGTTAAGTGTCTTTATAGCCAGTGAATGAAATCATTAGGAAAAACCGAAAACAAAATCCCTTTTGTTGTGGAATTTTACAACACTTGCCTCCAGTTATCAGCACTTTTATTTATTGTTTCCCGCCACTGTCCTCCTTGTTTAGTCTTTTTGTGGAGTATTTATAGCAAATTTCAAATATTGCATGACATCACATCTAAATACTTCAAAAGGTAACTTTAACCAGTGAGAATGGAAACAAAAACAAGCCCTCTAATTGCCCACTCCCCCACAAGCCACAATGCCCTTTGTAACACCCAATAAAATTAACATTAATTTCTTCATATCAGGATCCACATAAGGTCCACACAGGGTTACTTGGTGTGCAGATATTTTAGGAATGACTTTTCAGTTTAGAATTTTTCAGTGGTTAGGGTGTCCTTGCTAGTTGTTGAGTGCTTCCTGTGGGCCCTGATGTTGATCCCAGATTCTCACTATGTCCAGCAGGGTGTTCTACCCATTTTACAGATGCGGAAGGGAGTATAGCAGTTGGCCCCGGGTCATGAAGCCCCGACTGGACCGGATGCGTTAGCTTTCACAGCTTGAGTTTTTGGAGGCCAGGGTTTTCTGTTTGGGTGCAGGCCGTGGAAGCATTTTCTGTCTTCGGTTGCCTCCTTCCAAAGGGAAGTCATCCTCTGTAGAAATGTTTGAAAATAATTTCTCTGAATGTTTGGACTTCTGGGGTGATCCATATGGTTTCTGAACATTATGCTTCTGCAAAACAAGCTTCCGTTTATGCCTGTGCTCCAGCGCAGTTGTGTCCGGATGTGCTCCGCTTTTCCTCTGAAGCAGAAGTGGTTTTGAATATGCCTCCACTATTCGAAATGACTTCTGGGGGGAGATGAGAACCGAGCAGAGAACAGCCTGGCCTTATGCTGAGTCCATGCTAAGTCCTCACATCCATTCCTCATCACGGCCCTCCAGGCAGGTGGCATGGTTATTTCCACTCCCAGAGGAGGCAGCAAGGCTCAGAGAGGAGATGTCACTAGCCCAAGGTCATAGCTAAAACGTGGCAAGGGTAGAAAATAGGTTTTCGCCCCACAGCTCTGGATGCCCCCGCTGCACCTTCGTGGCCACACTGCCTTCTCTGCTATTTCCTCCACTCCGGGTCCTGCACTGGGACCTCGCTGTGCCAGTGTTCATCCAGAAAATGTCAAGCATTCAGAAAAATGGAAAGAGCCAAAATGATTCACCATATACTCCACCTAGATTAAGCAATTTGTGTTCTATTTGCTTTATCTCTGTGTTTATGTGTTTATTTATACACTTTTCTGATCTGAAAGCAAGCTGCTGACATATCACGATCCTAAACACCCTAAATGTTTAAGCTGCTTCCCCAAAAATATTCTTCTACATTTCTTCTCTATTGGAGGAAATTATATTTCTTTACAGTGATCTCATATCCAGCTCATTCTCTGGTTCCAAAATTTACTGAGTCATCCTCAAAGTTTCTTTTTAATAGTTAAAAAAAAACCACAAAACTTTCCTTTTGACCCAAGATCCAGTCAGTGCACAGTGGTTACATTTGGTTGCCCTATGTCTTTAGATTCTTGTAATGTGGAATATTGCAACTTTGTTTCTGGACTTGTCTGTTCCTCTGCCCCTGTAGTTTGACAAGCTGGAAGTTGAGTCCAAAATCCTGATTAGGTTCCGAGTATACACATTTGGGGGCAGGAGGAGAAGGGGACGACAGAGGATGAGATGGCTGGATGGCATCACTGACTCGATGGACGTGAGTCTGAGTGAACTCCTGGAGTTGGTGATGGACAGGGAGGCCTGGCGTGCTGTGATTCATGGGGTCTCAAAGAGTTGGACATGACTGAGCGACTGAACTGAACTGAACTGAACTGATACACATTTGGAAGAATGCTTCATGGGGATGCCATGCACTCCATATAACCATATGTCAGGGATCTGCAGGGGTCTGTGGTCCTAGCATTGGTGACCACAGGTTGGGTGTGCAGGTTAGTGCCATTTTTCCACACACACACACACACACACACACACAAAAGCTGAAGAAGAGTCGGTGTGAGCAGAGGAGCATCTTTGAGCCCGTGGCTTTGCCTTTTCCGTACAGCCTGTTCCTGGTTCTCTGTCTTTCTTCCTGGGCTCTAGATGGATGAGAACACCTCCAGACTTGACCCGCATATTTCCACTGTCCCAGCACTCACCCCTGGGCTTTCCTGGTAGCTCAGCTGGTAAAGAATCCACTTGCAATGCAGGAGACCCCAGTTCAATTCCTGGGAATCAAAGATCCCCTGGAGAAGAGGTAGGTTATCCACTCCAGTATTCTTGGGCTTCCCTGGTGGCTCAGATGGTAAAGAATCCACCTACAATGCGGGAGACCTGGGTTTGATCCCTGGGTTGGGAGGATCCCCTGGAGGAGGGCGTGGCAACCCACTCCACTATTCTTGCCTGGAGAATCCCCACGGACAGAGGAGCCTGGAGGGCTACAGGAGCTCCGCCAGGCTCCTCTGTTCATGGGATCACAAAGGGTCAGACATGACTGAGCAATTGAGCACAGCACCACTCACCCCATCCCATCCCGTCATAATTTAGGAGAGCATAGTGGAGGGTGCATCTTTTAATCACCTCCTATTTTTCCCCTTGGTCAGGGAGGGATTCCTGCCCTGAAGTTACAGGGATCCTGACCATTCATGACAGCAAACACTGGACAGATGAGACTGAAGCAATTCATTAGTAACAGACTCACAGCCCAGGGAAGCAGGATGCTGACCGTCACACAGGCCGCCCAGGGGCACAGCAAACCATGGGCAACGGGAGGCAGGCTTTGTACTATCAAGGAGCTCCAGTGCCCTCTGGTTCCCACAGGAGGATGTGGTTGACTTGTTAGAATAAGTCCATGGGCTGGCATTTCAGTCCATGGGACTGAGACCTGCTCTTCGGGGATGGGCAGGTACTGTACCTGGTCTCCTTGATAAGGCGGCTTGTTTGGTTGAAGGAGCTGAGTGGAAGGGGAACTTGCGGTTAGGACATGAGAAGCCTTTGTGGTTTCAGATGTCAAGGGAGGATGTGATATTGGACCTTAGCTTTTGGCATTTTGCTGCAGTACAGCACATACCTCCAGTACACTCTCTCCACACAGGCACCGCCACCCCCAGCAGTTCATCTTATGGTAGAACCTCACCAGTCATACCAGCCCTCTGAGGTAGGTACTGCCACGATCACCACTTTATAGATGAGGAAACTGAAGCCTGGGAGGTGAAATGCCTTGACTAAGGTCCCGCAGCTGGAGGGGTGACTGAAACGCTCACCCAGGCTGCCCTCCGGGGTCTGTGTCCACTTGATTGAAAAGGACATGAGATCTCGAGTGGAGAAAGGGGGACATGAATCCAGGCCCTGCCTCAGGTGGGCAGTTACACTTGCTGAAGCCCCAGGCTCTCCATTTATTGAGAGCTCATTACGGAGCAAGGGGGACCATCACCAGAGGGTGGCGGTGACTCCAGGAGCTGTTTCTTGCCTGGTCCATGGCTGGCCTCCTGGGTGCAATTCTCCTCCATCCAGGTGAAGGGCAGGTAGCTTTGATTGAGTCAGCTGCTGCGAGGGAACCTGCGTTTCTGAAGGACAGCGAGGAGGGAAGTGGAAGCATCTTCTTCCATTTCTCTTTTTACCTCCTTCCCGGTGTGTTATTCTTTCTTTTTCTCTTTCACAACAAACAGCAAATTGCTCCTTACAAGGATTTGATCTCAGTTGTTCACACTGAGTGAGAATTGAGATCGACATCCTGCGTTTCCCAAGAGTGAGGCTGTATTTCTAATTGTGGAAAATTTTATCTCATTAAAATAATTGCAGATGCCATTACATTGGTGGGGATTTGTGTGTGTGTGTGTGTGTGCGTGCGTGCACGTTCCTGGATCTCCTTAGAATTCCAGAATACGTGCCAAGGACATGGAAGAGTGGACTTCATCAGTGGACTGCACAGATAGAACTGTGCAGATTTAGGCAAGGCATCCTATGTCTTATAACCTTAGTGCTCTCATCTCTAAAATGGGAATAACAGTAATTTCAGCCTCATACGATTATTATGAAGGTTAAACAGAGTAATGTTGGAAAACACCAAATAAAGCACTTGGCACAAGACAGCTCCAAACGTGATAACTAGTTACTATTATTATACTTGTTAGGCTTGTCGTGGGGATGGCCAAGCTCCCCCACCCAGGGTAAAGCCTGTCTGGTGGCAGGTCTCTGGTTTACTGCCTCACAGAGAGAATCCATCAATTTGTTCTCTCGATGGCCTGTCCCCAGGACTAATGGAAAATCTGAAACACCTCCTCCCTGCCAGTGGAGCTGCCTGCCTGTTCTGCTGACCATTCGTAAGTGTTTTCCCTCTTGCCTGAGCGAGGCTCACTAGAGAGGAAAAGTCAATAGTGCAATTAAGAAACATGCTCTGCTTTCTGCTCTTTCCTGGAAAGCTTTATCATGTGTCTTGTTTTTTCCTCCTTTGGGTCTTGCAAGGTTCAAAAGTGACTTTCTGGGCCATTGTTTGCTCAAAGAATGGCTAAAGGATGTGGTTGGTAGTTGTTGGCATTCATCTGTCCTGTCTCATCTCCTTCCTACAACATGAAACCTCACTGTCCCGGGTTGGGCAGAAACGGAGAAGGGAAGACTTCTTGGACCCAGTGGTCATGTCAGCCATCAGCATCATTCTTGCCCACATTTGCAAAAACAGCAGCCAATGAAATCAGCTTTGACTGAGCCCTTTGGTGCCCCAGGCCCTGTGCCATATTCTAATATTTCTTCTTGCTAATGACAGTAGTATTATCACTGCCCTGCCCTGGCCATCCTGGGAAGTGAGGAAGGAGACTGGAAATCTCAGAGAGGTTAAGTGACTTTTCTCAAGTCACCCAGCTGGCAAATGCCAAATCAGTGATTTGAACCAAGTTTAAAGGTCTAAGTTCATATTTCCGTATAATCTTGTGTTATTTATGTTTAGGGGAAAGGATGTCGACCTCTGAGTCTAGTATGTGGCAGAAATATTAACCTATCTTGGAAAAAGTCTATTAAGGAACATGAGTTAAATGTCATTGACAAATCTATGGAATCTCTTAGAAGATTATAGGGAGATCCTGGGGTTTTGAGAACTTAACTTTGAGTCAGAAAAGGCCTAGAGGACAGTAGCATCATAGTCCCTTGTTCAGGGACTTATTCCTGCTACTGTGATGTCAAGATTGGCCATTTCTCTGGGTTCCCAGCTTTGGGCTGAATGTCTTGCCACATTCAGCAAGTGGACAGTAATAGATACACACCCTGGGGTGGTGAGACTTTGTGGTCAGAGTTCTAATACCTGTAACTAGAGGCCTTGACATCTCATCCCCCAGTCAGGTGGAGCTTAGCCTCCCTTGACTGTAGTCTCTGCAAGAGTGTGATCATATGTGTTTCATACACCAGGGTTCATAGGACAGTATCTGGTACATCACAGACACTCAGTAAATTTTTGTTGAATGAATAAACAACAGGCAAAGGCGGAAGTTGATTGCCTGCCCCGGCTGTGCCCCTTCCTGTGTAAGCAGACTGTATCCTGGGCTGCTTAAGGGCAGGTGAGCTGTGAAAACAGGACTAGCCAACAGGAGAGAGTGTGTCTGTGCATGTGTAGGTGTGTTTGTGAGCGTGTGTGAGTGTGGTATGCATCTGTCGTGCTGTAAATGCTACCCTAGCTGGCCCTGGTCTGGGCATCCTCTGATGGGCAAGGTGATGTTTTATTTGCTGCTGATATTTTTTTATTAAAACATAAAAATGTTTCATCCACCTCATTAGAACCGACTCAAATGTATTCTTTTTAATGGCTGAGTAATATTCCATTGTGTGTATGTACCACGGCTTTCTTATCCATTTGTCTCCTGATGGACCAGTACAATATTATAAAGTAATTAGCCTCCAATTAAGATAAAGAAATTAAAAAAACATTAAAATGTTTTTATTTTCCTGGAAAGACCCTCATGGTACAGTGTGAGACACTGGAATTGCGTCCTTTTCTCCTGGGTGAGGGTTCAGGGGACCACAGCAGGCTGACAGGCCATGTGTCTGTGATTAGGTGAGGAGCAGTGACTGGTCCCCTACCTGAGGGGAAAAGGGAAACCCTAGGATGCTTTTGTCTGCTTGGCTTTATCTCTCCTTCAGCTTTCTGCCTGCTCTTCACTCTGTGTCAACATCCAATCTCTTCTGCCTCTTTTCTATTTCAGTTAGTTTTGGTAAGGCCTTCCTGTATCATAGAAACTTGCTTGCTTCTGCTTGCCTTCTGCTCCCTTAAGTTCTGTTTTGGTGTGTGTGTGTGTGTGTGTGTGTGTGTGTGTGTGTGTGTGTGTGTGTGTGTGGTTGTGGTTGTGTGTGTGTGTATGAGATATGTAGATAAGATCTGGTCTAAGGAGGATTAAAGCATCTATGCTATGCATAGACTTGTGGTTCAGGTGGTAAAGAATCTGCCTACAATGCAGGAGACCCAGGCTTGATCCCTGGGTTGGGAAGATCCTGTAGAGAAGGAAACGGCTACCCTCCCCAGTATCCTTGCCTAGAGAGTTCCACGGGCAGAGGGCCTGGCAGGGCACAGTCCACGGGGTTGCAGTGAACTGGCCACGACTGAGAGACTAACACTGGCCCTAAAAAGTTAGAAGAGCACCTTTGAATTTTCTTATTGTCAGTTTGCCAAATTCTTCTGTATCATCAGAGAACTAAGAAGAAGATGAGTAACACTGTCTAAACTTTGCAGGGAGAAATTAAGAGAAGGTTAGACTAAGATAATTGTCCAATTCGAAGGAGCTTGTCTTGGATCAAAATCCCACAGCAAGTTACCTGACTTTGGACAGTTTCCATTTTCAGGAGAGAAAATTATTCATGTCCTATTTCCCTGGTAGCTCAGTTGGTAAAGACTCTGCCTGCAGCGCAGGAGACCTGGGCCCGATCCCTGGGTCAGAAAGATCCCCTGGAGAAGGAAATGGCTACCCACTCCAGTGTTCTTGCCTGGAAAATCCTATGGACAGAGGAGCCTGGCAGGCTACAGTCCATGGGGTCGCAAGAGTTGGACACAACTTAGTGACTCAACCACCACCACCTATAATAGTAACTTCATGCTTTTCACATCAGAACATGTTGACCTATATAGCTTGAAAGTGAAAGTGAAGTTGCTCAGTCGTGTCCAACTCTTTGCAACCCCATGAACAGTAGCCCACCAGGCTCCACCATCCATGGGATTTTCCAGGCAAGAATACTGTAGTGGGTTGCCATTTCCTTCTCCAGGGGAACTTCCCAACCCACGGATCGAACCTGGGTCTCCTGCATTGCAGACAGATGCTTTACCGTCTGAACCACCAGGGAAACTCATTTTATTTTAGTTTCAAGTCACTGCTAAGGGCAATGATGTTTTTGATAATAGTTAAGATTCAGTGACTGCATTTGATGGGGGGAGAAGTCAGTTATTTTGAGACTGGGCTGGTCCTGGATGCTGAATCAGAGTTGATCAGTACCAATGCAGAAAACATTGCTTTCACACCTATGGGATCTCATTAACTCACATTGTTTCTTTGAAATGATTAAGACGTGATATTTCTGACTTGTTAGGTTTACATTCATCCTTCTCTCATAGCGCTTATTCTTCCTCCCTGTTTACTTTTGGTCATTGAGTCTGATGAAGTCTTAGAAGTCCCCTCCACTCTTAAGCCAGTCTGGATTTAAAATGGATAAATGGGGTATTTAGCCACAGAATTGGGGTACCGACTGTCACACCAAGACTCTTTCTTCAAGAGTCTCTGTAGTGATGGGGAAAGGCCATTCACGGGCGGATAGTTTTGATTCTTAGCCTCAGAGTATGAGGAACTCTGCATCGGTGGGTCTGTCAGACCCTTTCTGAGCATTGAGATATTTTTCTCTGCATTATATTTATTGGAAATAAAAGTAAACAAAGTGGGTTTACATACCTCCCAGTGGCCAAAGAGTTGCTCCTCTTCCTTCAGCGTTTCCTGAAAATGCAAGGGTATAGGTCATTATACTGGCCTGGGGTATGCTGGGATTATCAGCATAATCAAGTCATTATGCTGATGCTGGCAGGAGGTCCTAAGACTCTTGGGGCTATTTCTTCTGTAGTGAATGGCCTCCGATTGCTGTGCTTTTGAGTTATCATTTTTGCTTTTCATCTTTTTTCTGCCTCTTCTGTGGTGCAAGTGGTGCTGGAGATAATGGTAGGGGCTTCACAAAGCGAATTTCCACTATCTGTGGACATGATCCACCTGACTCTGTATCATGAAGAAGGCTTGTGCATCCCGCCTCCTCTCCTTCTATCCTCCCATCTTGCAGGGAATGATCTTGTTGACCTCGCAGAGAAGGCCAGCCTCCGCCCAGAGGCAAAAACATCAAGGTAGAATTTAATAGCCTGCTTTTAACATTTACCAATGATTTATAAAAGGAATGCCAATCCCATAACTCAGCAGTGACAACAGGTTTCTTCTAGAATAAACTCACTGCAGTTTACAAAGTCTGAAGAAAAGTCACAGTGCAAGTGGAGAGCAGATCAAGCAAAACTGGCCCCCCTGGTTCTTCTCCCCCCACCTTGGTTCTTAAATGGCTGAAGTTGGGAAGCATGGGCTTTCCCCAAGAACTCTGTCTGTACCACTATAGTGCTCACAGCAATCTTGTGAAAAATGAAGATTCTGAGTCAGCAGATCTGGGCTGGGGCCCAGGTTTCTGCATTTTAAAAACATAATTTATTTCTTTTTGGCTGTGCTGGGTGTCAGTTGCTACACGGGCTTGTAGTTGAGACAAGCAGGGGCTACTGTCTAGTTGTGGTGCATGGTGAGTGGGCTTCTCATCCCAGTGGCCTCTCTTTTTGCAGAGGACGGCTCTAGGGTGTGTGGGCTTCAGTAGTTACAGTCCCCAGGCTGTCAAGCGCTGGCTCAGTAGTTGTAGCATATGGGCTTAGTTGCTCCATGATATGTAGGATATTCCCGGGCCAGGGATCAAACCCATGCCTCCTGCTTGGCAGGTGGACTCCTTACCACTGAGCCACCAGGGAAGTCCAGTTCCTGTGTTTTTAACATCTCCGTCCAAGGTGGTGCTGATATGGTGGCCTCTTGTGACTCTAGGTTTGGTCCACAGACCAGCAGCATCAGCATCCTCAGGGAGCTTGCTGGAGATGCCAAGCCTGGACCTGCTGTATCAGCAGTCCCCAAGAGGTCTCTGGGTGCATTCTTGTTTGGGAAGCCCTGATCGTTCACGCTGCTGGGGGGCCGAGGGGAGGTCCTCAGTGCATAGTGAGCCATGCTGAGCAGACAGTCGGATCCCATGCCTGAATTCCTCCCCTGAAAGCAAGGTTTCATTTCCTGCTTTCCAACCCATTTTACAAAGAGTTCCTGGAAGGATGTTTCCAGGCCTGGCATGCCCTCTCTTGGGGGCACCCTTTCACATTTCCGTAACTTTCCATTCTACTGCATGCCCACCTCTGCTCCCGTCTGCATTTTGAAACTCACGTCCTCTGTGTAGCTGTCTCGCTGTTTGGATTCTCGGAGGCAGACGCCAGTGGCGGGTGTGCGGGGAGAACGGACATCTATCTTTCCTGGTGTGCTGCTCCCAGAGGATATGATTTCCTTGACAGATGCGTTCTGGCTGCAGCCACTCAGGGTGGGGTGAGGAGTCGTGTGATAGGCTGGGTGCACGAGGCTTTAAAAAATCGCCATGAGGATAGTGTCCCCTGGGCGACAGATGAGATGAGGAAGGACCGGCCTCAGTGGCATGCCAGCTCCTTGGCCCTGTGGCCAGCTGTGTGCAGAGGAAATGGGGATCAGAGTTCTGGGGTCTCTGAGAGTAGGGGCTGCAAGACCATTATAACGATGACAGCCTACGGGTGACAGATTGTATTTGGAAGGTGGCTGAAGCCCTATCTCTCATCTTACCTGCTTTTCTATAATAGGACTCTGCCGCATCACTGCTAAGAGGTGGAGTCAGTTCCCCTGTTTTGAATCGGGGCTGACCTTCTGTCACCCAGTGATGCTACAGGACTTCAGAGGCTGGGTCAGAAAAGCCATTCAGCTTCTGCCTGGACCTCCTGAGACCTGCATTCCAGAGGAAGCCAGCAGCCATGAAAAATTCTGACTATGCTGACTCTGTCGTGCTGGAGAGATGTGTGCAGCGCTCCATGTGGCGGTGCTAGCTGAGCTCCTGGTTGACAGCCAGCACCCATGTAATGGACCATCCTGATGTCCATCCTGGTCAAGCCTTCAGGTGATGCAGCCCCAGCTGATGTCCAACTGCTGTGACCACGTGAAGTGAGCTCTGCCTAGCTGGACCCGTCTCAATTTCCTGATCCACAAAATCATGAACAAAAGAAAACAAGTGGTTTAAGACATTAAGTTTTGGGGTAATTTGTTATGCATCCAGAGTAACTGGAGTATTCTGGAAGCTTTAGGTTCCATAAGTATATTCTTGAAGTGTTAGTCACGCCATCGTGTCTAACTCTTCTGTTACCCTGTGGACTGTAGCCCACCAGGCTCCTCTGTCCGTGAAATTTTCCAGGCAAGAACTGGAGTGGGCTGCCACGCCCTCTTCCATGGGACCTTCGCGGCCCAGGGATCGAACCCAAGTCTCCCACATAGCAGGCAGATTCTTACCATCTGAGCCACCAGGGATGCCAACATACTCTTTAAAATAACTTGCAAATACAATTTTTCTTACTTAGTTATATTTAAAATGCTTTTAAAATACCCAAGTGCAGTGAGTAGGTTGTTGCAAAATGAAATCCACTCCTCACCACCGTGCCCCTCCCCCCAAAAAAGCCTGAAAACTGTCTAGAAAACATTTTTTTACTAGAAAACTATCTAGTAAAAACTCGCAGTTGGAGGCTAGAGTGAAATGATAAAGTGACGAAATGCTGGTTTCTGTGTGTGCTCTGTTAGGTACTTTATATTCGTTCATTTAAGTTTTATTTCCACTCTGTAAGGTGTGCCCATTTTACAGATGGCTGGACTGAGGCTCAGAGATGTTAATGAACTCACTAAGAGCCACACAGCAGGGGCTGGGATTTGAACATGGGTGAGACTGACTCCAGTGCCTGTCCTTCAGCAGATGGAAGAATTGTTAACGTAGAGAGCTAAATTTCTAAGTCTCCTCTTCTTGTGGACAAGGGTGCTGGGAATCTTGAAGAATTTTCTTGTTTAGTGCTGGGCCCTTCAGAATCACCTGGGGAATATTTTAAAATTCATGTACCAGGCCCAGTCCATACCAAGGCTATAGGTCTGGGGTAGGGTGTTTCCAAAGGTTCTAACCCTTCTTCATTTGTCACCTCTGACCTAATCCAACCTCCCATGTTGTAGGGGGCTTCCCAAGTGGCACTAGTGATAAAGAACCCACATGTCATTGCAGGAGATGTAAGAGACAGGATTCAGTCGCTGGATTGGGAAGATCCCCTGGAGAAGGGAATGGCAACCCACTCCAGTATTCTTAGCTGGGAAATTCCATGGACAGAGGAGCCTGGTGGGCTGCAGTCTATGGGGTTGCAAAGAGTCGCTCATGACTGAAGTGGCTTTGCATGCACGCACTCACGCACCCAGGTTGCAGGTGAGGACATTGAGGCCCAGTGAGAAGTTGGTTGTTCTGAGGCCAGAGCAGCTTAATGGTGGAGCTCGGGCAGAAAGCAGGTTTCCCAGCACCCAGATGGTGTGAACCCTTGTGTCTTGCAGGAGGCTTGGAGGGCTGTTAGCAGAAATTACTTTACACACCAATGCAGGGGCCTCAGGGCATTGCAATAAGATCCTATAGTAGGTATGTTCTGGGCTCAGTGCTGAGTGAAACAGTCAGGGGCCAGCACCACTTTCTTCTTGAAATTTCATAAATACATGGACAGAAGGACAGAGTTTTACAACGTGAAAAGCCTCAGTTGTGGGGAGAGAGAGGGGAGGAAAGGAACAGAGGGAGACATAGAGAGGGAGGGATGTGTACATAGAGACGCAAAAGACAGATTGAAGTTTAGGTCTCGCTTAGATATAGACATGATAGAATTCAGTGTGAGGCCGATGAGACAGAGGCTTTTTTTTTTTTTAACAGTAGCAGCTGTTCAAAGTCTGGAACAGACAGCAGTAGATTCTGCAGGCACTGGAGAGTCACTGAGAGTTCCACCCTGCTGGACTCTGAGGACATAGCCCTGGAGAGTGACTCCAGCCTCCCTGCCCTCCCAGTGTAGCTGGGCATACAGACAAATGATCATGCAAAGCCCCAAATCTAGGGCAGAAACCAAGACCCTCAGACTGCTGACTCTGTCCCAGGGCTGGAATGGCTTTAAGATGACCCATCATCCAGGTTTTTTCTGAGATTGGGGGTTTTCCTGGGATATAGGACTCACAGTGCTAAAACCAGCAGTGAAAGTGAAAATCGCTATGTCATGTCTGACTCTTTGCGACCCCATGGACTATACAGTCCAAGGAATTCTCTAGGCCAGAGTACTGGAGTGGGTAGTCTTTCTCTTCGCCAGGGGATCTTTCCTCTCAAGGAATCGAACTGGGGTCTCGTGCATTGCAACTGAGCTATGAGGGAAGCCCATGAGAGTCCTGGGCAAACTGGGACTGTTAGTCACCTGGCTGGTCTCCTAGATGAGATGACTATTGACCTCCAACTCCCATCCCCCAGCTTCCCTCCTTCTCATCTTGGCAATGGTACCCCATTTCCTGAAAACCCAAGCCAGAGCCCTTGGACTCAGCTCTGCCCATCACCCTTGCCCCCGCCTGTGCGTGTTCTTCCACTTTCTGCCCTGCCTTTTGCTTCTCTCTGCAGGCATCTCTTGTTGGGACAGCTGCCCTCACCTCCTCACTGTCTCTGCCTCCCTCCTCTGTTCTGCTCCAATGCTCCGTCTTCACCACTGTTCATTTCATTCCATGCTTTTCTGCCAAATTCCTCCTTGGTTCAAAAGCCAGATTCCTCAGTCTGGAACACAAGCCCTGACTCACCCAGACACATCTGAAGCCACTCTGAACTGGATTCACCAGTTGGAGAACTGGGCTGGAGAGCTGGGAGGGGGCCCAGGGGCTGAAAGCTGGCTAAACTGTTGTTCTTCCCTGCAGGTTTTCTCTTGGTGGTGATTCTTTTCAACCACTTGGGTGTTGCAGGTTCCCAGGGTGAGAGATGGGTCGGGAGGTGGAGGCTTAGAGCTTTCTGGTTCCTTAACAGCAGTCACCCATCCCCCTCCCACTTCCTTCCTTCTTTCCTCTGCTGTCTCTCCTGTCCCAGCCTTCTCCTTTCTGGAAGCTTCTTTCTCTCGCTCTGCCCCCTAGTGGTGGTGATGGTGGAGGGGCGCCATCTGGAGTAACCTGGAGGAGGAACACCGCGGGTGCTTTGCTCTAGTCCTGCCCGCTGCTCCATCCCCTTCACTCCAACTCAAGTCCATTTTGTCCCCAGAGATGGCTGCTGGCCTGGCCTTGCCCCAGTCCGAGCCACCATTCTGGACTTGAACTCCCAGTTCCCTTTGGATGCCCGAGTTCTTAGGGTCTTTGTGTGTCCGCCTCTCAGCTCTTCTCTTATGCCCGCCACTGGTCCTAGCAGGCTGGTGGTGACAAAAGGCCCTGCAGTCCTGGTGATTCTTGCATCTTTCCCCTGCTGGAGCTGCCTGCGAACCATCAGCTGGGCAGCTTGTCCTCCCCTCCCCAGGGACCAGTCTGTCCACTCTGAGCTCTTGCGTAAGCTGCTTCCTCCCCAGTGCTCAGCCCTCACGCCTCTTTCTTTGTTTTGTTTCAGTTTTACAGAGTTTTTGGATCCCTTCCAGAGAGTCATCCAGCCAGAAGAGATCTGGCTCTATAAGAATCCCCTGGTGCAGTCAGACAACATCCCCACCCGCCTCATGTTTGTAAGTACCCTTGATTTCATGGTTGATGGGACCCCTCCCCCGAGTGTGAGCCACATCGGTTTTCACTTCTGTTTTTCCATCCCCTGCTGATGATGGCGAGCAGCCTGAAGAACAGAGGTGAACGGCCCAACAAATTAAAATTCAATTCCAGATCAGGAGGGTTCACCGCTTGGTCATGTGAGAAGCAATTGCCCGAGGCTTTGGAAAAGAAGGGCCCTGCTTACTTGAGCTAAACCCGAACTGTTTCCAAATACTTAGAGTAGAATAAGATGAGCAACTAGTGAACAAAGTTGCCTGTTCCATTGTCTTTTAAAGCAGATCTCAATTTAGCCATCCTCAGACACCGCTGACTGCTCTGTTAACCGCTTTTCTGGGTTTGGCTGGTCAGTTAACCAATGATGAGACCACTGTGTGTGACTCAACTCTGGATAGCATCTCTGATTCTAGGATAAATGGGCTAACACCCAAATAATTGGTGGATATATTGGGACTAATTTTACCTCTTCATTCTACTCCATGTTGATTACAGCCTTTTACACTTTCCCTACTACGGGTTTTCCTGGTGGCTCGGGTGGTAAAGAATCCACCTGCAAAGCAGGAGCCCCAGATTTGTTCCTTGGGTCGAGAAGATCCCCTGGAGAAGGGAATGGCAACTCCAGTACTCTGGCCTGCAGAATCCTATGGACGGAGGAGCCTGGTGGGCTATAGCTCATGGCATTGTAAAGAGTGGGACATGACTGAGTGGCTAATACTACTATGTGCTGGTCGCTTGCTGAAAGCTTAGGAAGGATTTTCTCATTTAGACCTACCTTGATTGAGGGTGGGAGGAAAAGGGGACAACAGAGAATGAGATGGTTGGATGGCATCACTGACGCAATGGACATGAGTTTGAGTAAACTCCTGAAGTTCGTGACGGACAGGGAGGCCTGGAGTGCTGCAGTCCATGCGGTCGCAAAGAGTCGGACACGATTGAGCGACTGAACTGAACTAACTGTTTCCCAGTGAGGAAGATGTCATTATTGTCTGAATTTTGCAGATGCAGACCTGCATCCCAAAGAGATGAGAGAGCTTGCCCAAGGCCACACAAGCTAGAGAGTGGGAGAGCCCAGATTCGCACCCAAGCAGCCAGCTCTGAGCCCTGCTCTCAGCCAGGAGGTTGCCCTGCAGTCTGGAGCTGAGTGTTCAGGACTCCTTGCTAAGGCTCACCAGCTCCTGGAGAATTGCTTTAAGGCCTTTCTGTGGCAGAGGAAATATTGAAGCTTGGTCTTGTTACAGGACAAGAATGTAGCTTTTGGATGGGCAATGCTGTAGCTTGAAGCTTTTGCCTATTGACCAGCCATCATGTGTCCTGTCTCTGGGAACTCAAGTGTGTGTTCCAGAGTTTTATAGAGCATACAAGGGATATTTTTTGCACTTTGAAAGAAATCCCTCTGATTTGGGGAGGAAATCTTGTTCATCCGTGATTGGAAAGATCACCAATGATTGTTTCAAAGATGATTGGAAAGATCTTTGTGTCTGTAGACATCCCCAAATGTCCAGAACACTACATGAACATCACAGTCTTATTTTTATTGCTTTTTCATAATTACCTTCCTGCTGGAAAATAAACCTGATTTTTGTGAATATCAGGGAAATGGAATAATGTAGGGTTCTTGTGAGTTGGGCATTGCCTTATATCTGTGTATTAAAATCAGACTTTTTTCCCATTTCTGTTCCAACTCACATCTTCCATAAACCCTAGAAATAAAGTAACTAGCATGTGCCTCACTAGCTTACTCCATGGTCTTAGTAGGAGGAGCTTCTGTTTATCACTTATCCCCATTTTCAAAGATTTCACATTTTGTGTGCTGTAAAACCCAATTTGGAGATGTCTGTTCATATGGGATGTTGTGATGAATCTGTGGCTGTGTCCTAGATTTATGAACAATGGATTGTTTTGAAGTCTAGATACAAATGCCACAAATATCCTGGCTGCAGACACAAATAGGATGGAGCACATTTGCATGTTGGCAGTGGAGGAAAGGAGGCAGTAAAGGAGTTATTCAGTGCTGTGATTCTCAGAGAATAGAAGGGCATTCAGCCACAAACACTGATGCATACCCTCTAATCTCCTAATGAAATAAGTTCAACCTTTTGTTTTGTTAATAGTTGTTGATGAATTTCATTCATTCGGTCGCAAGATTTAGTGCTACTCCATAATAACACAAGGAAAGCAGTAGAGACATTTAGAGTATGTGCAACGCAAGATGAGAAATGCTTTGTCACCAAATAAATTAGATTTGTTCTCCTGGGTTTTATTGAGAGTTTAATATAAGATATCATTTGTCTGCTTTTGATCTCTACAAACCTTATGGTGTTTCTAAAAGAATATATAAGAGAACATATTTTCAATGTTTTTTTAAAAAATCACTTGGCTTCCTTAGAAAGCTCCAGTTTCATTACTTAACACATAAATAATCCTGGGGTCTCCCCTACTTTTGTTTAGAATGTTTTACTCTAAAGGCAAACTTTCTAATAACCAAAGTGTTTTTTAAAGGCAGCTGTCGTGAATCCAGGTTTCTTTGTGAAATCAGTGTTTCTGGAGTTATGCTTATTTGTGTGTATGTCTGTTTTAAAAGAGCTACTTGGTCGAAGGTTACAAAAATATTATCAGAAGGTTAGGGAATTAAGTGAGGAGTAAGTGGTAATGATATCACCTGGAAGCCACTGCCTGGCATTTTCTCTGTCTTTGGCACCATCAGCTAAGGTGAGTGTATCTGTCAACATGGAACTTGGGTGTGGTTGGACCGTGGGATTCCAAGAGCTTGTTTCCCTTGATGCCCCTGGGCTCCTGTGGACCAGAGAGGAAGGCTGAGAACTCTCTTCTCACATACTGGGTCTTGACTTTAACATTTGCTGGATATTCCCAGGCAATCAGCTGCTTCCTTATTCAGATGAGGCCATGCTTCCTTTCTGAACAGGTGGAGTGTATCAGCGCATCTTTGAAAGCCTGCCTTTTAGTGTAGGAAGACTACTCAGTTGGTATTCGTTATTGCTTTTTAGTATCCTCTCTGTTGTTGCCTGTAGTGTCTTTGTCCAGAGAACACTTTCAGGGTGAGGAAAGCCATAGGAATTGCAGGTGATGTGAAGTCAAATCAGACTTGACCCCTGCAGGCTCGTGAGGACGATGGTACCCTGAAGCAAAGTGGAATCTGAGAAAGAGTGGAGGAGAGGCTCAGGAACACTTTTAGGGACATTCATCCCCATCCTCATCATTGTCCTCCTCCTTCTCATCACCATGGTAGTCACAACAGCAGCTAGCATCTCTTGAATATAGTAACTGTGCTCATCACTTTACAAATAGCATCTCGGTGAATTCTCTCAGAATCCTTTGAGGTTGGCACTTTTGTGATCCCATCATTTCAATGGAGGAAATGAAACTGTCATGAGATTAAGCAGCTTATCCCAGGTTTACAACCGTCAGTGGCTGGACCAGGGTCTGAACGCCGCCGATCAGAGTGTAGACACTCTTGGAGCCATTCAGCCGTGCTGCCTTCTTGGAGGTTGAAGGGAGGTGGACAGGTGGTGAGCGCAGCCTGTCACACACAGAAGAGCAGGTGTCAAGGAGCAGACACAGGGGAGCCAGGCTGTGGCCCCATGAATGGAAGTTTGCTTGGAGTACTGCGTGGTGAAGGGGGCAGCGGGAGGCAGGGATACAGGCAGAGTGTGGACAACTTCAAGTTAGTTAATTATTACTTAATTCAACAGAAAGTTATGAAGCACTTTCCTAGAGCCAAGCACAGTGGTGGGTAGTGGAGGTGCAGAGCTGATTAGGTATGGTTTCTAGTCTAGTGGGAGCAGAGACATGAACACAAGTCAGACCATTCAGCATCACAGAAAAACCCTCGAAGGACAGGCAAGACTCAGGGAACTGAGGGAAGAGGAGGTGTTTCCCAAATTCTTAACTTAAAAAATCTGCCCAGGATCTATCCTTTGCCCAAGATCAGTCTTTTTCCTCTGGCCATGACGTGTCCAGAAGATTCACTTCCGTAGCGTATTACTGGTACTGTGTTGACTTAATAACAGGAGCTTCTATTCTGTAATAGGATGCTTCTAAGGAAGACAAAAATAAAATCAGTTTGTGGGGAGGAGGGAAGGAAAAGAGACCAAGCTGGCTTGTGGTAGTTGAGTTTTTAGACACTTTTGACAAGTCTGTGCTCCCAGTTCTGTTTGCCCACCATAGGGCCTTTCCCAGGTGGCCTTGTGTCTTGAGTTGTTAGAAGCAACATGCAGCATACATGCCTTCCTGTTGGATGCTGAAAATTCAGTCACTTTGGGCCCATTGTTTTGTCTGATGTGACTAACCCCCAGTGACAAGCTCTTCTGTGGCTAAAACATCCTAACAACAGGTGCCCTGGCTTCAATCCGCTTGGTGGATTGAAGTTCTTGGCCACTCATGCCCTTCCCTGGAGACAAGCTTTGTGTCTGGTGTCATGCCTGGTGGGTTCTCAGAAGCATCCTGGCAACACAGTGCCTTATATCAGCATCCAGGGGTCACCCATTGTCTGGATTGGGGATGGACGGCATGCCTTGTGTTGCTTTCATTGGTGGGTGCACAAGGTATGGCCCTTGCATTCTCCAGCTCCCACTCCTGGTTGAAGCCACGGGGCTCCCGCATGGCGCCCCATCTTCTGTTTGGTCAGAACAGTCCAGCTCAAGGTCATCCCCAGGAGGCAGCCTCTGGAACCTTGGAGAGGAAGCCTCCCCAAATCATATCTTCTCTGGGGTTCCAAATCTGTCTTAATAGTGGGCTTCTCTGGTGGCTCAGATGGTAAAGTGTCTGCCTGCAATGTGGGAGACCCGGGTTCAATCCCTGGGTCAGGAAGATCCCCTGGAGAAATAAGTGGCTACCCACTTCTGTACCCTTGCCTGGAAAATCCCATGGATGGAGGAGCCTGGTAGGCTACAGTTCATGGGGTCACAAAGAGTCAGACACGACTGAACGACTTCACTTTCCTTTCCTTTTATGTTAATGGCATGTATGTGCTAAGATACTTAGTTGCTCAGTCTTATCTGACTCTTTGATACCCCAGGGACTCACACCCACCAGGCTAATCTGGCCATGGAGTTCTCTAGGCAAAAATACTGGAATGGGGGGTAGCCATTACTTTCTTCAGGGAATCTTCCCGACCCAGGGATTGAACCCAGATCTCCTGCATTGCAGGCAGATTCTTTACCATCTGAGCCACCAGATAAGCAGCCGATAGCATACATATATGTGTGTGTGTGTGTGTGTGTGTTTATGTATATGTTGTTGTTGTTCAATTGCCAAGTCATGTCCAACTCTTTGCGATCACATGGACTGCAGCACGCCAGGCCTCCCTGTCCCTTACATCTCCCAGAGTTTTCCAAGTTCATGTCCATTGTTTCGGTGATGCTATGCAGCCATCTCATCCTGTGACACCCTCTTCTCCTTCTGCTCTCAATCTTCCCCAGCATTAGGGTCTTTTCCAATGAGTCAGCTGTTCGCATCAGGTGACCAAACTACTGGAGTTTCAGCTTCAGCATCAGTCCTTCCAGCAAGTATTCAGGGTTGATTTCCCTTAAGATTGACTGGTTTGATCTCCTTGCTGTCCCAGGGACTCTCAGAAGTCTTCTCCAGCACCACCGTTCGAAAAACATTAATTCTTCGGCATTCTACCTTCTTTACGGTCCAACTCTCACAACCGTACATGACCACTGGGAAGACCACAGCCTTGACTATGTGAACCTTTGTCAGCAGAGTAATGTCTCTGCTTTTCAACACACTGTCTAGGTTTGTCACAGCTTTCCTGCCAAGAAGCAAACTTCTGATTTCATGACTGCAGTCACCATCCACAGTGATTTTAGGGCCCAAGAAGAGGAGAGCTATCATTACTTCCACCAGAATGGAGAGAGGAGCTTGGAGGGCTACAGTCCGTGGGGTCATAAAGGGTCAGACGTGACTGAGCAGCTAAGCACAGCACACAGCACGTCTTCAGTTCACTGTTGTTCTCGTATTTATGGTTTGACTGTTGGCGGGGTTGCTGCAATGCTGTTCACTGTTCAGTGAGCTGCTGTCTCCTCTTTGAGGGCAGTGGCTGGTCTGTAGTGCCCAAAGTGAGAGGAAACCAAAAGCCCAGGGCTTCTTTGACCTTAAGCTTAACTTTGGACTTAGGTAAGCTGGGCTTCAGCCAGCGCTCTCTCAACACTGAATGTGTGAATCAGAGCCGATGCAGTGTTTCTCAGTCACCAGAGTCATTTGAGATGCTTGTTACACAATGTAGATTCCAGACCTGTCCTATAAGAGGGTCTGAGGGACGCAGCCTTGTATCAAATGCTGCAGGTGAAGAGACCCCCAAGCACTGGTGTAGACTCACAGACTTGCTGGAACTCTTGCCGTTGCCTTTTTCAGCTGCCCTGGGTAAATCCTCTGCTCCTCTGCTCCAGTTCTGAATCTCCTTTTATGCAGCTTCTCTGAAACCTGGGCCCCACTCTTCTGAATACCCTCCATGATGACAGGCTTATTGATGTTAAGTTGTTCAGGGCCATGGCCAATAAGGAGGCTCATCAAGCTACTTACTACCATTTGTGGTCACAAAGAAACCAGCCTGTAAGGAGAAGGGTTTCTCCTGTCTCATGAACTATCTGTGAATATTGCTCCCAAAGAGGCATTCCTAAGATGTTCTGAGCTCTCGTGGTCTGGTTCTTGCATGTCTGCAGGACATCTCCAATTATTTTGATAGACTGTGTACATTTGGAGGAATTCTGGTGTTTTTTTTTTTAATGAAGGAAAGTATCTTCCAGCCATGCCTCAGTCCTGTTAGAAAACCCCCTTTCCAAAAAGCAACATTGACTAGCGTGGAGACTTCCCAAATTGTGAACACTATTGTTTAATAGTTACCATCTCCCACGCCCGTGCCTCCCACCATCGTCTGTGAGCCCAGCTGTAGATTTGTGAGATATTTAATCCCTTTTGATTGTTATCCTGAGACGTTATAATCATAAGAATGTAACACAAATATTATATGCCAAAAAGTTCGTTCAGGTTTTTTTGGTAAGACAGAATGAAATGCCCAAATGAACAAGCTTTTTGGCCAACCCACTACCTTTTTTTTTGATCATTGGAATGTTGGGGAAAAAAAGTACTAATGATAGAATGCTGAGTAAAGACTAGATATGGGAGGCAGAAAACCTGGCCTCTGGAGCCCATCTCGCTACTTCCCAGCTGTGTCCTCAGGCACATCACATAGTCCCCAAGCCTGGCAAAGATTGTCACAAAGCCTGCATGAGGATTTAAGAGACCCCAGGACTGGATGGTACCCAAACATGGCTCCTGCCTCGTAGAAGGTTCAGTGATAGAGTTGTTTGCTTCTGAATCCCACCAGCTTGATTCGTTAAGTGCATACTGTACTCCTGAGTGCTTTGGTCTAGGGGAGGAAAGGGGATGGAGAAGAGAAGAGGAGAGACTTCATGTGAAGGGACTAACCTCTGCTTTGCGGCAGAAAGGAATATTGAATACCAAAGGGGAATGAATCAATAGACTCCCAGCAAATCCCACGTGTTCCCATGTTGCCAGAGTGCTGGGGATGGGAAGCCAAGGGTTCTTCCACCCCTCCACAGGGGAGGATGGGAGGAGGGTTACTGGCAAAGATGTCACTGTAATTATAGGCTCTTCTTTTCTGTTTTAAAAGCCACCACTTTAAACGTGACTCGCAGCAATTAAAAATCAATTATAATCCGGAATCAGACCTCCGATTTGTTAAGTCTGTGGAATCTCTCAGTACAGATATAAATCCTTCTTAGTATGAGGTCAGGAGTTCAGTGAGATCATTCAACTAGTGAGTCCAAAGGAAGCTGCTGCTGCTGCTGCTGCTGTTGCTAAGTCACTTCAGTCGTGTCTGACTCTGTGCGACCCCATAGATGGCAGCCCACCAGGCTCCGCTGTCCCTGGGAAGCTAACTGGAACTAATTATTAATTGGTTCTCTGATAGAAAACCACTGCCTTCATAAGGGATTATTTGTTATTTCTTCCAGGCAATTTCTTTCCTCACACCTCTGGCTGTTATTTGTGTGGTGAAAATTATCCGGCGGACAGACAAGACTGAAATTAAGGAAGCCTTCCTAGGTAGAGTATTCCCAGTTCCTGCTTTAGGGGACGGTGCTGAACTTGATTAGATTACCAGATTTCGAAAATCTCAGTTGCACTCAACTGATTTTTCTCTTGGTCAAATTAAGCTTGGTAGACACAAGACAAGGTAAACGTTTAGCCCTTTCAAAGAGCCAGTGCTGGTCTGCTGGCCAGCCCATCACTACTGTCCACTGTGCTGAAAATGTGTTTCAGGCTCCTCACCAGAGCTCTGTGCTTCCTAAGCAAACTGGAAGGACAGCTCTTGGCTGTAAGGCAGAGTGAATCTGAAACTTTGTCACCACTGACTGTCCAACCCCACATTTGTGGCTTATAGGCCCCAATTTGGGACAATTCATTCAGACATCAACCACAGACTCCTTGACCAGTCACCATTGACTAGAAGCAAAAATATGGAAAAGCAGATGTAAAATTTAATCTCAATTGGAAACAAGCTCCATAACTCATTGCCACTGTGGGGACACTTTGGCAGTTAATCAGTTGTTATTATGTAAAGAATGCTGCAATCTTTGCCACTGAGTATGACACGATGCTTATAAATTGTCCCTAAGCTGAGCCATATCTGCATGTGACAGGAGTTTGATATTTTCAGGGTTAAATCCTTTTTTTTTTTTTTTCTGATCTGCATATTAATCAAAAGACAAAGTAAATGACAGCATGGAGAGAAAGCAAAACTATTTGGCTTGTTTAGCAAAATAAACTCCCCGGAAGCCAGAGTTTTAGCTTTTTGGTCATCAGGAAAACTGAACTGGGTTTATTTTCTGACGTGACGCCTTGATGTTATCCAAACCCTCACACACACCGTGTTGTCAGTGTGTTGTGTAGGCTCACCATTCACTAAGGCAGTAAATCTGGAAATATGGAATTCGTCACTAAAGATGGTGTTTGTTAATTACTGGACTTTGAGGAGATGAAAAACGTAGCAAACTACGGTCTTCCCTGTTCTTTGTAAGGGAAGGAGGGTGGGTGTGAGTTCTAGGGTGTGCAGAGCAGTGGAAGGACCGGGACCATTTCTTACACAGCCAGGCTTTGGTTAGGCGCTGTGTAGTTGAAAAGAACAGAATTCCTCTCAAATTGGATCGAATAAATTAGAGGTTTGGCTATAGGACTATAACAAGCAATCGTATAGATCTTCAAGAATCAGAGGGGAAACCCTCGTGGGGATGGAGTAGGGATCCAGGCCGTGAGGGGGGAGGCGCCCTGTCGCCTTATGGCCCCTCTTCTCTTGATGCGTCCTTCCTCTCCTTCATTCCCTGCCTCAGTCTCCTGTGAAGACGCTGCCTCTGCTGCCTGCATCTTGGTCTGCGTGAGGCTTGGGCCTGCAGTGGCGGGTGCCCCTGCCCCACGCCTGCGTGACTGCTCAGCTCCAGCGCCACCTCCAGGTGTCACTGCATCTTGTGGTCCAGACTCCCCAGGCGGAGACTCTGGACTTGACTCAAGTCTCAAGCCTGGATGCAAAGTCCCAGGTCTGTGGCCAGCCTGTGGGTGCCCTGCTTGAACACAGGTGTTTCCCCCGGCTGCCCACCTGTGGTTTGAGGCGCTGCTTATCACATGGTCTCTGCCTCTTCAGCTGAGGTGTTGGAAAGGTCAGGCTTTCCAGGAAGGGTGTAGATGCCCTCCTTCTCGAGGCTCAAGCAGCTGTGTCAGCATTTGGACAGATATCACTGTGGTTCCCAAATGTCCCACTGGGAGCCCCTCTCAGATGACCTGGAAATCTTTTTGCCTCACTTGTTATTCTAGCTGCTCCCCTGACACTGAGTCCTGAGACATATGGCTGTGGGTAGGAACTGTCTTTCATGGTTACACTTATAATTTACTGGCTGCTTTTGGAGCTGGGAGGTTGTGATGGCCTTGAGGAGCTTACAGTTACTTTCTCTAGACCTTTTCATTCTCAGCTGAATCTCCCTTAGGATGACACTTCAAAACTGTACACCATACCTGGCCTTCTATATGTTAACAGAGAAGGTGGAGTTAATTGGATGTTCTGTTTACCTAAATAAATGAGAGGCTGCCTTGTAAAAATGATGAAGAACCTCCCTTTGTACACAATTAAAAAATAAAAGTTGCCACTTTTAGGAAGCCTTGGAAGGGGCTGGAGGGAGTGATCTTTCAAAACCAGGGACAGAAAACTAGGTGTAGCTTTTCTTCCATTATCTGGAATTCAGGACTTTCTCAGTGAGGGTGGTTTGGTCTGAGGTCCCTTCTTTACCCAGGTGTCTCCAGCAGACCTGGACCCTAAGAATGCCCCTTAGCTGCATGTCCACAGCAGCCCGCTTTGTGCATCTGTTCATGTGCAAGTAAGGCTCGCCGCGCCCAGGGATTTGGCTGTAGAACGGCCAAGTTGGTGTTAATAGCAAACCCTGTTTTGGAAGGACTGCAATGTTGAATTCCCAACAACAAAAGTGACAGCAACAAAAGCCCTCTAATCCTCTAGGGGTTGTAAGCAGGAGTGCCCTCAATACAGGCCACTTGCAGGCCAACTCACATGACACACTGCTTTGCATTTCTTTATCAGAACACAGTCTGGCTTGTCTTTCTGACTCTCCTCTCAACCCTGCAGTGCTGTGGGATGCTGTCGATGCAGCCCTAATGAACCAGATGCCTTGGGTTCTTGTTAATCAACAAGCCAGCCCCCTGTGGTTGGGGTCATTCGTTTCCTGCTTGGCCAGCCTTCCCTGTGGTGTCAGTGAGAGGTCCCCTGACTGGGTGTCCTGGAGGTTGTGCTGTGCAGATGAACATAGTAATTGGTTTACTTTACTTCCGGAAGGCTATGACGCTTTCCCCCCAGATCCTCGCTCTCTTCTGTCTCCTTCAGGCTTTTGGATCAGAGAGGGAAGCTGCCAGCTGTTGGTGTTTCCATCACAGCCACACCTTTTCTAGCTCAGCCACTTGAAGCTTTTCAGAGAATTGCTGTGTGCTATAGTAAACCCAGCTGGGGCAGAGGTTGCGGATGTGTATGGTGTTCTGGATTGATGTCGTGGTCTCTGAACTTCCTCAAGGGCACTGGGAGGTCAGCTAGTGATGCTTGTTCCTAAAAACCTTTTCTGTGCAGAGGCCTTGCCAGGACCAGGAGGAGAAGGAGTTCAGCCCTGCTGGGAAAACGCAGCAGTGAGCCTGTGCAGGGCCAGCCCTAACAAGAAAAGACCCCTGTCATCTCAGGGCAATCTCACAGCCTGTTAATTGTCACAGCTTTGGGAGAATCCTGCAGTAGTGATGGCCCAGGGAATTCTCCCTCCTCTCTGCAAAGAAAACCTCTCAGCAGTGCTCCAAGCTTGTGAGAGAGAAGGGAAGCCAGCGTTTTAGGAAGGAAGGGTCTGTGCATGCAGAGTATAATCAGCAGATCTCTCCAAGTTCCTCCATGCTTGCTTCCAGGTTACACACCCCGTTGCATGCTGGGTGTTTTAATGGTGGTCTGGTGCTGCTGACTCATGGCCTGCTCTGCACCCGGGGGTCCCATCCCTCCTTTCCAGCTATTGTACATGGTCCATCCTCTGCTTTGGGGACTAGTTTCCCTTTGACAGAGGTGCTCATTTGAACTGGTCCCTCCCATTCTCTCTGTTTCCCCATGACTTGATACAAGCAGGTGGGTTTTTTGTCTCTGTCTCAGTGGCCTGCGCCCTTGGTGACTGTGTTGCCTGTTCACAGTCCTTTCCGTTTGTAGAATAATACATTTGTCTCCCCATGATCATGAGCTGCTCCAGGCAGCTCCTTCCCGAAAGTGGCCCTCTACCGCTGTTTCCTTACATAAATCTCAGCTAGTATTGAACAGTTAATACTTGCCAAAGGGAAATGGTAACTCACATGCTTTATTATTCAACAAAGCAATGGAACAGGACATCGATAGGTTTTTATTGCTTATGCAAAGCATTTGACCTTCCATCGCATTGACTTGCCTTTTGTGTAGTCTTGATAAACACAAGAGAGAGATGCAGGGGCCTTGCAGGGAAAACTCCATGACTCATTTCACCTGTATCCTTTGGACAATCTGTGCTTCATCCAGCAAAGTCCTTCTAAGATGCTTAGAGAAATTCCCCAGGCTGTCTATTTTTGAAGAATGTCATCCAGAAGTACCTACTGGTTTAGGTGGCAGAAAGAACCACCTGGGCAAACATTTTCAAACACCAGTAATGAGGCATTGAGACACTTCACCTTCTTAGAAATAGTGATTTGTTTGATAACAAGTGGACAGCCGTCAGTAGGGGACAGGTCAACAAGGAAGTGATGCCTGAGTGGGCATGCCTGTATTCAGAGGGATTCCTGCAGCTGCTCTGATTAGAATTATGTCTGAGAAAGTTGCCAGAAGGAAATAAAATGTTATGTTTCTTGCTACCAGTAAAAGAAATTCTACATGCTGTAGTATTAAATCTGTTCTATCAGGTCAGAACATGATACATGGGCTTCTCTGTGATACTGAAAATTTCAGTCTAGGAGGAGAGATAAATTTCATGTCATAGGGGCTTGGAATTTTATGAACTTTCAGTCTCCAAAGTCCGGTTCTAATTATGTTTTACTCTAGCCACTCAAACTTCCCTCCTTTTAAAAAAGCATTGGTTTGTATTTCTATGGTCATAAATTGAATAGCATGATGGAAAAGTAATGATGATGATGATGGTAATGATGACAATTTTGATTTGAGAGCCAGCTGGTTATTTTTCTGTTTGTCGGTTTTGTTTTGTAGCTGTGTCCTTGGCTCTTGCTTTGAATGGAGTCTGCACAAACACTATTAAATTGATAGTGGGAAGGTAAGTTCCAAAAAGAAACAAGTAGTGACTTAGAGTCTCAAGGTCAGCAGTGTAGAAACCTTGGCTGCAGGAAACTGGATGGGACGGATTGGAGCTCATCTGGTTTTCCCTTAAATTGTTGTCCTTCTGGGGTTTCTGTCCTCAACTCAGATCTCGCCTCTCCTTTGAATGATGAACTCACTATTTCAGTAAGCAGGACATCAATAGTAAAGAAGTATCTAATGACTATACTTTCTTGGGGACCAAAGTCGAGAAAGCCGTTTCCATTTCCAGCCCACTGGTATTCCAGGGCCTCACCAGACACCCTCTCACTTGTCAGTTTTGGCATCCGAAAAATAGATAATCTCGCTTATCTTTCATTCTCTCTGGGATAAACAATATGGGTTAGCATTTGCGCTGTGACTCTTGACACATTTCTCTTACCCTCCCGGGAGATTTCTATTTCCTGTTTATCTTGCCTTCTCCCCCAAATGCTCTGGAAACGAGCTGGTCTCCGTAGAGAAAAACAGTCAAAAGATCTGAGTTAGAGACCTGACTTAGGCCCTGACTAGCTGTTGGCCTTGGACAGGTTGGTTTCCCTCTCGGAACCTCGGTATTTAGCAATCAGGTACTTGGTGTGCAGTCCTGGTCAGGCAACGAGGGGGCAGAAGTTGGATATAGATTGGTCAGCAAGTGACCTCGGGCTGCATTGTCCTTCCGACTTTCTGTGCTTAGAGTTGCTGAGGGCCCAGTGAAATGCTGACTCCCAGGTACTCTCTGAGGCTCTGGTTCAGTAGGTGAATAGCCACACTTAGAGACACACGTAGGGGAGGGACAGCGCACCAACAGTTCTGATAGATTATTGATAATTGATATGTTATGGATACTGATAGATTGTTATTGGGCTCAGATCCCAGAGCTGGAGGACCAATGAGCCCTTATAGTTCACAGTGAGAACCATATGAACTATCATCCAGTATGTGCAGAAAAGGGGGTCTGTGTTTACAGTGTTAGGAAAGCCTTGTCCATGGCAGGCATCTGGCAGAGTTAGTTGAATTCATGTGAAGAATCCACCATCACTCATCACAGTGAGAATCCGCACTTGAGTGAAGTGGACACATGTGGGGTGCGGTGTGTAGGTGCAGGAATCCAATTGCCGGGGTTCAGAGCTTGTCTTTGCCACTTACTGGCTGTGTGTGACCTTAGGCAGGAGTGTGATCTTTCTAAGCCTTCATTTTCACACATGTGAAATGAAGGAAGTTCCAGGACCTGCCCCAGGGTTGTCATAAGAATCGACGTGACCCATGGGTGGTACTTAATGCTGGGTCTGGTATGCAGTAAGTACTCAGTACATGTTAGCCGTGATAGTGGCAGGTGACTCGGCCTCGGGGCCAGCTTGTCCCCTACTTCCTTCCCCCACAACCTGGACCAAGAGCTGGCCTGGTGACTGTGCCAAAGCTCGGAACTGGGTTTTCAGGTCTTCTCAGTGAAACCTGCTCTGTAATGAAGTGTAGGCAGTTGGCTGTCAGATTCAAGATCCAGGGCCATGAGGAGCCTGGAGGCTTGGATCCTGGTAGCAGCCTCCGAGTACTGGAGCCATTGATGGAGGTATCGCTCCATCTTTATTTCACCAGCGCTATGCTCAGGTGGCTCCCGGAAGTCATCTCACGTGACCCTCAGTACCTCACTTTTGGGTAGGTGCTTTTACAGATGTGGAGACTGAGGGTGGCTATGTGACAGCCTAAGTCATTAAACTAGTAAGTGGCAGAGTGGGAGTTCCAGCCCAGATCTTTCTGACCCTGAAGCCTGAGCTTTGCCTAAGCCCACGCTGTCTTCCGGTGGGGGCTGCAGTGTTGATGGCAGAAGAAGGAACTGGGGAAGCAGCAGGGGTCGGCGGGGTCAGCTGGGGTTTGTTTGCAATGGCAGCATTTTATATTGAAACTGTCCATGGTGTCTTTTGTAGACCTCGCCCCGATTTCTTTTACCGCTGCTTTCCAGATGGAGTGATGAACTCGGAAATGCACTGCACCGGTGACCCCGATCTGGTGTCCGAGGGCCGCAAAAGCTTCCCCAGCATCCATTCCTCCTGTAAGTTCCCTGGTTGGGAGACTGATTCCTAGGTCTTGTCTCCTGATCACTCTTTTCGGGAATTTAGGTGAAGGGAAAAGTATTGATACTTGAATGTCAAGTGTAGTTCACTTTTCTTCACTGTAGAGCTGTTGTCTCAGAAACAAGACATTCCCCGGGAAGAAATAAGCCTGAGACCAAGACTCTGGAGTTTATAAAACATTGTAGGTGTGGCTCTTGTCAACGCAGCAGAGTGAAACTTGCGACACTTTACCATTTGGCAGTATCCATTCAGGATCCTGACAGTCAAGGGAATTAACCGTGTTCCCTGGGACCTTATGCCTTTCAGCTCAGTGTTCTCTCTAGTTTACTCCTTCAATGAAGGGGTGTGTGTGTGTGTGTGTGTGTGTGTGTGTGTGTGTGTACTGTACCAACATATAGCATATGTGTGTATATATATACATGTACATACACCCCGTCACCCCTAATATATAGTCTGATTATAGGTATGTAAGCTGGGACTTCTCTGGTGGCTCAGACAATAAAGCATCTGCCTACAATGCGGGAGACCCAGGTTCAATCCCTGGGTGGGGAAGATCCCCTGGAGAAGGAAATGGCAACCCACTCCAGTATTCTTGCCTGGAAAATCCCATGGATGGAGGAGCCTGGTAGGCTACAGTCCATGGGGTCACAAGGAGTCCAGACACGACTGAGCGACTTCACTTTCATTTTCTTTCAAGCTGAGACCAGCCTTAAACTAAATAATGTGAACCAGGTGCAGTGTGGTGTAGTGGACAGCATGCAGGTCTTTGAAGTGTGACAAATCCTGGCTATGCAGATATGAACTGTGACTTAACCTCTGTGCCTCCGTTCCTGCTTGTAGACTGGGAATGATAAGGCCTCCACTGTTAGTTGGAGTGAGGGTTAAAATAAGTGATGGTGACCACTGACATTTCTGGAGCATCATCGTGCTAAAATGTTTCAGTACATTATCTTATTTAATCCGCTCCATGAATGTCAAGTACTTGGTGTCATGCTTTAAATAAACCAAGTCAGAGTGTCCTGGTAACACCTTCTATCATTCCATCAGTGTTTACCGAGTGACTCAGGTGCCAGACATTGTGACAGGTGCTGGGGACATGGAGATAAATGAGCCGCAGCTCATGTCCTGGGGAGTCCATAGGCAGTGGCAGGCTGTGTATTTAGGTTGGCGATTCTGAAATCCCTGGAGAGGAGCCAGGCCCCCAGGTGACCACTTGGGAAAGGACTGGCTGCTCTTATGACTTGAAGTCCTTGATTCCCCACAGGTTGGATCATTGTTGACCTTGGTCAAGCCTGTTAGCCTCATCCTTTTTCTTTTTTCTAAGTAGCTAATACACACCCTGGTAGTGGCTGGACCAAGGAGTGACTGGATGGCCTTTCCTGCAGAGTAGTAGTTGGCTATTTTTGCTCAGAGTCACTAGAGATTAGGGCTTGTCAGCAATATCGGGGTGCCTGGCACCCTGAGTGACTCTCCATCAGCCTGTGCCATAGCCCTGCCAGGTCTGGTTGTCCCCACTGTGTGCATAGGGACAGCGAGGCTTAGACAGACTCAGCAGATTATTCAAGGACACTAGCTGACCTTCCTGCCAATGTCTAATGTGATAGTGTCTTGGGCTTTTGGTGGTTAAACAACAAATACAACAAGGTATTCACACTTTGGCCACCTGATGCGAAGAAATGACTCACTGGAAAAGACCCTGATGCTGGAAAAGATTGAAGGCAGGAGGAAAAGGGAAAGACAGAGGATGAGATGGTTGGATGGCATCACTGACTCAATGGACATGAGTTTGAGCAAGCTCTGGGAGTTGGTGATGGACAGGGAAGCCTGGCATGCTGCATTACATTGTGTTGCAAAGAGTTGGACATGACTGAGTGACTGAACTGATTCATAGTTCCTGTTCATTTAAATAAATAACTCTTTTTCTCCCCTAGTTTATTGGAGACTTTAGTGGGTTGAATAATGACACCAAAAAAAAAAATTTTGTTTAGATCCTAGCCCACAGGACCAGTGAATGTGACTTTATTTGGGGAAAAAAAAAAGCATTTGTAGATGTAGTTAAGGATCTCAACATGAGTTCATCCTGGCTTTAGGGTGGGCTGTAAATCCAGTGACAGATATCCTTATAAGAGAAAGGCAGAGGAATTTTGAGACTTAGAGATATGAGGAAGGAGGTCATGTGAAGATGGAGGAGGAATTGAAGTGATATAGTCACAAGCCAGGAGAAGGCAATGGCACCCCACTCCAGTATTCTTGCTTGTAAAATCCCATGGGTGGAGGAGCCTGGTAGGCTACAGTACATGGGGTCGCACAGAGTCAGACACGACTGAGCAACTTCACTTTCACTTTTCACTTTCATGCATTGGAGAAGGAAATGGCAACCCACTCCAGTGTTCTTGCCTGGAGAATCCCAGGGACAGGGAAGCCTGGTGGGCTGCCGTCTATGGGGTTGCACAGAGTCGGACATGACTGAAGCGACTTAGCAGCAGCAGTCACAAGCCAAGGAACCCTGGAGCCACTAGAAGCTGGACGAGGCAGGAAGGAGTCTCCCCTGAAGCCTTCAGAGGGACTGTGGACCTGCCAACACCTTAATAGGGGACTTCTGGTCTCCAGAACTGGGAGAGAATACATTTCTTCCATTTTCAGCCCCCAGGTTTGTGATAATTTGTCACAGTGTTATCCATCAGGCTTCTTGGCCTTCCCCAGTCAATAGGAAATGACTGGAGGCCAGACAAGAAACTGGCAAGTTTACTGGGGGCCCTACTGCAGCAAAGGAGAGCAAGAGCAAGCAACAGGTTTCCCTTAATCCCTGAGCAGGGGGCAAGCCTGCTCCTTATATGGGATGGGGGTAGGGGTGTGTCCAGGGATCAGACCGAAGGGGTGGCTTAGATTTTTGTCCACCCCTCGGTTGTGGCGTGTGCTGCTGCTGCTGCTGCTAAGTCACTTCAGTCGTGTCCGACTCTGTGCGACCCCATAGACGGCAGCCCCCCAGGCTCCCCCGTCCCTGGGATTCTCCAGGCAAGAACACTGGAATGGGTTGCCATTTCCTCCTCCAATGCATGAAAGTGGAAAGTGAAAGTGAAGTTGCTGACTCCTGGAGACCCCGTGCAGGACCCTGCTTTTGCTCCCAACACTCTGTGCTCCAGGCTTCACAAAAGTGGCCTTTGGATTTCTTGGTCTCTTTGTATCTTTTGTCCAGAATTTGCCCCACCTGCGTATGTACACAGTTACTTTTAGTCCCATACAGTTTCTTTGTATTTTGTTGCTCAAGGAGATGTGTGTCCAGGTGCAAGCATCGCAGCACTGCAGGAAAGGTCCCAGGTCCCAGGCCTCTCTTAACAGCGGCCCTGAGTAAAGAAGGAGGAGGCTTAGACTGAACACTTCCTGGTTAACAGAGCAGGTCTGGCTTTAGAGCCTTAGAGGTGGGGGAGGGGAGATTGACAGAACATGCGTCCTGAGGTTAACATGGCCAGGGGCACAGCATGTATGAAGGCTTAGAGTACACGGTGCTTCTAGGCTCTAGTTGTTCCTGGTATTTATGGTCGAGCATCTGTTTGGAATAATCACTTCCTCTCTGAGTTTCTTCTTCCTCTCTGAAGTCATGCTTTAAGTCAGTCTATTTTGGAGGTTGTGTAGGTACCAGTTGGAGGAAGTGCTGCTGTATTGATTTCCTGTCGCCTTGTTATCAGGAATTCCCCGGCTGGCATTTTTTAGATGTACCTGGGATAGTATTCACCTGGGGCCGGCTTCCATCTGCTTTTCATCTGTATCCTTGTGGGGTCACTCAAGTTCTCTGCAGTTTCTGGTCTCCCAAAGATTTGGTGCTGAACTTTAAAGGGGCTTCAAAAGTTATTAGCAGTAAGAAGTGAAATCCTTTGGGGAAATTTTCATCCTGGTTTTCAAATGGTTATCTGAGGACTGCAGCACGGTTTCGTATCTACCATTGCATCTAAACTCGGGAAGGAAATAGCTCTCATGTGAATGACTCAAGCTAGGAGACTGCTGGGTTGCAAAGAGTAGCGGTCAGGACCCTCAGAAGTTTCTTTTAGAGGCACCCCCCCACACACACACACACACCTTGTCAAATGCATTTCCTGATGGGTCTGCCCACCAGCTGCCTTGTCCAATGGGAGGCTGATGTCCCTTCTGTGCTCGACAAGCTTTCTGACAGAGGCTAATACTATCTTTTGCTTAAGACTTCACGTTCAGTTTTCGCTTTCATGCATTGGAGAAGGAAATGGCAACCCACTCCAGTATTCTTGCCTGGAGAATCCCAGGGACGGCGGAGCCTGGTGGGCTGCTGTCTATGGGGTCACACAGAGTCAGAAATGACTGAAGCGACTTAGCAGCAGCAGCAGCAGCAGCTTAAGATGTGCTTAAAATGTTACAGATTTTTACTATTTGGCTGACAGAATCCTCCCCAGCCTCTAGGCTTTCGGTGAGTATTTTCCTCTGCTCTTTTTTATGACAGATCAGTGATTGCCTTGCAGGCAGCTGCCATATCCACTTAGAAAACCATCAGTGCTGCTTTCCGGATTTCTTACTGTAGCTGATAGGACGCCTAGAGGTTGATGTGACTCGTTGCTCCCTAGAGGAGTGGTGGACCTCAGAAGGGGTGACCTCAATGGACTCCCGTTTTGAGACACAGGCTCTTTCTCCCTTCAATAAAATCCATTTTTGTGGGTTACACTTGAGTGAGTGGACCCAGGGGCTCTGGACCAAGGGATCTCTGGAGACGAATCCCCCATTCTGGGTAAACATGGGTTTGCTTCTGCCCTGTTCACAGATAGATAGTTGGTGACTGGAAGGTAGTCGATGCCCACATGGCATCCTGCAGAACAGTTGGTTTTCTTTGAACAGAAGAACAAACACTAATGTCTTTTGGAAACCGAAGATCTTTTCCTTAGTTTACCATAAGCAGTCAAACAGCATTGCCCTGAAGGGCTTGTGTGACAACCTTTCAGCCCACAGTGTGTCCCGTGGCAGCCATGTTAGGGGACTGGCTCTGTGAGGCACAGCTTCAAGGAGCGAGTGATTTCCTTCAGAGTTTTGAGAAGCTTGGGGTTTAAAGTGGAGAAAGGCGATGTGGCTTCAAAGCAAGGGTATTCTGAAAAGAGAACTGTCTTTCATCACATTATCTCAGCTTTTGATTGGGTATTGTTTCAACTTGAAGAAAGAGGAAAAATTTCACAGAGAAAAAATTGGAAAAAGAAAAAAAAAACCCTTATTATTACCAAGTCAAGGTATCAAGAAACTTTTTTCTATAAAATGGTGGGAATGAATAAAGTGATACTGTATTCCGGGGTTGGCTAATGACAGCATGTGCACTGCCTGTTTTTGTAAATAAAGTTTTATTGGAACACAGAGATACCCATCACTTACATATCGTGTATGGAGGCTTTTACTTTATAATGGTAGAGTTGGTAGTTGCAAAAGAGACCTGGCCCACAAAACTGCAATCATATTGCCCATACTCCAAATAGTATTAAGAAGCATTACTTCAGGGTTCCTGGTGGGGGACAGAAGAATAGGCCAAGCACAGAGGAGTTTTAGGACAGTGAGACTGCTTTATATGATACTATAGTGGCGGACGCTTGTGATTGTATATGCATTTGTCGAAACCCACAGACTGTACAGCATTAAGAGTGAAGCCTAATGCAAACTGGACTTCGGGTGATTCTGATGTGTCAGTGTAGGTTCGTCAGTTGTAACAGCTGTTGGAGGATGTTGATAATGAGGGATGCTATGAAGGTCGGGGTGGGAGGGGGACTTAGCATCTATAGGAAGTCTCTGTACCTTTTAAAATTTGCTGTATACCTAATGCTGGTCTCAGAAACTAAGGTCTAAGAAAAAGGCATTAGTAAAGCAAGACCAGTGCACTTGAATTGTGCACACAGGTGTTTCATTTTTCAAGAACTTCACTATGGAATAAAAAGGAGGCATTTACAGGGTGGTGGTGGTGTTCAGTCACTAAGTCGTGAAGGATAATCAGTGCTTATGGGATGCATTCTTTAAATGACAGACAAATTTCAAGACCTGATTGGTGGCGATTTACCAGACTCATCTCGGGCACTCAGTGTTTTGCAGGCACAGTCTTGCTCTTAAGGAGGGCACAGGTGCTCTGAAATGGCCCTGTCCTGTCTGCGGTCAGGGCAAATGCCAGGCATTTTCACACAGTGCTCTGGGTTTGGGGAGCTGGGAATTCCAGTGCAGGGACAGGGAAAGCCTTTGGAGGTAAAGCTCTTTCTTCTGTCATTTCCCAGGAGAGTACACATGAGCAGGTGTTTTGAGTTATTTATGTTTGAAGTATCTTTATGCTACTTTCCAGCTGAGTGTAGAATTCTAGGTTGAAAATCAGTTCTGTGCAGGATTCTAGTTTACCGTGTGCTTCAGAGAGACCCTATGACATTCCCTGCTTATGTCTTGCTTTTCTCTTTCTCTCTCTGGAACTTCTTAGGAGGCTTTATCTCTGGTCGTCTGAAGTTTCACAATGATGTGCCTTCCGGAATTTTTTTTTCTTTATATTTACTGTTCTGGTCTCTCAGTAGGTCCTTCTGCTCTGGAACTTTGTGTCCCTTCCTCTGTATTCCGTTTCTTTTCTCTGGATCCTGTGTTAGGCAGGTGTTGAATCTCCTGGGTTGATTTTATCTTTTAATTTTATTTCCTACTGTCTTTCTCTTTGTGTTTTTGTTCATCTCTCTAGGAGAGTTTAAAATTTTTATTTACCAACCCTTCTATTGAATTTTATTATGAATTTTGTATTTTTAATTTCCAAGAGCTCTTTCCTGAGTTCTGATTTAACACAAAAAAATAACATCAGGTTCTTTTTCTTACGGGTACACTCTCTCTTTTCTCTTTGACTGCAGGCGTCACCTGCTCCTCGCCTTCTCTTGATCTGCATGTTTTTTGGTATCTAGCTTTCCTTACATATCTGGCAATCTTCCGCTGGATGTTCTTATTTAAGGTGGGAGTGTTGAAGCTGACTGGACAGAGCCCATTAAGTGGACTTCACTGAAGAGTGGGTGGGAAGCGAGCTGGGGTTTCACTGGTTGACTCTGAGTGCTGGCATCTGGCCTTTACTTAGAGACTATTCTGTTCACTGGAGGGAGCTCCCCTCCCCCTCCTCCTCTGGCCAGGTGTATATGAACCTGGCATTCTGGAAGCCAAGCCCAGGGGCTTGCATTCTCACAGGTTATCTTGCAGACGTTCCCTAAGCCCCCCTGTTTCCAGCCTGATTGTTTAGCCTTTTTCTCCACTTGACTGCTTTTTCCAAGCCCAGAGCCTTGGGTGGTTAAACCTTCTACCTTCTTCAAGAGTTGAGGAGGTGACAGTTTACTGGTTTGAGGATGAGGTGGGGACCTGGAGAGTCCAGCTGCTCCCTGGTGACTTCCACCGACTTTCCTGTCCAGCCCGCATCTGACCCCTGCCTTCTGCAGTACCTCTGCCTCCAGTTTAAACCCTTGCAGGGCCCCTCCTGGTGCCTTAGGGCTTCCCACGGGCATCACCATCCACAGAACCACATAGTGATGTGCCTTTCCTCTCTGAGTCAGCATCTGCTCTGCCAGCTTCTTCCCACTCTCGTATATCGTCAGGTAGTGTTGAGGTGCTTTTCGTTTCATTGAAGATAGGATTAGTCTCCCTGTTTGCATAGTCAGGGTTCTCAGGAGAAACAGAAGCAATAGGATGTGTGTATGCACAGAGGGAGACGAATAGTTATTTTAAGGAAATGGCTCGCGAGATTGCAAGGACTGGCAGGTTGGAAATTTAGGATTTCAAGGTTGCAGTCTCTTTTTTTATTGTTTATTTATTGTGACTGTGTTGGGTCTTACTTGCGGCATACAGGCTCTCTAGTTGTGGTGCGTGGACTCCAGAGCACGCAGGCTCAGTGGCTGCCCTGCGATATGTGAGATCTTAGTTCTCTGATCAGGGATTGAACCTGCATCTCCTTCATTGGAAGGCTGACTCTTAACCACTGGACCAGCACGGAAATTCCTGTGTGGCAGTCTTGAGGTAGAATTTCTTGCTTGGGAAACCTCAGTCTTTGCTCCTAAGGCCTTCAACTAATTGAATGAGGCCCACCCACCTTATGTAGGGTGAGCTCCTTAACTTAAAGTCAACTGACAATAAACACTCATCACATCTAAAAAATATCTTCAAAGCAACTTCCAGACCAAATGTTTGACCAAACATCTGGGCACTATGGCCTAGCCAAGCTGACACACAAAATTAGTCATCACTCTTATTCCTTCCTTCCCTTATCCTATTAAATTCAGGAATACCTTGGTAATGTTCTGATGCCTCAGTGTGGGGGCACTGTATGTTAGAAGATTCTCATATAACCTCAGTGTTACTTCAATGACAAGAGTCCTGGAGAGTGAAGTGCATATACCAAAGGGTCTTTGTAGGCTGAGTGTCTGGGAGTTTGCTTTTGTGGAACAAACCTAAAGGGTTTGTAAATATGGATTGAAAAATTATCATAAGATGTCATCTATGCTAAGCAGTAAGGTTTAACCCCATCGAGCATGAATATTTAATGTTATAAACCAGCTGGTTTTTGGAGTGGTTAGACAGACTTTTGCATAAAGATATAGGAAATAGGAGAGCAGAAGAAAATGCAAGATTCATTGGTTTTGCATCATTTAATGAAATGAAACTGCTGTCCAGGGTTTTTGCTGCTAGATAGGAAGCTTGAAAAAGACCATCTTCAAATGGAATAAAATGACATGGGCTGATTGGGTCATGTTCAACCAGGACAAACTGGTGGTCACTTACCTGAGGTCAGTTTGATTTGTGTGGTTTACCTTCTAAGTGACAAACAAGAGCTTCCAAATTCATTGTCCTGTCATGGGACATCATCACACTTGGCAAGAGCCTCTCCTAGCTTTTTTCCCCTAAATTTGTATTATCTTTCATCTCAAACTTCCAGGACAGTTTCAGAGGTTCTGGGAAGCAACTGTGCTTATTTTGTAACTTTTTCATCATTGAACTGAAGACCCACCCTGAATGCTGGAAAGTCTTGCTTTGGGGATACCAAACCCTTGGAGGAAATAGTTGGCTTTAAAAAGAATCAGACCTCTTTATGGGGTTATGTTTTTCAATCTTTTTTTTTTATTATTATCACCCATCCTCATTTTTGTAGGCTTCCACCTCAACTTCTCTTCTCTACCATGAAGTATTAATTCCACTGATATATTGTATTAATATTATGGCCATTTGGAGGGCCACAAAAATTGTAATATCTAGAATTTTCTCATCTCCCCAAGAATCAGTTTTTGTCCCCTTGAGGGGATACCACTCTAATGGCAGAAAGTGAAGAGGAACTAAAGAGCCTCTTGAGGAGGGTGGAGGGAGAGTGAAAGAGCCAGCTTAAAACTAAATATTGAAAAAATCAAGATCATGACATCCGATCCCATTACTGCATGGCAAATAGAAGGGGAAAAGGTGGAAGTAGTGATGGATTTCCTCTTCTTGGGCTCCACAATCACTCCAGACAGTGACTGCAGCCATGAAATCAGAAGACGTTTGCTTCTTGGCGGGAAAGCCATGACAAACCTAGAAAGTGTGTTGAAAAGCAGAGACATTACTCAGCTGACAAAGGTCCCTATAGTTAAGGCTGTGGTCTTCCCAGTGGTTGTATATAGTTGTGAGAGCTGGACCATAAAGAAGGCAGAGCGCCAAAGAATTGATTCCTTTAAACTGTGGTGCTGGAGAAGACCCCTGAGAGTCTGCTGGACAGCAGGGAGATCAAACCAGTCAATCTTAAGGGAAATCAACCCTGAATACTCACTGGAAGGACTGACGCTAAAGCTGAAACTCAAGTATTTTGGTCACCTGATGTGAACAGCTGACTAACTAGAAAAGCCCCTGATGCTGGGAAAGTTTGAGGGCAGAAAGAGAAGAGGACGTCAGAAGATGAGATGGCTGGGTGGCATCACCAGTGCAATGGACATGAATTTGGACAAACTCTGGGAGATGGTGAGGAGCAGGGAGGCCTAGCGTGCTACACTCCATGGGGTCTCAAAGAGTCAGATATGACTGGGTGACTGAACAATAAGGGCTATATGGTCTTGGTTGGGAATGAGTATTCTTGCACAGTAGTTCTCAACTGGACAATTTTGCCCCCTAGGGGACATTAGCAAAGTCCAGAGACATTTGTGGTTGTCACAAGGGCGTGTGTAGAGGGTGTTACTGGCATCTCCTCTGTGGAGGCCAGGGATGCCGCCAAACGTCCTACAGTGAAGAGGACAGTCCTCACGACAAAGAAGGCTCCAGCTGCAAATGTCAGTGGGGCTGAGAGCCCCATTCTCAGACAATTAGGCAAATATATGGAAGAAACTGATCTTTCATATGTTACATTCATCCACTCTTCAGGTTCTTGGTCTGAATAAACAGAGTATTTTTTTAAATGGTTACTGTTTAATTAATTTAAAATACTCTCCCTCAAAGACTTGGCTCACCATTTGACTTCCATGAAAAAAAAGATCACGGTCAGATTAAAGGTTGTAATTAAAGCCTAATGCCTTTTTATTTCTGTCTTTCTTTTAAAAGTTTTTATTATAAAGAAATTCAGACATATAAAAGAAAACAGAACTAATGAATCCCCACATGCTCCAAGTACAAGAATCTGCCCTTCTTCCTTCCTGTTTTTCTCTGCCCATTTCCTACCACCCACTGAAGAATGCTGACAGGTTCTTTTTATTGGAGCATAACTGCTTTACAACGCTGTGTTCATCTCTGCTGTACAAGGAATTGAATCAGCTGTATGTATACATATATCCCCTCCCTCTCGGCTCTCCCTCTCACCCCCAGCCCCACCCTTCCCATCTAGGTCATCACAGAGCACAGAGTTGAGCCCCTTTTGCTTCATAGCAGGTTCCCACTAGCTATCTATTTTACACATGGTAGTATAGCTTTTAAAAAATTATTTTAGCATTTTAAGGTAAAATTTACATTGAAATGCATAAGTCATTGCCCTTCAGTCTTGAGAAGTGGACTCATTATGTAACCCATATTCCTATCACAATCTAAGGTATTTCTATCACCTCAGAAGGTTCTTTATGTTCATTTCCAATCTTCATTCTCTTGAAATAACCACTGCACTGTTGTTTTTTTTTTTTAAACTTTAGATTAGCTTTGCCTACTTTAGAACTTCATCTAAATGGAATAATGCAGTGTATTCTTTTTGAGTCTGGCAGTTTTTGCTCCGTATAATATCTTGAAGTTCATCCACATTGTTATAAGTATCCATAATTTGTTATTTTTTTATTGCTACAGTGTATTTCATTGTAATGAATATTCCACAGTTTTTTTGTCTTTCTGGTTATTTCAATTGTGAATTAAGCTGCTATGAACATTTGTATGCAGTTCTTTTAGTGAACTGTGCTGACGTTTATCTTGGCTAAATATGTGTGAGTGATATTGCTAACGTAAAAACATTAGAATATGTTTAACCTTTGAAGAAACTGCCAGATATTTTCACAAAATGCTTGTGCTGGTTTACATTCCCCCTGGCAATGTGTGAAAATTTCAGGTACACTGGGTCTTTACCAACATTTGCTGTTACTGGTCTTTTTAGTTTGCTTAGTCATTTTGGTGGGTGAGTACGGTGTCTCATTGTACTTCTCTAATACTAACGACGTCACTGACATTTTCATTTGCCTGCTGGCTGTTCTCATATCTTCCTTGGTGCAGTGTCTGTTCAAATCCTTTTTCCATTAATTATTTTTGTCTACTTGCAATTAACTGGTGATGTTTCTTCATATTCTGTTTAGAAGCCTTGTGTCAAATAAATGTTTTGTGAATATGTTCTCCCACCAGTGGCTTGCCTATTCATTTTCTTAATAGTGTCTGTTGATGAGCAGTTTTAAATTTTGATTAAATCTTACTTGTCACTTTTTCCATTTGTGGTTATTGCTTTCTGCGTTCTATGTAAGAAATCTTTCCCACCTTCCAGTTATAAACTTGTCTTCATATGTTTTCTTCAAAAGCTTTATGGTTTTGGTTTTATATTTAAAACCAAGTTGATTTTTGTTCCTTGTGTGAGACAGTGTTTAAAAGTTATTATTTTTTGCATGTATATCCATTTTAGCACCATTTATTGAAACAATTTTTCCTTTCACCATCAAGTAGCTTTAGTGCCTTTGCAGAAATTAACAGACCATACAAGTGTGGTTCTATTTCTGTACTCTCTACAGCGGTCATTAATCTGTCCGCCTATTCTTTTTCTGGAACTGCACTGTATTGATTACTGTAGCTTTATGGTAGGTCTGTTGAAGTCAGGCAGCTGGGGTCTTTCATCTTTGTTCTTTTTTTTTTTTTTCTCAAGGTTACTTTGGCAATTATAGGTTCTTTACTTTTCCAAAATATATGCTGTGGAATCAGTTTATGAATTTTCATAAGAAAGTCTCCTGGCATTATAATTGGGATTACACTCAATCAGCAGAATTTGAAAAGAAGAGTTAACATGTATTATTTAGTTCATATCTCTAGTGAAGCTCCCATTTTCCTCTTAATTGCTTTTCATCACAACCTTGAGTGTTTCTGAGTGCGCCCTTAGGCTTGAACTTGACCATGTTCAAATAAAATCAGTTCCTTTGAGAAGAGCTCCAGAGTTCTCTGTTTTAAGATGTGTCTTCCTGAGCCTTGTTTCTGGAGCTGAAGATAGGGACAATGACAGGTTCCTTCTGAGTGATGCTCATGCCTAGGACTTGAAGGAGGACTGGAAGGAGGGGAGCACAGTAGCTTCTGATCTTCAGGGTGATGAATACCAGCAGCCTGTCTCTTCCAACAGGATACCATTGCTCTCGACTAGGAGCTGTGAGAAGAGGGAGGGGGAGCCCTGTGTTCTAGGCCGTATCCATCTGGGATGGACCTTCCTTCACACTAGACTGGGAGGGAAGGAGCAAGAATGGATCAAGGTTCCGATGCCAGAGATTTTCACTGTCCCTACTGAGTTTTAGTGTCTTCTTAAATGACTATTTCTTCATTTGCTGTATGCTCTTAGGATCACTTCCAGAGACTTGATTATATTTTTAGTAACGTTTTCCAGTTTAGCTTGGAAGTGGGGTCCCCAGGGCTTCTCATATGCCCGTGTGGAAGTGAAACTCCCTTATGTCACTTTTGATAAATTGTGATTTTAAAGTAAGTTGTACATTTATCTATACCATTGAGTTTGTTAACATAAAGGTGTTCATAATATTACCTTATTGACTTTTTCATGTCTGTTAAGATTGGTGGTACTAGACCCGCTTCTGATATAGTAATTTGTTTCTGATCCTTTTTTTTCTTTGATTAACTTACTCGCAGTTTATTGATTTTATTAAACTTTTCAAAAAACCTGCTTTGTCTTTATTTTTTCTATGTTTATGTCTTTTCTGCTTTGTTGATTTTGGTTCTTATCTTCATGGCTTCCTTGCTCTTAATTTGTGCTTAATTTGCTCATACTTTTCTAGCTTAAGTTAGAAATTTAAATATAATTATTTAAAGATTTTTTTCCTTTCTAATGTCAGCATTTAAAGCTATAAATGTCTCTACTTTAGCTATACCCCACAAAATTTGTTATATTGTATTTTATTGTTATTATATTCAAAATATTTTCTAATATCCCTGTGATTTCTTCTTTGATCTATGCGTTATTCAGAAGTGAATTTTTAAATTTCCAAATATTGGAGACTTTCCCAGCAATTTTAATGTAATGAATTGTTAACTTAGTTTTATTGTGACTGGAAAACATACTTGTGAAAATTTCAGTCTTTTGAAATTTATGAAGATTTGTTTTATTGCCTAGCATATTCTTTATCTTGGTGGATATTTCATTCACACCCGAAAACATATTCTGAATTTTTGGGGTGTGGCATTCCATGTGTGTTGATTAAGATGTTGTCATTCAGAGATTTCTAATTCTTTTTCTTTGTCTCATTGTTATCAATTAAGAGTTTGATAGTGTTCACTATGATTATAGAGATTGTCTGTTTCTCCTTTTTGTTTTGCTGGTTTTGCTTCATGTGTTTTGGAGTGCTTTCTATTGGCACTTACACATTTATGATTGCTTTACATTCTTGTTGTCTGACCCTTTCTTTAATCATTATGAAATGTCCTCTACTCTCCATTCTCTCTCCCATTGCATGTAATGACTTCTTGTGGATGTGAGGCCCCTAGACTCCTCAGAGAGCTTGTTCTTGGCCCATGATGGTAGAATGGACTTGAATTATAAAGGAATAATTGTTGGATAGTAAGCTAGTTTGTGTGGGTGTTTCTTTTACCACTGTTTCAAATCATTGACTTTTAATTCAGTTTTCCAAATTTGGGCCCAGGGATCATTCAAGATGTTCAGTTCAGTTCAGTCGCTCAGTCGTGTCCGACTCTTTGCGACCCCGTGAATTGCAGCACGCCAGGCCTCCCTGTCCATCACCAACTCCGAGAGTTCACTCAAACTCATGTGCATTGAGTTGGTGATGCCATGCAGTCATCTCATCCTCTGTCGTCCCCTTCTCCTCCTCCTCACAATCACTCCCGGCATCAGGGTCTTTTCCAAAGAGTCAATTCTTTGCATGAGGTGACCAAAGTTTTGGAGTTTCAGCTTTAGAATCATTCCTTCCAAAGAACACCCAGGACTGATCCCCTTTAGAATGGACTGGTTGGATCTCCTTGCAGTCCAAGGGACTTTGAAGAGTCTTCTCCAGCACCAGAGTTCAAAAGCATCAATTCTTCAGTGCTCAGCTTTCTTCACAGTCTAACTCTCACATCCATACATGACTACTGGAAAAACCATAGCCTTGACTAGACAGACATTTGTTGGCAAAGTAGTGTCTCTGCTTTTGAATATGGTATCTAGGTTGGTCATAACTTTCCTTTCAAGGAGTAAGCATCTTTTAATTTCATGGCTGTAATCAAAATCTGCAGTGATTTTAGATATGTTCTAAAAATAAAAATTCAGATAACCACATGTCTTCTGCAGTGGACATCTTCTGGGATATAGATAGATGGAAGGAAGGAAGGGATAAAGGTAGATAAATATAAGATAATACTGTTCTACAATCCCATTCTCTGGAAACTGTCCCAGTCCCAGCCTCAGCTGGGCACCTGCCATGGAAACATTATCTTTTGGCTTTAGAACCACACCAAGTCCTTTCTTTGTGTTTTCAAAGATTCATATCTAGTGTGCATATCATTAGAACTAGTGTGGTTTCTTTTCCCTTTTGGCTAGAACTTATGTATGTACATAAGTTATTCCCATGAGGGTCTCCACAGGATGTATTTCATTCCAGACCTGCTTCCTCATTTCTCCCGCTGGCTTTGGGGGCCATCTCTCTGGCCTCTTTTGGCATCTACTTGGAAAATGCAAAGTCATTTGAATGTTGGCTGGAGCCAACTTAATTAGGAAGTTAAGTCTGCTGAAGGCAAATGAAGCAGATCATTCCACAGCCAAGTGGGTGCAGTTGATGGGTGATTCAAGCCAATGCTTCTTTCCACCCATCTGCCTCTGGAGTCTGCTAATTACTGCTAAACAGCGCCTTCCTTTCATGCCAGCAGCAGAGTTAGCACTGGGATACAGAAGTAGATAAAGCATTTCAAGCCTTTGAAGAGTTGTTGTTTAGTCGCTAAGTTGTGTCCAACTCTTTGCAACTCCATGGACTGTAGTCCATCAGGCTCCTCTGTCCATGGGATTTCCCAGGCAAGAATATGGAGTGGGTTGCCATTTGCTTTTAGGGAATCTTCCCAACTCAGGGATCGAATCCGTGTCTCCTGCTCGGCAGGCCCACTGAGCCCTTTGACAAGTAGGACATTCTAGAATGATGATATCAGGTGACTCTATAGCTTCAAACTCTGCAGTGACTTTCAGCTTATCTCGGGGATAATCCAGAGTCTTCAGACCTTGCATGATCTGACCCCTGTTGCCTCTTCCCCTCATGTCCTGCTCCCCTCCCCCAAACCCCTACTTCCTACATTCCAGCAACCCTATCCTTTTGATGATAATACAAAAGGATATCATTTATTGATCATGTCAAGCATGTCAGGGATTGTGTTAGTGGCTGTAAAGGACTTGTCCCTTTGAGTCTTCACAACATACCTCTGAGGTCAGAACTCATTTTTTTTTTTATTTTACAATATTGTATTGGTTTTGCTTGTTAGTTTTCTTATCCAGATGAGGAAACTGAGGCTGAGAGAAGATAATCGTTTTTCTCAATGTCACACAGCCAACATGTCCCCAAATTGGCATTTGTACCTAAATCATCTGACTTTAACCCAGACTTTTGATTTCAGAGCCCAACTCTTGACAGCCCCCTCAACATGAGACATTCTTGTTTGTTTCTTCCTTGGCTTGGAACTTACCCTTCTCCCACAGCTCTCAAATGCTATCAGAACCCACTCATATTTCTTTAGCACTTACTAGTCCTGCATGTCAGTTTCCAACTACCAATACCTGCTTCTCTCTCTGAGGCTTCTGCTGGCTGCCAGAACCCTGTCTGTCTATGCTCAGGACAGGCTGGGCACATAGGGGGTGAATGCTTATCCTGCTCCCTAGAGCACCCCTCGGCTAGCGATTTCCAGGAGATGGTGTATAAATACCCCAGCTCCCTTGCCCCTTAGGTGGGATAGGTCTGATTGTGTATTTTACAGTGTCTCCAAGAGTTCCCCTGTGGGATCGAGCTCTTCCTGCCCACAGAATAACTTATTTGATGTCATATGCTTTCTCGGCTTCCGGCCCATCCTTGTCTCACTTTCCACCAATGTTAACTGGGATCATCTTCCTAGGCAGCTACTTGCACTTGAATCCATCTCAGTGTCTTGTCCTGAGGGCACCCAGACCAAGGTATCACCATGACTAGCTCCTGCTTATTCTTGAATTTCAGCCTGAAGGTGGCTTTGTTCAGGAAAACCACTCTGAATACTCTGACACTTTTCTCAGCATTCTTGTCATAGCCCATAGTTGAGTCTGTAATTATCCTGGTTGTTTACCTGTTTTTTTAAAATCTGTGTCCACTCCATGAAAGCAGGGACTTGATTATCTTGAGAACAGATGTTCCCAGGGCCTGTACAGTGAATGGCTCACTATAGATGCCCCCAAATATTTATTGAGCTAATTGATCTGTTAACTTAATTGAATAAAGACTCAACTGAAGCTACATTTATGCTCCAAAAGTGTGTTCAGTTCAGTTCAGTTGCTCAGTCGTGTCCGACTCTTTGCAACCCCATGAATCGCAGCACGCCAGGCCTCCCTGTCCATCACCAACTCCCGGAGTTCACTCAGACTCACGTCCATCGATGTCCGGTGATAGCCATCCAGCCATCTCATCCTCTGTCGTCCCCTTCTCCTCCTGCCCCCAATCCCTCCCAGCATCAGAGTCTTTTCCAATGAGTCAACTCTTTGCATGAGGTGGCCAAAGTACTGGAGTTTCAGCTTTAGCATCATTCCTTCCAAAGAAATCCCAGGGTTGATCTCCTTCAGAATGGACTGGTTGGATCTCCTTGCAGTCCAAGGGACTCTCAAGAGTCTTCTCCAACACCACAGTTCAAAAGCATCAATTCTTCGGCGCTCAGCCTTCTTCACAGTCCAACTCTCACATCCATACATACCACAGGAAAAACCATAACCTTGACTAGACGGACCTTAGTTGGCAAAGTAATGTCTCTGCTTTTGAATATACTATCTAGGTTAGTCATAACTTTTCTTCCAAGGAGTAAGTGTCTTTTAATTTCATGGCTGCAGTCACCATCTGCAGTGATTTTGGAGCCCAAAAAATAAAGTCTGACACTGTTTCCACTGTTTCCCCATCTATTTCCCATGACATGATGGGACCAGATGCCATGATCTTTGTTTTCTGAATGTTGAGCTTTAAGCCAACTTTTTCGCTCTCCTCTTTCACTTTCATCAAGAGGCTTTTTAGCTCCTCTTCACTTTCTGCCATAAGGGTGGTGTCATCTGCATATCTGAGGTTATTGATATTTCTCTCGGCAATCTTGATTCCAGCTTGTGTTTCTTCCAGTCCAGTGTTTCTCAGGATGTTCAGGACTCCAAATTCACCACCAACACTGAGTTTTCAGAATTCCCCTGCCTTCCTTTGTCCAGAGTAAGAAAGGGACCCTATCTGTTAGAATAATGTGGTCAGCTCTCCTTCTAAGCAGCAATGTCATTTCATGGCAAACACTTGACTTTTCAGTCTTCCCTTTCACTTTTTAAGAGATGAAGGGATATAGTTGAGATGAGGTTTCAGAACTCATTTTGAGTGATGGAATACTTTTTCAGCCGCTGTCATCAGTTTTGAAAGAGGGTTTAAAAATACCTCCCAAAGGCTCCGTTTCCCCTGCTCCCTCTTGTGCTGATGCTCTGCCCTCCTTGCCCAGCTCTCAAGAGGTTCAAGTCATCTCTGCCAGCAGGTGGGGCCTGGCTGTGGAGGAGGAAGGCATGAGGCTCTGCTTTGCCCAGCTCTGGGAACACACCACCGCCCCAACCACGGGGTCCGTGTGTTCCTCGGGCTATGACCTGTACAGGGTCCATGGTTACACAATACCACCGATGGAGAAAGTCCTTGTGAAAACCAACATTCAGATAGCTCTTCCTTCTGGGTGCTATGGGAGGGAAGCTCCACGTTCTGACTTGGCAAAACATTTCATAGAGGTAGGAGTGTCCTAGACAAAGATTATAGAGATGTTGGTGTTATTCTGTTTAATTTTGGCAAAGAAAAGTTTGAAGTCAAAAAGGGTGGTCGAATTGCACAACTTATTTGTGAATGGATATTTTACCCAGAAATTGAGGAAATTCAAGCTTTAGATGACACTGAAAGGGGTTCAGGAGGTCTTGGTTCTGCTGGAAATAATTAAAATTTATGCCGAGAACAGAAAGTGGAAAAAAAAAATGTACTTTTGCCTTGAAAATCAAGGCTTTGCTTAAAGTTAAAAACAAAACAAAACAAAACCTCCCAAAGATGTGGTGAGTATTGAAAGGGATAAAGGCTGTGAAGCCACTTGTACTGTGCTGAGCACCCAGTAGGTGCTTTGTGACTAGATCCTCTCTCTGAGCTGGTTAATCCTGATAATGCCTGCAGAGACCAAGATGACACTGTGGGTGAGGGTCCTTTCTGCCTGGAAGCCTGGAGTGGGGCCTGGGGGTTGGGAGCTGGGGACTCCTGGGAGGAGAGACCAACGAGCTTCTTTACTCCAGAACTTTGGCCTTCCTGAGTCTTCGCTTGTTTTTGTAAGCAAACATATTCAGAAGTTAAAATTTATTTGAGGGTGTCTTTGTGTTTATTTCTGCCAATAAATGGATTCAGTTTTAATTGGTTTTCTCTCATAGGATTATCTCCCTCAGTTTTCCGGACCATGAAAATCTCTACAATTTTTCATCAAAAGCAAGGAAGGAAGGGGAAGAAGGGAGGAAAAACCCATTGCTTTATTTATGTTTCATTTACTAGCTAGAGGCTAGGCGAAACTCGACAGACTTCAGATCCCATGGTGATTAGTAACTTAAAAAAAAGAAATATATATATATATGGCTCATATTTTTGTCCTTCACTAATATGGCCTTTTGATCAAATGTTCAGGTTTCTGGCCTGGATATTCTTTATCACACCTTACAAATAAGACAAGAGTCCATTTACTTTCTTTCAAAATTATTCCCTTCTGGAAAAGAAGAAAAGTGACTGGCATTTGCTGACTGCGTAGAGCCAGGGAGCCCAGTGAAGAACTGCCCGTGTCACTTCAGTACTTGGTCTTGTGTTCAGAGGTTTGTCTCCTCCTATTGTTAGGATTTAGCTACAAAATCCAGAGGGACTTCCCTGGAGGTTCAGTGGTTAAGACTCCGTGCTTCCAATGCAGGGAAGCAGAGGGTGCTGGTTCGATCCCTGGTCAGGAAACTAAGATTCCACATGCCGCATGACGCGACCGAACAAAGCAAAAAAGAAAAACATGTGGGATGCTGCCACGTATTTCATGATCTGGCCTTTGTCACAATATCTTAGGTAGAATTCCAAATACCCTGTAAGTATTTCAGAAAGTATTCATTTGCACATTTCTTTAGTGATTTAGCCATTTATTCAACCCATGTTTCGTGGAGACCTACTATGTGCCAGGTCTGCTTATGGTGCGAGAGGAGACACACCATTCCTGTCCTCGCAGCCTTTCCAGAGCACGGCCTCAGCGAGCCATATGGTGCCTTAAGCCCATCAGGGTAAGGCGTCTCTTGCTCCCGGCAGATGCAGTCCTGGGTACGGGGCATCATCAGTGAAAGCAGGTGTGCTTCATCAGGTGGGAGCCCTTGGGCAGTGAGCATTTTCAACAACCTTTCTTGGCAGCCCTGATGGACAGCTGTGGACATTAAACAAATTACTACTCAAATAGACACTTAATTACAAGCCTGACATATACAACTAAGGAAAGTACCTAATGCATAATTATTAAGTAGTGTCTCTTACATAATCAGAGGTGTCTGGGACAATTTGGAAGGAGGAGTGCATGAGGACATTCTCATCAGAAGAACCCCAAGCATCCCCATCCATCATCTTGGTGCCTGTGGAGAAGAGAGCCAGGGCACTTAGATAAGTTTAAGACCGTTGGATTTCTGGTCTAACCGCTTATTCAATTAGAGCATTTATTTATTTTTTTATGTTTGTAACTATGCATTGCTGACTGTCCAAAGAATGCCATTTTAAGACCTATCATGGGGTAAAAAATGATAAATTTGCTTTTGTAATCATTAGATTTCTCTACATAAATAATTTCATACTTAAGAACACTTTAGTATTGGTTATGATAGAAAGAGTAGAATTATTTTCAGATTCAGACAGATGTCTCCAGACATCACTCCATTACTTTGCAGTGATGTGCTCTTGGGCAAATTGCTTCATGAGTTTCTGCCTCAGTTTACTCATCTGTAAAATGGGATTTGTAATGCCTACCTTTTAAGGTGTGGGGAAAATTAAATGTGATGATTTAGTGCCCAATCCCCCTTGAGCTCTGACTCTGGGAAAGATCAGAAGACACTGGTCTCTGTCCCCTTTGGCAGCAATGGGAAAGCAAGAGCGAAACAAAACAGAATCTGGCCAACGTGTGTTGATTCAAATGTGTTTGTTTCTTACATTATATGACAGCAGACTATAGATGCATCGAGTTGAGTTGCCTACTGAAAGACGAGTGTTTGATTATTGCATCTTAATAATGTCCTTCAGGGCAGGGGTTTTGCTGTGAGATTCGTGTAGTATATTCAGTCAACATACTCCTCTTGCAGTGAGTGGTTCTCCTGTCTACACCTACGGTATTAATTTGATTCTATGTACAGATCTATCTGGGGTTCCCAGGTGACTCAGTGGTAAAGAATCCACCTGCAATACAGGATACGTGAGTTTGATCCCTGAGTCAGGAAGATCCCCTGGAGAGGGAAATGGCAACCCACTCCAGTATTCTTGCCTGGGAATTTTGTGGCCAGAGGAGCCTGGCGGGCTACAGTCCGTGGGGGTCATAAAGAGTCAGGCATGACTGAGCAACTAAACAACAGATCTATGCCTTCAGAAACTCACTGTCCTACAGTTTTTTAAAACAAAAGTAAAAAGTTAAAAAAAGATTTCTCTGATCATGGCCTCCTGTGTATTTAAGAATTACGGCATGCCACTCAGATCCTTCTTAAAAACCATTGTGTGTTTTAAAGAGCCTCCCTTGAGCCAGGCTTCTGGACAAGGCCAAATCAATGCCCACAGCATGGCACGCTTGCCTGATGGCTGCAGGCTGAGAAGTGGGAGGCCTGCTGGAGATTCATTTCCTAGAAGGTTGGTGAACAATTGCACCCACATCTAGAAAGTTCACAGCAGCAGGGATACTGGAGTGCAGTCAGCCAGAATGTCAGCCAGCGTGGGCCCAAGTACAAATCACCAGAGACATAGCCTGAGCTTAGACCATGGGATTGGAAGTCATCATCTGCCAAGTCATCCATTGTTTTCCTTATTGGATGGTGGCTAAAGCTGAAGCACAGTTCTCAGTTCTTGAGGTGAATAACATGATTTAGGGAGGCAGTCGCTTGAGATGCAAAGGAAGCCTCTGAGTAGGGCTGGGATGGTTGTCCCAACCAGTGGGAGTCAACCTGGGAACCACTGGTTGTTACTCAGCCTCCTTCAGTCTCTTTATGACAGATGGGATTTGCAGTAGCACCGGCTAGCAGTGCAAGTTCATTGCAGAGGAGCTGGCACCTTCCCAAGGAGAGAAGAGGTGCTTTGGAGGCCTTCGGCCCAATACAGGAATGTATAAGCCTCATGACTTTGTAAAAGTATATTTAGTTTCTTTCATGCATCCAGCCCATATGTGCCCTTTTTTTCTCAATTGCTGCTGAGAAACTAACTGGTAAAAGCTTTCATATGGTAACAATAACCACAAAATTCACTGCCATGTGGCTGTCCTCGATGTTTTATCTCGTCCCCAACATTACAAACAGTTAGACCCCTGATTGGATTCCCCGGTGGCTCAGTCAGTAAAGAATAAATCTGCAATGCAAGAGATATGGGTTTGATTCCTGGGTTGGGAAGATCCCCTGGAGAAGGAAATGGCAACCCACGCCAGTACACTTGCCTGAGAAATCCTGTGGACAGAGGAGCCTGATGGGCTACAGTCCCTGGGGTTGCAAGAGTCAGACGGACCTGACTTAGCGACTAAACTACCACCACCGCTAGACTACCCTGATTGTTGGTAAATGATGTCTTCATGTCCCAGAGTCTTCAAAAATTCTTCCATGCATCTGTAACACTCACTTGGATTGACTTTTTCTTCCCCTAGAGGCAGTCTGTATGTCTTTCCTGTTCAGACAGCACTGTCCTTACCTGTTGGCATCACTGACTCGATGGACATGAGTTTGAGTAAACTCTGGGAGTTGGTAATGGACAGAGAGGCCTGGTGTGCTGCAGTCCATGGGATCGCAAAGATTCAGACATGACTGAGCGACTGAACTGAATTGAACTAATCCTTACCTGTAGATGGTAAAGGCAGAGGAGGGGTGGAGCCCAGGTGACCTTGGCACCCTCACAGCTGCCTGGCACAGAGTCTCCTGCCTATGTGGCTGCCAGCGTGGTTAGCAGGCTCCAGCTCTTTCCAACCACCACAAATCTGTTCTCTACATCTTTGTTCTGTTCAGTTCAGTCGCTCAGTTGTGTCCGACTCTGCGAACCCATGGACTGCACATGCCAGGCCTCCCTGTCCATCACCAGCTCCCAGAGCTTACTCAAACTCATGTCCATCAAGTTGGCGATGCCATCCAACCATCTCCTCCTCTGTCATCCCTTTCTTCTCCCACCTTCAATCTTTCCCAATATCAGGGTCTTTTCAAATGAGTCAGTTCTTCGCATCAGGTGGCCAAAGTATTGGAGTTTCAGCTTCAGCATCAGTCCTTCCAATGAATATTCAGGACTGATTTCCTTCAGGATGGACTGGTTGGATCTCCTTGCAGTCCAAGGGACTCTCAAGAGTCTTCTCCAACACCACCACTTCTCCAAAAGCACCAATTCTTTGGCACTCAGCTTTCTTTATAGTCCAACTCTCACATCCATACATGACTACTGGAAAAACCATAGCTTTGACTAGACGGACCTTTGTTGGAAAGTAATGTCTCTTGCCTTTTAATATGTTGTCCACATTGGTCATAAGTTTTCTTCTAAGGAGCAAGCATCTTTTAATTTCATGGCTGCAGTATATCTCTGTGAACTGTAGTATTTCTTGACTAAGGAAATAAATGTCAAGGTGGAGGAGAAAGCATAGCTCTATGAGGACCCATTATTAGATAAACAGAAATGGCATGATTTTTTTTTATTAAATATAGCATGGCATAATCTTGTAAGTGACATTTCCCAGCCTCATCAATCATAATTTTTGAAGTGAAGGTTAAAAATTTTATTAAAAAATAAACAATTGGCAATTTAGAGAAGAAACCCAGTAGGAAAATGATTGATCATCAATAAGTTAAAAAAAAAAAAAACAACAAAAAACCAAAAAACTACATTCATGTAGATTTGGCCAAAATATAGCTTTCTGTAATTTTCATCAACAGTAACATTTTATTCAGCGCTATGTGATGCTTCTTGGCCATGTGAAAAAAAAAAAAGGGACATTTTTTCCTGTTACTTTCCTTTTCCCGGCTGCATTTAGGCCAGTTTCATGAGGACAATACCTTTCTAAAGGTAGGCTGCTCGAGTGTTGATAATATAATCCTGAATCATTTGTTCATGGAAACTTCATGGTTGAGTGGAAAGTTCATGGGTGTTAGAATCAGAAGAACATGACTGTGAATCCGAATTAGTTTTCATGACCTTGGTAGTTGCTTAATTTTTCTAAGCTTTGGTTTTCTCATCTTTCAGATGGATGCAATAATATTTCATAATGTTACTGTGAGGATTGTATCACTGAGCTTTTAAAATATGCTAATTTTAAAATTTGCTTTAGCTACATTCTATCAAGTTTAAGGATAATATGTACATATGGTCCAAGATGGTTGGTATTATACTTGGGAGATTGATATAGATGCCAACTGTTGGATAATGAATTTCTAGTTCTAGTCATGAGGGAGAAACTGGTATTGGACTTGCCCTTATTGTTATTTTTAAGGTTAATAAAATTGATAAGCTTCCAGCAAGACTAATCAAGGGAAAAAGAGAGAACAAACACATTATCAATATCAGGAAAAAAGGATGAGCTACTCCTATAGATTCTAAATACATTGAAAAGACATTAAGGGGGTATTGTGAAGAATTTATGCCAATAAATTCAACAATGTATGTAGAATGGTCAAATTCTTCGCAAACCACTGCTCACCAAGACTGATTTAAAGATGAAATAGGAATCGAATTTGTAATTGAATGCTTCTGTAGAAAGAAATCTCAAGGCTCAGATGGTTTCACTGGTATGTTTCATCAAACATTTAAGAAGAAGTAATATCAATCTTACACAAAACTTCAAAAAAAAAAAAAAGGTGGAAAAGAAGGGAACATGTCCCAACTGGTTCTGTAAGACTATACAGATAACTTTATAGACTAATTCTGATAGCATCTGAAAAAGACATTGCAGGGAAGAAAAATTATAGGCCAAATATCTCTCATGAACATAGACACAAAATTCTTTAACAAAATTTCAAGTCAAGTCCAGTAGTAAATAAAAAGGAATTGGAATTTATCCTAGGAATGCAAAGTTGATTTAAAAATTAAAAATCACTGTTATTGACTAAATTATCAAAATGTAGGAAAAAATCATGTTACCAATAAACATAGAAAAAATAACAGTCATCCATAATTTTCAAAAATTCTTCTTTCATTAAAGTAGAAATAAAATGGAACTTCTTCAGTTTGATGAAAGGCATCAAACTGTGAAAAATCTACTAGTAACTTCATACTTAATGATCAAAAGCTTTTCTTTTATGTTTGGTAACATCATAAAGGGATGTCCATTTGCTATAATTTTTCATTTTATTATTTTATCTATGTAAAAATATAAAACTGTATCTATTAAAAATTGTGATGGTTGTTCTGGGCAGTACAATTAGGCAAAAAAAAAAGTAATAGGCAGAGAAGTAATTTTTATTTTATTAAAATAATTTGATTATTTATTTAGAAAATCCTAAGAAATCTACAAAATATATTAGAATCAATAATTGAATTTTGGAAAGTTATAGGATAAAAGGTTAATTTAAAAGTCAGTTTTATTTCTGTATAACAGGAAACAATTATAATAGAAAATGCATATTTTAAAAGTCCTATTTACAATAGCATCAATTTATGAATACATAGGAATAAACTTTTTGACAAAGGTGCCAAGGCATTTCAGTGGCAAAAGTAAAAGTTTAAAATCAATAGACCAGAAAACCTGAATAAAATCATGAAAAAATTTAACCTTGACAGCTACTTCACACTATATGTAATAATTCAAAACAAATTCTATACTAAGACTTAAATCAAGAAGATAATGTAGAAGAATGTCTTTGGTACTTTGAGACAGTCAGAGGCTTCTTCTTCTTCTTCTTGTTCAGTACTAGGTTGTGTCTGACTCCTTTGTGACCCCATGGACTGAAGCCTGCCAGGCTCCTCTGTCCATGGGGAATTCAAGGCAAGAATACTGGAGTGGGGTGCCATTCCCTTCTCCAGGGAGCTTCCTGGACCAGGGATTGAACCAGTGTCTCCTGCATTGGCAGGTAGATTCTTTACTACTGAGCCACAGGGAAGCCCCAGAGACTTCGTAAAAGGAATATAAAAGCACCAACAATTACAGAAAAAGATAAATGGAACTTCATCAAAATTTAAAAGTTTTGCTTCGCAAAAGATATCATTATGAAAGTAACAGGGCAAGTCACCTACTGAAATAAAATACTTGTAATCCATATATCTCACAAAAGACTTATGCGTTCACATCCAGAGCCTATAAAGAGCTCCTGCAGGTAAGCAACAGAAAGACAATCTAATAAAAAGGGAGGCAAAAGACCTAAACAGAGACTGCATAAAGGAAGAGAACATGAACGGCTGGTAAGCATATGAAAAGGTGTTAGATGAGTGTTCGTTAGGGAAATACAAATTAAAGCCCTATTAAGATACCACTTCACAGCCATTTACTAATGGCTAAATTGAAAAAGACAGACAACATCAAATGTTGACATATGTAGATTCAAGTGGGACTCTCATATGCTGTTTATGGAAGTAGAAATTGATATAATGACTTTGTAAGTTGGGAGTCTTTTTTTATGAAATCAATCGTATACTTACCCTATGATTCAGCAGGTCTATTCCTAGGTTTTTACCCAACAGAAAAACACATATTCATAAGAGGACTTGTACAGATGTTTTTAGCAGTTTTGTTTCTTTTGTTGTTGTTTAGTCGCTCAGTCATTTCCTACTCTTTGGGACCCCATGGACTGCAGCATGCCAGGCTTCCTTATCCTTCACTGTCTCACGAGTTTGCACAAGCTCATGTCTGTTGAGTCGGTGATGCCATCCAACTATCTCATCCTCTGTATTCCTGTTCTCCTCCAAGAGACCTAAACTGGAATCAGTTCAAATGTTTCTCAATAGAATAGATAGCAAAATGGAACGTTACAAATACATGTTGCAATAGAGATGAATCTCAAAAGCATATAGGAAGGCCAGACACCAAAGAATAAATACTGTAGCATTCTGTGTAGATGAGATTCAAGAACTGGCAAAACTAGTCCATGGAGTAGAAATCAGAGTGATTGTTATATCAGGGGAGGGATTGTAGATAAGGGTAGGGCTGACTAGGAAAGGCTAAAATGTTATCTTTAGCAGGGGTTGGGGGAGTGCTTCTAAGAATGTCTGTGCTTTCTAGGACTTAACAATCTGTGCATTTCACTGTGTATTAATTTAAGCTCAATTTCAAAAAAAAACTAGACCAAAAAGAAAAATTTGCATACTGTCTACATATTTATTAGTGAATCTCAAGGATATTTAAGAACAACTTAGTAATTGATGAGGACTTTCACATAGCGTTTATTTTAACTTGAAAAATAAGCAAGTTGTAGATTGTGATTACATTTAAGTGGCATTTGAAATGACACTGTGACATAGCCAGATGACCAGAGGTCAGTTGTTGTCCGCTGATACGGTTGTCCAGACCAGTGGGCTCCTATTCTGTCTTTCTTCTTTTATTTCACTGCTTGGTCTTTCACATAGCAACGAATTGATTTTCTGCTGCTCTTCTCTTTAAAAGTCTTAGCATAAAATTTCAACTCTTGGAATAAAAGTCAAGTGAATTTTCATGTTCCTAATCCTCTAGTTTCATCTCAGCCATGCTCCATGCTAACCTACTGACTCGAGAGTTCCTTGACTGTTTCCACCTCGCCCTATCTGAGGCTGCCGTTGCTGTTTTCTACCTTGTGAGTATTAGTTGCTCAGTCATGTCTAACTCTTTTGCGACTCCATGGACTGTAGCCCACCAGGCTCCTCTGTCCATGGAATTTTCCAGGTAAGAATACTGGAGTGGGTTGCCATTCCCTTCTCCAGGGGATCTTTCTGACTCAGGGATTGAATCCGGGTCTCCTGCAATGCAAGCAGATTCTTTACTGTCTGAGGCTCCAGGGAAGCCCATTTTCCACCTTGGATCCTCTCTAATGCTCTGCGTATCTGGCATCTTCTCATCTTTCTGATTTACATAAAGTGGTGCCCCCCTCCTTGGCCTTATCAGCCACACTGTCCCCAAAGCCTGCTTATTCCTTTCCTAACACTTTTTGTAGTTTGTCATTATTTCTATTTCTAGGTTCCATAAGGCCAAGAACCAAAGTTTGTCTCATTATCTCAGACCTGAACATTAATATTTGACCTGATATGTAGGAGGAACTGAATAAATATTTGTTGAAATAATGGCTTCATTATAAAACTCTCAACCTTATCATGCCAGGTGGTATTGTTTTGAGTGTGTGTGTGTATGTCTCATGAAGCCCACATATTTTTTCAAAATCCTGGCAGACTAAATTCTTATTTATCGAGAAAAACTTACATTATCATAGGGAATAATGTCACCTTTCTCTAAACTTGGATATCTGGCTGCCTCTAGTTAGATGAACTTCCCTCATGGCTCATTGGTAAAGAATTCTCCTGCCAATGCAGGAGACCTGAGTTCAAATCCCTGGGTCGGGAAGATCCCCTGGAGAAGGAAATGGCAACCCACTCCAGTATTCTTACTTGGGAAATCCCATGGACAGAAGGAGCCTTGCGAGCTACAGTCCATGGGGTCACAAAAGAGTCAGACATGACATAGCGACTGGACAACAATAACAGAGGTTAGGTGACCTTTCAGCTTCTTTATCTAATGGATGAAACAAGGAAGCCCAAATCAGGGCGATACATTATCATCCCTTCTCTGAGTAGAAAATTGAAATCTGGTTTAATTGTAGGTCTTTGACATTTTCTATCTGCATTCTATCACCATTGACTATCAGAGAGTATCTTAGGAAGTCTAGGAATTTTATCATTTCCTGCATTCCAAATGCACATACTTTTGTGCTTGTTCTCAGGAAAGCAGTTTGGGTTTTCTTTTTTTTCACTGAATTAACAAGTGACTGCTGCAGCTTCTTTTTCCTTTTCCTTTTTCTTTTTTTTTTTTTTTAGAAGAAAGTTAGTCAACTGACCAATTCCATGACCCATGTTAGCACTGCAAAACACCAACCAGCTTTCACCTCTGAGCTTCATTTCCTCAAAGCTGTAGGCTTGCATCAGTGATTGGAAAGGCATATCACTGTGTTGATTTCCAGATCTCTTCAAGGAGCTGAGTGACAAAAGCTGGAGCTGATGGAATCAATACAGGAAAAAGTCTTTGAATGCTGCAGTGTAGGAAGCTGGGATCTCACCTGCAAAACTCTCTTCTGATAATTAATATGGTGTAGACAAAGCTCCACTGCATTTGAGAAGGGTGCAGACATTGGGGTTCTCAGCATTCACATTATTATCTGATTCTTTACAAAGGTTATGAAGTTGCACAGGGAAGGTGAAGTCAATATGCCATGAAAAGAAATGCAGAGTAATGAACTGACCATCTCTCAGATTAACCTGCTCTCAAACATCTGTTCCTTTTCTTTCCTCCTTCTTGCTCAGTTCTGATTATTGGGTGTTTTAATATGACGATACGACACAAACACATTGCAAGTGGATGATGAAGTCAAACTGCACGTCTTGAGAAAGATGCAGGCTCTCATGAAGTCAGTGGAAGTGATGCTGCAGAGCCTTCCAGGTCAGACAATGAGACCAGTTAACAACTGGAAGGAGGCAAACGCAGTATAATGAGGCCAGTAGAGTTGCTTCAGAAGAGACTGATATGAATGTCAACGAATTATGAGATGTAGCTGAGAAAAATTAATGAATACTACTACTATTTTTGTTCAAAAAGATCCTCCTGGTGATTTTGAGGGGTACGTGTTGTATTTTATGGCTGCAGGACAGGGAAGCCTGGTGTCCTGCAGTCTCATCCTGCAGTCCATGGGGTTGCAAAGCGCTGAACACGACTTAGCTACTGAAGACAAATTTTTATTTTAATTATATTAAAAAATGGGACTTCCCTGTGGCTCAAATGGTAAAAAATCTGCCTGCAGTGCAAAAGACCAGGGTTCATTCCCTAGGTTGGGAAGATCCTCTGGAGAAGGGAATGGCAAGCCACTTCAGTATTCTTGCCTGGAGAATCCTATGGACAGAGGAGCCTGGTGGGGTACAGTCTGTGGGGTTGCAAAGATTTGAACATGACTGAGCGACTAACACACACACATAAAAAACCATGGAAATTTGATTGCTTTTCTTCTAAAAATTAGCTTAATTGCAATTATAACTCACATTTTATTAACTATATGATAAAATTAATTTATTTTTATGAGTGAATTTTTTGAGTTGAATCTTAATAAAAGCTGTTTTGCACTCTTTAATATGAAAGTTTGCTCTTGGTTTTGAGTGGATTTGCCTTAAGTAACTTTCTGTTATTAAAGGTGCCTGTCCCTGACAGTAACCTGGATACTGTGTACCTGGGGCCTCCTGATGCCTATGAGTAAGTGAGACTCCTTAAGAATCACAGAGGTGGAGAGAGAAAGGTCTGAGAGGACCAGTGCAGTGGACTGAGCTGTGACCTAGACTTGGCCATTCCACTTGCTGTCCCCAGCACCTACACACTCCCAGATCCATAGCAGATAGCTCTGCCTGCCCACTCTGGGCAGCATAGGACCCTCAAACCTATCTTCTGGAAGTGTTGGGAATGTTGATAACCTTCCAGAGGCTGGTAGTTACACTGAGCACCAAATCTGAGGGACAGAAGGGAATGAGATTAGTTCTAGAAAGGCAGAAACAAACCCAGGACTCCAAAACCAAATAGAACCCAAATAGTGCAGAATCGGACACGACTGAAGTGACTTAGCAGCAGCAGCAGCAGCAGCAGCAGCAAAGCGTTGATCTTTGCCTCTAGAGAAGAAAAGGGAAAACCCAAATCCAACCTTTACTCTCATAGTTAGATTGAAAAAAAAAATTTTACTCCATACTTTAGTTGACCTGAGTAAAATGTTGCTATTCAGTTGCTAAGTCATGTCTGACTCTTTGCAACCCCATGGACTGCAGCACGCCACATTTCCCAGTCCTTCACCATCTCCCAAAATTTGCTCAAATTCATGTCCATTGAGTCAATGATGCCATCCAACCATCTCATCCTCTGTCATCCCCTTCTCCTCCTGCCTTCAATCTTTCTCAGCATCAGGGTCTTTTCTAGTGAGTTGGTTCTTCTAATCAGGTGTCCGAAGTATTGGAGCTTTAGCATCAGTCCTTCTAATGAATATTCAAGGTTGATTTAGGATTGACTGGTTTGAATAACATAGAAACTTCCAGATGGTGAACTGGCCCCAATCTACTTTTCCCTTAGTGTTTGAATCAGATTTTATATTGTCTTTGCGTTGTACCCAGGGCATGTGGAGCTGCTTGGATACAAAGAACTTTGACTTCTAGTTCACATCGCAGGGACTGTATTTGGCACCTCCCTTTTCAAACTCTTACCCAAATCATCCAGGAAGACTTTAGATAGAAATAAGACCAAGGGCTCCTGGTTAGGTTGGCATCCATACTTTTTTAGTTGCTTTTTCAGCCAGCTACCAAAACAGCACTCTGGTAAAGTTCTCAGGTATGACTTTGGCAAATGCCTCATTAAAATTAAGACCCACTGAGTGTCACTGTGGCAGGTGGAGAAAGCACGGGACTTGAGAGGTCTGACTAACTTAGTACCTGTTTGCCTGAATGGATGGATAGATGGATAGATAGATGGATGGATGGAATCTGGAGTCCTATACCTATCACTTCCAGCAGAGACCCTGAGCAGGCTATTGACTTCTCCTTTATTCACACAGGAGACATTTATTGATTGCCTCCTGGGTTCCAGACACTAAATTAAGTGTTGAGGCTACAAAGGTGAATAAGACAGCATCTCTCCTCAAGGTTTTCTAAGGTGGTAAAGACAGTAAAGGAGGGACTCTTGCAGATGACTAACTGGCCCTGTGAACCAGGAGCCCAAGTTAAGGGTGTAGTTATCCCCGGATCTGTTGTTTCTGCAGGCTGGTGCCCTTTCCCGTCCTTGCCTTAGGAAAGTGGTGAGCACTGTGAGGAAATAACACTCCCTTCTGTGACTATTTCCAGAAACAAATAGAAGATACTTCAGTCTTTAACTTCCAGAATCTCACTGCTTCCTTAAGGCTTTCTTTAAAAACAAATATTTTTTTTTTAATGTATTTATTTTGGCTGTGCTGGGTCTTCACTGCTGCGTGGGCTTTCCCCTAGTTGCATCAGGCAGGAGCTGCTCCCCAGTTGCAGGGCTTCTCATTGCGGAGGCTTCTCCTGTTGTGAAGCACAGGCTCTAGGCTCATGGGCTCAAAAGTTGTGGTGCATGGACTTAATTGCTCCTCAGCATGTGGTATCCTTCCAGACCAGGAATCAAACCCATGTCTCCTTCATTGGCAGGTAGAGTCTTTACTATAGCCACCAGGAAAGCCCCAAGCCTTTATTAAAAGACGAACTAGGATATTTCCCTGCCACCAGGCTTGAAGCACCTTTCTTATTACTCCTGCTTCTACAAAAATTCCTAGAAGTAATTTTTGATCACGTGGGGAAGGGCTCTTTTGTCCTGGGGAGAAATTGTTCTCTTTCTCATGTGGGTAATCACAGAGAATACGGGAACTGTTGAACTATTTCTGGCCCAAGCTTCTGTTCATAGATGCAGGATGTGTTCAGATGGCATGAGCAGACTGTCAAATGGTGTGGACATGAGGATAAAATTTAAGCTTGCTGTTTGCAATAGTGGGGACTCAGAGAAAATTCAGTCTCCTATAGAGCATCTTGAACTAAGCATTGAGTCTTCCTACTGACTTTATACAGCTGTTTGTTGAGCTTTTACTATATTCTGGACAAACACCAAATGTTTTACATGCATTATTTTATTTAGTCCTTAGGAAAATCTCAGGAGGCAGATATTCTTATTAATCCCATTTTGCAGGTGAGACCCAGAGAGTTAAGTCTCTTGCCCCAGGTCACAGCAGGTAAGCAGTGAAGCTAGGATTCAAACCTAGGCATCTTGATGTGACTTTGTGTAACCATCTGGAGAACGGCATGGCAACCCACTCCAGTATTCTTTCCTGGAGCGTTCCATGGACAGAAGAGCCTGGCGGGCTACAGTCCATGGGGTCGCCGCGCTAAGAGTCGGACACGACTGAGCAACTAATGCTTTTGCCCAACTATCGATCTATCTGATATTTAATTCAAGATATTAGTGAAGAAATCTCCCATTGATGATTCATGCAGGAAGGAGCTATTTCTTTCCTTGAAAACTTGGTAACCAAACTATTTTATGTTCATATGTGTGGGGCAGGCTTCCTTGGTAATACTTTTCAAAGAAAAATAAATAATCCAAGTCCTGGCTTAGCATAGTTCTGAGCTATGCAAACCATGCAGAACATCACAACAGATGGCACAGAGTTGCAGGCCTTTGCTGCACTGAACAGGAATAAAAGGGAGGAGGTCTGTCTTTTCCCCTTTAAGAAACAGCTACATTAGAACAATAAAATATCAGCGAAGTTTGAAATCCGTTCTGGTATAAGATCTGTAACAGGCAGCCTGGCCAATTTCATTTATTCTGTATTTATTCTCATTAGAAGCCTTGAGTGTACCCTGGGCTCACTCTTGCTAAATCAATGTTTTCAGAATTCTCAGTGGCTTGAATTTTGTAATCTGAGAAATCAATCAAGTGCCTCGGGAGAGTGCCATGTCTTATTCTGCTCAGAGCCTCCACGCGCCTCTTGTAATTAAGTATTAGTCAGAGTTCATTGCACTTGAATAATGAGGTGATGTTTGGCTAGGCTTCCTTTGTTGTTTTTTCTTCAGGCGCATTGCTTCTGTTTTCTGGTTAAACAATCACTGTCATCATAAAAATGCAATTTATAGCCTGCGTGATCATGATACTCGGCATCTCCTAAAACCAAATCCAGGACTTCAGGTTCACTCAATAAGCTGTTCGAGCCAGCACATGTAGCCTTGGCATGCAGAGCACCTGCCTGGAAACACAGAGCTTTTACAGTCAAGCTTCACAGAGAAAGGAGACCAGAGTTGGGTACTTGAACTTGTTCCTCTTTCAACGGCCTGAGTTGCTTGATGACCAAGTGAATAGCTGTATAGTCTCTGTTACAGCGACTATTACAGTTTGGTGACTGGTTTTAATTTTGCTTTTCCTCCTGGACTGTATACATTTCTTGATATCCTGCTGTTGTTTTATAGCGATAATTTAGTTAACCATGAAAGACATGTACAAAATCACACATGAAACATGATCTATAATAATTAATATCTGTATAATATTATGTAATATTATTAAGGCTTCCCAGGTGGCACAATGGTAAAGCATCTGCTTGCCAATGCAGGAGATACAAGAGACGTGAGTTCAATCCCTGGATGAGGAAGGTCCCTAGAGAAGGAAATGGCAACCCACTCCAGTATTCTTGCCTGGAAAATTCCATGGTCAAAGAGCCTGGCAGACTGCAGTCCATGGGATCGCATAGAGTTGGACATGACTGAGCACACACACACCAAAATACAGACAGATATTATTGTTATTGTTAAATAATATCAAGAAATGTTAAGTAATAATGAAAAACAGACGCTGGTATACCCACCACTGGAATTAAAATATAGACTCTAACTATAGTCTTAGAAATCCTGTCTAACCCCCGCGGCCCCTGCCCTCACCGCCTGGCTTATTGTTTTTACTCACACTGCAGCCATTGTCTTGAAACTTTAAAAATTTATTTGCTTTTCTAGATAGTATCACACACACACACACACACACACACACACACACACTCCTAAATAATATATTACTTGGTTTTGCCTGGTTTTGAACTTAGATGGAGTAATGCAGAATGTATTTTTGTGATTTGTTACTGTTGCCCACCACTGTTTTTGAGGTTCTTCTGTTTATTGATGTATGTAACAGGAATTTATTCATGTTCATTGCCTTATGGTATTCCAAGATATGGCGATACCACAGTTTTTAAAAAATCGTTTTAATGTTAATGAAAATTTGGCTCATCTCCAGTTTGGACCAGTTATGAACAGTGTTGCTATAAACTCTTTTCTGCACAAATAATTCTCAGATGTATTCCTGGCAATGAGATTTCTGGGGCATTTGCTCATCTGTGGCTTTAACAAATAATGTCATACTTTACATATATATATTTTTGCCAGCAAATTATGAGGACGCCCATCACCCACAGCCTTGCCAGGACTTGGCATCATCAGAATTTAATTTTTGCCTATCTGGAGGGTGTGACAGTAGCTCCCAGGGGTTGTGATATGTTTCTTATAGATGACTAATGAGCTGGACCATCTTCTCATAAATTTAATGGAATTTAGAGTCCTTCTTTATATGACATTACTCTTCATGTATTTTGCTGATTTTTCAAATAGGTTGTCTGCCTTTATATCACTGACTTACAGGGGTAAACAAATTCTCCATATTAGTTATTTGTTGGTTATCTGTGAGGCAAACATCTTTTCCCTCTGTGCTTGTCTTTTTCATTATCTTTATGTGTTGGTTTTAGCCTCCCACAGTTTGTGTATTCATTGTTTCATTTACTTATTCATTCATTTATTTTAATAATTGTTTTATTATCATAGAAGCGGTACATGCCTACTGTAGCAAGTTAGGCTATACAGAGATGCAAACAATTTTTTTAAAGAACTTTGTATTTCTACTGCCTAGAAGTCATCAGCCTGAACATCTCAGTGCATAGTCTACTGAGTTGCATTTGTGTGTGTGTGTGTATGTGTGTGTGTGTGTGTGTGTGTGTGTGATCAAAATGCAAGTTCAGGCAACAGTTTCCATCTTTGCATTTCAGTGAAGTTTCATCACATGGCATATGCAAACCATCTTCAGATTTCCTCCGTCTGCTACCAATATCCTTTATAGATGTGGTCAAACCAATATCCAATCTGGAATTTATTGCATATTTGGAAAAAACAAATGTTCATTATTAAGTGTAGTCAGCTTCATCTGTTTTTCCCTTTATGGTTAGTACTTTTTGTGGCTTTTTACATTTATCTCCCACTCCTAAGACTGTGTCATCTGCTAATTGCTCTTCCATTTCATTGGTCTCTTTTAGGTCTGTTATCCATCTGGAGCTGTTGATGGTGAATAGTGTCCAGGATTGGTCCAGTTTTATTGTCCCTATGGACTTATCTTTCCCAAACTATTTATTGATCTGTAACACAACCTCTGGCATAGCTTGTGTCCACTCAAGGATGGGTCTTTTAATCGGCTCTCTATTCTGATCCATGGGTCAGTCTACTTATTTTTGCACCAACGTGGCAGTGTTTTTATTGTTACAGCTTTATGAAGACTTGAGATTTAATAGGGCAAGTCTCCCTGCTAGTCAGCATAGGTGGGCTACCTTTGAATATAAATGTCAGTGGTTTAAAACCAAAAATGGTTGTTTCTTGCTTATGTTACACATAGAATTGTAGCCGCTCGGGACCCAGACAGACTGAAGCTCTGTTACCATCTCAACATGTGCTTCCAGAGGGGAGAAGAGAGTGTGGAGAGTCAGCTGTTAATGCCTCCTCCCAGAAGTGACACGTGTAGGTTCTACTCATGCTTCGTTGACAGAACTAATCACTTGACCACACCTAATTTCAAAGGTGTAAGGGGAATTCAATTCTTCTCTAATTGGAACTAGAGGATTGTTTGCCCTCTTTGACTTTGTTCTTTTTCAGTAGTATTTTGGTTATTCTCAGCCCTTTGTTCTTATACAGGTATTTTAGAATCATCTGGTCAAGTTTCATGAAAATCCTTATTGAGATTTTGATTGCTGTTTTATTGAATCTCAGGTTTAATTTGGGGAGAAATGACATCGTCCTATCTAACTGTATGGTATATTTGTCAATTTAGGTGATAATCTCTTTTAGTCATTTTATACTTCCTCCTTAAAGGTCTTACCTATTATTTATTACAGTAATTCATATGTACTTTGTATTATGGTTTATATTGTTAATACTTTGTTACATTTTCTATCTGACTTTTTCTTAGTGTCCAAAAATATGGTTGACTTTGGCATATGGATTTTTAGTGCAGAAATTTTGCTGAGCTCTCCTAGCAATTCTCATCTCTTATTCATAGATGATTTGAGATGCTCTACAAAGAAAATCATATTACCTACAAATGACAGGTTTTTTTTTTTCCTTTCCAGTTCTTAAGCTTTTTGCCTAGTTTTCATATCTTACAACTTACTAGCTACGACCTCCCTGTAAGGGTTCTAGAAGTGGGGATAGCAAGCATCCATGTCTTATTACTGATACAAAAGGAATGCTTTAAACGTTTTACCATTAAGTATGACTTTTTTTGGTAGACATTCTTTATGAAGGTCCTTTTATTTCTAGTTTGCTAAGAATGAATTTTAAGTTTGGTGCATCTGACAAGTTGTTTACTTTCCCTCTAATGTGTTAATGTGGTGAGTAACTTTAAAAATATTAAACCAGTATTAATTTCTATAATTAACACACTTTGATGAAGATGTATTCTCCTTTTAATGTACTGCTAGCTTTGGTTGATAACTTTCCATTTATGATGTCTATGCATATATGTATATATTTGAGGGATGTTGGTCAGTAATTCCCATTTCTTTCGCTACACTTGTCTGATAATCAGTGTTGTCAGTGTTATCAGATAATCAATCTGATATCAAGCCAGATGGAGGTACAAAAAGGATGTATAAGACTTACAGAATTCCCCAAAATGATTGGAAATTTTTAATATTCATTTCAGTGACTAGCCAATCAAATAAAAATGGGAAAATATATAAGATTTGAACAGCACACTTAATAAGCTTCATTAAAATGAGTGCTCCCTTATTTTTAATTCTCTGTAAAGAGTTGTGTAAGATGATTTATTTCCTTTTGGGATGTCTGGCAGATATACCCATAAGGTATTTGGTTCTAGATTTAAAATACTGCATCAATTTACTTAAAGTTATAAAACTCTTTGTGGTTTAAAATTTTTCTCTTGAGAAATTTTTGGTAACTTCAATTTGTTTTTAGAACTTAGTTCTTTCACAGGAACTTTCAAAGTTATTGACATAGTATTTTAAAATATCATTTGTTTTCAGGTTTTATCTGCATTGTTCATTTCTGTATTGTATATATGTGCCTTCTATCTCTCCCTCTCCTAAATTTTTTTCTTGCTAGTCTTGGCAGAGTTAGTCTATTAGTCTCCTCAAAGAGCCAACTTTTGCTCTGAACCTCTTTACCATGTACTTGTTTTATTTTTCATTATTTCTGCTGTTATCTTTATTATTTCCCTCTGTCAACTTTAAGTATATTCTGTTCTTTTTTGGACTTACTAAGTTAACTTAAATGCATTGCTTGATAATGCTAGCCTTTTTTCCTTTCTAAACTTAAGCAATTTGGGCTATACATTTTCCTATAAATGTTTCTTTAGCTACGTTCTATAAATTTTAACACATGTTGCTTTTTACAAATGTTCTTCTTATTAATGTGCTTGCCTTGGGTCTTAGTGCGGCCTGCGGGGTCTTCTGTAGTGGTACTCTCTAGTTGTGGTTTGCGGGCTCCTGTAGTTGCAGGCACTTGGCTTAGTTGCTCCATGGCAGGGGGATCTTTGTTTCCCAACCAGGAATTGAACCCATGTCCCCTGCATTGCAAGGCAGATTCTTAACCATTGGACCACCAGGGAAGTCCCCATATTGTTTTCACTAAATTTACTTTTGCAAATTTTCTAATTTAAATTTTTCTTCTATGACTTATAAGTTGTTTAGAAGAGCTTTAAAAAAATCCTAAGCATGGTCTATTCTTGTTCTATTTTTTATTTTAAAAATGTCAATTTATTTATTTTAATTGGAGGCTAATTACTTTACAATATTGTATTGGTTTTGCCATACATCAACATGAATCAGCCACGGGCATACACGTGTTCCCCATCCTGAACCCCCCTCCCACCTCCCTTCCTGTACCATCCCTCCGGGTCATCCCAGTGCACCAGCCCCAAGCATCCCGTATTGAACCTGGACTGGTGATTTGTTTCTTATATGATATTATACATGTTTCCATGACATTCCCCCAAATCATCCCACTCTCTCCCTCTCTCACAGGGTCCAAAAGACTGTTCTATACATCTGTGTCTCTTTTGCTGTCTCACATGCAGGGTTATCACTATCATCTCTCTAAATTCCATATATATGCTTTAGAATGGCACCCCACTCCAGTGGTCTTGCCTGGGGAATCCCATGGATGGAGGAGCCTGGTGGGCTGCAGTCCATGGGGTCGCTAAGAGTCGGACAGGACTGAGCGATGTCACTTTCACCTTTCACTTTCATGCATTGGAGAAGGAAATGGCAACCCACTCCAGTGTTCTTGCCTGGAGAATCCCAGGGATGGGGGAGCCTGGTGGGCTGCTGTGTATGGGGTCGCACAGAGTCGGACACGACTGAAGCGACTTAGCAGCAGCAGCAGTTGGTGTTTTAATTCTAGCCCAATTCTTCTCTCCCACCAACAAGACCACTAGCTTGTGCATAGTTAAGCCATGTACCTACCATCCTCTTTTCCATCTTAGTTTTTCTACTTTCTGCCAAAAATATATCCTTTAAACTTCCTTATTTGATACATCTTTTATGGAAAATGCTCTGTTTTGATTTTTCCAAATTTTCTTTGTTTGACCCCATTCTTGAAAGATAGCTTTACTAAATACAGAATTCTAATTAGCAGTTACTATCTCTCTGAATTTTGAAGATATTATTTTGCTGTTTTCTAGCTTCGATTTTTTTTGGCATGTTTGAAATCAGATGTGTCATTGATGCCCCTTCTGTTCTTCCTTTCGAGATGCTTTTAGCATCTTGGTTTTTTGTGTGTCATAAAGTTGTATTACTGCGTGTCTTGTTGTGGGATTCCCTTTCTGTATCTGGTATGAGATTTACTGGGCTTTCTAATTCTCAGGTTTGCATCTTTCTACATGCTGAGATATCCTCTGTCATTAGCTGTTTAAATATTGCTTCTTCTCCTTTTTCTCAATTATCTTTTCCTCTAATTTGGAATTCTAGTTAGATATTTATTAGAATGTTTTTACCATAACCTCTCTTCATATTTTTCATCTCTCTCTCTCACTCTCTCTCTCCTTTCTTCTCCTCCTCCTCCTTTTTCTACTGGACTCTAGAAAAATTCTGAATCTATCTTCCAATGTACTAATTCTTTATTCAGCTTTGTCTCACCTACCATTCAATCTGTCTAGTTATTATTTAACCCTAGTTTAAGTTCCAGACTCATTTTTTATTTATAGAAATTTTATTTGGGCTTCAAAAAAATCTGCTTCATTATTTTTAATGCTTCTTTGTCCTCATTTTCATACTTCCCTATACTTTCCTTAAACATATTGCAAATAATTATTTTATAGTCTGTGCCGTACAATATCTACAGTTGTGAATCTGCTTTTCGTATATATGCCCTGAAATATTTTGTGTTTTGAGTTTTCTTGCACTGGGCTTTTAACTTCCCCTAGAACTTTATTTTAGGGAGTGTTTTGATGTCTGAGTTGAAATGAATTCCTCCAGAGACCACTACTTATTCCAGGGACATCCAAAATTAATTCTCCCCTTAGGTTTTTTTGGGGACTGTATGAGAAGCATGAATGGGACAGCAACAATATACATAAGTCATATTTATGGAATCTCTGTACGCAGTAGAAAAATGGAGACAGACAAGTTTCCTTACCTTTTCTTCTGAAAATCAGGCTTCCTTTCTTACTTGCTCTGGAACTTTAGGATTTAATGTTTATTCAGGGGTCTTGTATTACGTTATTCACCTTGGGTAGGCCTGAGACTCTGTCTCTTCACTCCTGTTCCCCAGGGAGACATCAACCCAGCAAAGCCCAGGGTCTGCAGGTTTCCATAAACACTCAGGGCTCAATCTGGCTATGCTGTTTCCTTGCATCTAAGACCCTCTTTTTTTCTGTCATTTGGGGAAACCTTGTTTCCACTAATTCTTTAATTAAGGATTAATTTCCTTAATTCTTCTCTTGGTGTCAACTCAATGATAGGTTTAAAAGCTTTTTGTTTGATTTATATTTCATCCAACATGTAATTATTTCCATCAGGATATATAGTCTGCCACTTACCTGGAAATAAAGTGCTGGGTTTGAGAATTACAGCTATTTCTGTATTGAGAAAGAGGATTAAACTTGGGCTTAGAAGCAGTCAGGTCTGGGCTTGAAACCAGCTTCAGTATTTCTAGTTACCCGTTTCCTCGGCTTTACTAACACCTTCCATTTGTATGTTGAATTTCCGTTTCCTAATTATTTTCACCAGTATCATGTCTTTTGAGAGCTGGGTGATGTTCCCCATTTGGTGAACAGATGAGACCGCTGAGGGCGACCCCATGCTGTCCTAGAGCCAGATCTTCTAACACCCAGAAGCATTCTATTTTTGTTCTGTTTTGTGCAGTCCTCGATGAAGTGATTTAAAAGAAGCCAAGGTGAATTTCACCTTGTGGTGTGGGGCAAGTCACTACATGGACTCTGCCTTAAGAAAGTTTGTGAGTCCAAAGCTGGCTTCTGCATAAAGTCCTTTGCTGCCAAGACCACAGGAGATGAATTGCCACATATTTGCTTTCCAAAATTTAAACGGCCATCCTAACTTTAAAAAAAATCCACAATTCTCATATGAACATCAGACAAATCTTTTTTGAAGTAACAGAGAGAGATTCTTTGCATACATCAAATAAATGAAGCTCTTGTCCTGTTTATGATCAGTTTGCTTAGAGGCGTGAGCGATGAACTGAGCTGGCCTTTGTTGATGGGAGTTTGTTGTCAGAGAGACAGGGATGTTGGAGAATCCTGGGAAGCCACCACATCAGCTACCCAGTCACCTGGGCCTTTGGTCCTAAAACTGGCAGGTGCTGTGGTTTTCTTCAGTTACCAAACACTGGTCTAGCCTAACTTAGGACAGAAAGGTAAAGTCCATTCTCCTTCCCCTTTTCCAGTGACACAGTACTGGGAAGGTTTGGTTGGACTGTGTGGCCAGCACTCATCACCAGCTACCCTGGAGGTCAGCATTTGAGCCGAACACCTCGGAGGTAGTAGATCCTCTTAATGCCAGCTCATTTATAGCCTGTGGCTACAACCCAGTCTTCCTCCCATGTTTTTCCTCTCCTCTCACATGCCTATCACACTTATGGTGCCTCTGACACCAGAGGTGCAGGGGTTTCCACACCAAGCCACTCTCTGCCGGGTGTCCTACAGTTTCACTCATTTCCACCATCTCTGCCTGAAGAGTCTCAAATCCCATGGTAAAGGGTTCATCCCCGCCAGACTTCCCTTATTTAAGATGCCCTTCGCAGGTCCAGGTTGTCATTTGTACTTCTCATTCAGTTCAGTTCAGTTCAGTTCAGTCGCTCAGTCGTGTCCGACTCTTTGCGACCCCATGAATCGCAGCACACCAGGCCTCCCTGTCCATCACCAACCCCCGGAGTTCACTCAGACTCATGTCCATCGACTCAGTGATGCCATCCAGCCATCTCATTCTCTGTCAGCCCCTTTTCCTCCTGCCCCCAATCCCTCCCAGCATTAGAACCTTTTCCAATGAGTCAACTCTTTGCATGAGGTGGCCAAAGTACTAGAGTTTCAGCTTTAGCATCATTCCTTCCCAGGGCTGATCTCCTTCAGAATGGACTGGTTGGATCTCCTTGCAGTCCAAGGGACTCTCAAGAGTCTTCTCCAACACCACATTTCAAAAGCATCAATTCTTCGGCGCTCAGCCTTCTTCACAGTCCAACTCTCACATCCATACATGACCACTGGAAAAAACCATAGCCTTGACTAGACGGACCTTAGTCGGCAAAGTAATGTCTCTGCTTTTGAATATGCCATCTAGGTTGGTCAGCTGCAGATCTGAGGTTCTCACGACCCCCTCCTCCAGTTTGATTCATTTGCTAGAGCAGCGCACAGAACTCAGGGAAACTCTTCCTGACATTTACCAGTCTATTAAGGGCTATGATATAGGATGCAGATGAACAGCCAGAAGAGAAAGATAATAAGGTGAGGTCTGGGAGGGTCCTGGGCACAGGAAATTCTGTCCCCATGGAGTCAAGGCCATTCTTCTGGTATATGAATATGTTCACCAGCCTGTTCGCTCTCTGAATCTCATACCTTTGGGATTTTTGTGGAGGCTTCATCATGCAGGTCTGATCTATCATGAACTCTGTTTACAGTCCCTCTCCCCTCTCTGGAGAACAGGAGATGAAAATTCTAAGCTTCTCATCATGGCTTTATCTTTCTGGACCAGCCCTGCTCCTGGAGACCACCCAGAGTCACCACAGTAGAACAAAAGATGCTCCTCATACTCTTATCAGGCTTCCCTGGTAGCTCAGTGATGAAGAACCCATATGCCAATGCTGGGTTGAGAAGAGCCCCTGGGGAAGGGAATGGCAACCCCCTCCAGTATTCTGGCCTGGAGAATCCCATGGACAGGGAAGCCTGGCGGGCTACAGTTCATGGGGTCGCAGAAGAGTCAGACACAACTTAGCGACTTAAGAGGGACAATATGCTCTTGTCATTCCTTGGGATTTTCAAGGATTTTAGGAGCTCTGTGCCATGAGCTGTATTTCTATTATTTCTCACATTCCCTTCCTAATAAGGCTGGAAGCCTCAATCAAGGCTGCCAGGGGCACATTCGAAGGGTGTTCTCCCTGACAAATCACACTTGCAGGTGGTACAACATTTCACAAAAGGCAGATGCTATTGAGGCCACATCTTGAGAAGACAGCTGAGCAGGATGAGTCAGTGAAACTTCCAGGGTTTCTCCTGAAGACCATACGCTCTGGGAAGAGGCTAATCAGATGAGCGTGTGTGTGCTGTGTCGCTTCAGTCATGTCCGACTCTTTGCGGCCTTATGAACAGTAGCCTACCAGGCTCCTCTGTCCATGGAGAGTTCCCAGGCAAGAATACTGGAGTGGGTTTCCATGCCCTCCTCCAGGGGACCTTCCCAACCCAGGGACTGAACCCTTCTGCATTGGCAGGTGCGTTCTTTACCACTAGCGCCACCTGAGAAGTCCAATCAGATGAGTACCTTGGCCAGTTAATGGCTACCTTTAGTTGTTTCTTTTTTTTTTTTACATTTTATTTATTTATTTATTTATTTAGTTTTTTAGTTTTTTAATTTTAAAATCTTTAATTCTTACATGCGTTCCCAAACACGAACCCCCCTCCCACCTCCCTCCCCATAACGTCTCTGTGGGTCATCCCCATGCACCAGCCCCAAGTATGCTGTATCCTGCATCAGACATAGACTGGCAATTCAATTCTTACATGATAGTATACATGTTAGAATGCCATTCTCCCAAATCATCCCACCCTCTCCCTCTCCCTCTGAGTCCAAAAGTCCATTATACACATCTGTGTCTTTTTTCCTGACTTGCATACAGGGTCGTCATTGCCATCTTTCTAAATTCCATATATATGTGTTAGTATACTGTATTCATGTTCTGCTAAGGCAATCCATCGGAAGTAAAATAAAATGATTTTCTATTAAAATGTTGTCTTTATATGAATCCTGCCCAAGCTTTTATCGGGTCCTCTAATAGTGTTATGGAAAAAGGTAATCTCTCCCTTTTGAAGGTTTATTCTCATATTCATGTTTCAGGTCATTGTGGTGTATAATCAAGACTGAAAAAACCAAAAGTTGTCCTGGGGATTTAGACCTTCGGTAGATTAAGAGAGTGTGATATGCAAAACCACATTCCATCTTGGTGCCTGTTCTTACTTAGCTCTCTCTGGGGTGAGGAGTAACATTTATGATTCCTAATAAGAATTTTTCATCAAGCTGTAGGGGTGGATGGAGGAGAGACAAAGTGACCTCTGTCATTTAGAAATCCTTAATCCTCCTCATACAAAAAAGATCTTCACTACCCAGATAATCATGATGATGTGATCACTAATCTAGAGCCAGACATCTTGGAATGTGAAGTCAAGTGGGCCTTAGAAAGCATCACTACGAACAAAGATAGTGGAGGTGATGGAATTCCAGTTGAGCTGTTTCAAATCCTGAAAGATGATGCTGTGAAAGTGCTGCACTCAATATGCCAGCAAATTTGGAAAACTCAGCAGTGGCCCCAGGACTGGAAAAGGTCAGTTTTCATTCCAATTCCAAAGAAAGGCAATGGAAAAGAATGCTCAAACTACTGCACAATTGCACTCATCTCACATGCTAGTAAAGTAATGCTCAAAATTCTCCAAGCCAGGCTTCAGCAATATGTGAACCGTGAACTCCCTGATGTTCAAGGTGGTTTTAGAAAAGGCAGAGGAACCAGAGATCAAATTGCCAACATCTTCTGGATCATGGAAAAAGCAAGAAAGTTCCAGGAAAATATACATTTCTGCTTTATTGACTATGCCAAAGCCTTTGACTGTGTTGGATCACAATAAACTGTGGAAAATTCTTCAAGAGATGGGAATACCAGACCACCTGACCTGCCTCTTGAGAAATCTGTATGCAAGTCAGGAAGCAACAGTTAGAACTGGACATGGAATGACAGACTGGTTCCAAATAGGAAAAGGAGTACATCAAGGCTGTATATTGTCACCCTGCTTATTTAACTCATATGCAGAGTGCCTCATGAGGAACGCTGGACTGGAAGAAACACAAGCTGGAAGCAAGATTGCCGGGAGAAATATCAATAACCTCAGATATGCAGATGACACCACCCTTATGGCAGAAAGTGAAGAGGAGCTAAAAAGCCTCTTGATGAAAGTGAAAGAGGAGAGTGAAAAAGTTGGCTTAAAGCTCAACATTCAGAAAACGAAGATCATGGCATCTGGTCCCATCACTTCATGGGAAATAGATGGGGAAACAGTAGAAACAGTGTCAGACTTTATTTTTGGGGATGGTGACTGCACATGGTGACTGCAGCCATGAAATTAAAAGACACTTACTCCTTGGAAGAAAAGTTATGACCAACCTAGATAGTATATTCAAGAGCAGAGACATCACTTTGCCGACTAAGGTCCGTCTAGTCAAGGCTATGGTTTTTCCTGTGGTCATGTATGGATGTGAGAGTTGGACTGAGAAGAAGGCTGAGCACCGAAGAATTGATGCTTTTGAACTGCGGTGTTGGAGAAGACTCTTGAGGGTCCCTTGGACTGCAAAGAGATCCAACCAGTCCATTCTGAAGGAGATCAGCCCTGGGATTTCTTTGAAAGGAATGATGCTAAAGCTGAAGCTCCAGTACTTTGGCCACCTCATGCGAAGAGTTGACTCATTGGAAAACACTCTGATGCTGGGAGAGATTGGGGGCAGGAGGAGAAAGGGACAACCCAGGATGAGATGGCTGGATGGCATTACAGACTCGATGGACATGAGTCTAAGTGAACTCCGGGAGATGGTGATGGACAGGGAGGCCTGGCGTGCTGTGATTCATGGGGTCGCAAAGAGTTGGACACGACTGAGTGACTGAACTGAACTGAATCCTTCTCTGCTGAGCTTCTTCCCTTCCCAGGATTGGTACCTCTGTAGCTTGACAAAAGGACCGCCACCTTCTTCTCCCAAAGTCAGTTTCTTCCCTACCCCTCGTGCTTCCTCTGCGCATTTTGTGCATTGTGTCTGAGTTGATTCTTTTTTCGTTTTTTTTCCAGAGCAAAATCCTCTTTGGGGATGCAAGCTGAGGTTATGCAAGGAGTTTACAGTCTGCTTTTCTCTGTTTGCACTTCCTGCCTCTGACGTTTGCTTTCAGACTAATTGCGAGTTTTCCCCTTCTTTCCCCATGGCTCATTCTCGAACAAGGCGGTGCGATCCTTTCCGTCATGAGGTGGAAATCTTCTTCTGGCACAGGTAGCTGCAGACTCACGCTGCCTGAAACAGTGGGTGGAGGACACGACCTTTCGTGGCCATGTATGTCTTTCTTTCTCTAAGGAGCTTGGCCTCTTGCCAGAGTACTTGTTCGAGTGAAGTTATGTTTGTGAGTCACCATGTGTCGCTGACTTCTCCCAGACAGTGTGCTGGGTTCTAAGGCTTGAACAGTGACCTTGATTGTCACATGCCTACAGGGAGTATTAAACAAATAGGCAGCTAGAAGTGCTGTAAGTACAATCGTGCCAAGAAAATATGTGATTTTTTTGCTCTGTTTAGAAATAATTCACAGTTTCTTTTTTTTCTTATTTTTTTTTTGCAAATTAATTTATTTATTTTAATGGGAGGCTAGTTACTTAATTCACAGTTTCTTAAGGACTGCATTAACCTTCAGTAGGTAATTTGACCTGAGCCTCCATTTCTCATCCATGTAACAGCCCGATAGCTATGTCATTGTGTTTTTCTGGGGATGCAGCAAAGCCAAGTTATGGAAGCTTCTAGTGCAGAGTCTGACAGAGGGGGCTCTCCGTGCCTGATGGGCTTGTCCTCCTTCTGATGGAACACTCCTGGTACCTGCTTGAGTAGACAGTTTCCGCTTTCCTTCTTTTCTCATTCTCTGAAATTGCTACTCCACCCACCCATCCTTCAGACTCCTAGAATTTCATGGCTTCCTTTTGTACAATGTTTTACATTGTTCCTCAGAAACTAGCCCAGATATCTTGGAGGTGGCTACCAGTCTCTGAACAACAGAGGAACCCCTGCTATGAAGGTTCGAGGAGAACTCTGGGGTCATTCTTATAGGAGGAGGGCAGGGAAGTGTGTGTGTATGTGTAGGTGAGTGTATTTAAAAGAGACGCACACACTCTCTGTGAATGTCTGGAGGGTGGGGTGTGATGAGGAAGAATTCAGTGGAGGCCCAGCTCCCCTTCCTCCCACACGTTATCCTGACCCGGTGCGGTTGGAGCCTGACTCTAGCCCTTCTCCCCCGGGCGCATCCCTGTCTTCTCTGTGAAACCTTCTCTGGTTATCGGGTCTTCAGCCATTCATTCAGTACGTGGGTTGCTGGAGCCTCTAGTGAGTGGCAGGCTGAGAATCTAGTGGAAGGGGGAGAGACGCTGGACCATCGCATGCATGACCGGAGTGGTGGTAAGTGTTACGAAGGCAGGTGCAGAAGGCACTCAGAGCCCATCACCCCTGCTGGTGGAGCTGGGGAAGACCTCTGAGGCAGTGTCGCGTAAACCAAGCCTTGCAGGGAGGAGGAGAAGTTTGTTGGGCAGAAAAGGGAGGCTCATCACTGTTTCCTTGGAGCCCCCGAGTACACACCATCTGGCCCAGTATTGATATCATCCTTCCTGTCACTAATTTGTTCATTCACTCATCCCGAGCACCGGTTTTTGATGTGGGGCATATAATGGCAACACACAGACGCCATCTTGGTGGTGTGGCCACGGAGCCAACCCGGAACTCACGTCCTTTCAGCTTTCTGTGCGCGTTTGCTTGACTTCCTTTTCCATGTTCTCAGATTCACTGCAAGGATGCAGCATGATTTTGAGGAAGAGCATAAGTGGAAGAAGCAGATGGAGGGGAAAGAGATGAGATTCTAACTTAGGGCTTAAGGAGTGCTGGACTCTTTGTCCAGTGTGCCCTGGACACTCTATCACTGGTGCTTTCAGTGTCTCTGTGGACACCTGTTGGCTTATCCATTTTAGAGATGACAAGCCTGAGCTTCGGAAGTTAAGCACCTCACCCTAGGTCACATAGGTGGAAGGTTGGTGGTGGGGGGTCAGTGTGCCTACCTGGATCCATCCAGCTGCGCACAAGAGCGTTCCCACCTGTGCTCCATCCCCACACCACCCTTGCCTTGCTGTAGGGTCTCAATTCATTTGACATCTCTGGTGTTTCAGCCACTGGGTCTTCTTGGCTACCTGGTCCCCTCCAGTGGGTGAAAATGGTTCTTGCCATTCCTCTGGATCAGATGGTTGAATGGTTTTGGCTTTAACAGCCTCAAACTCTGCCTTCCCCAAGATGCTTAGGACCCATCCAGTCTCCTTGATCTCAGCAGATGGCTTTCAGCTCCTCAGCAGCAGAGCAATTCTTATTAACTCTTATTACTGATGGTACTGGAGTAAGTAATTCTACCAGAGGCCGTTGGGCATTCTGTGATTCCTGGAATCACAGGCAACTTTACTGCATGGATGAATACTTTTAATCCTGCCTCCCCAACACCCTTGGATTATATCAATTGTAATGAAAGAAATTTTATTACAATTTCTTTGTAGTTGTATCAAGAGGTATCATTGGTGTGATATTTAGAAAATTTCCCAGATTTTGAGAATTCTCTTCATTCCTACATCATAGCGAAACAATTTCTTTACTGCTGGATTAGAAAGGAGAGATTTAGAAAAAAAATCATTGTGGTACTGAGTCTGTTCTATAATTTTTATCAAAACTTCCCCTTGAAATTATGATTCTGGTTCTATAGCTACATCAGAGGCTAATGATCTTCTATCAGTCATTTCATTAGGAATAAATAACTGTCTTTCCTGTTCGGTTGAATGGTTTAGGCAATAGATGCCCTGTGGACCCACAGTCTCTCTAAGATTTGTAGCAATCTTCTCTCATCCTTTTTTTGAAAGTGAAATCTCTTAGTAACTTAGAATGTTAATAAATATAGCTTGTCATATAAAGAAAACAGAGCGAGCATCTTAGCTAGAATGAACTATGAATTAAGAAACTATGAATGAGAAACTAGTCCTTTTAAGAAATTTGGGGCCAAAGGGATGTAAAAGTAGGTGTCTACACGGTGAAACTTGGAATCATAGGAGACAAGCTACATGACGGGTCATGTGCCATTAGAATGGCCTCCTGGCTGTCTGGCCCTCTCATCAGAGAGCTTCAGGCACCTCCTGAGTATAGTGGGAACAGTATCTCTGCTGGCTGTTCTCCCTGGGTCTGTAAATTCGTTCATTTTACCAGCTGAGATCATTTTACATCTGCTGAGAGCCACAGGGGCTACAAAATGCTAAGAGGCTAGGAACCCAGCTCCAGAAATCTCTGTAAGTAAGCATGCCAGTTATATAATTGAGGAGCTGCAGAGTGCAAGAGTAGAGCTTAGGAAGGCTTTTCTTTGAGGATGAAACTTTCTAGAACCAGGCAGAACCCAACAGCAGCTGCAGAGCTGGCAGCAGTTAGGAGAGCACCGAGCTAAGCCTGTTACAATCTCCTGTGAGCTCGTCCTCAAGACTGCTTTGTGAGTCGAGTGCTACTAAGCCCATTGTACAGATGAGGAAACTGAGGCCCCCAGTGATGAGCTCACACGGGAGAAGGTGGCAGAGCTGAGTCCTGAAAGGTCTGCTTTTCTCAGCAGCACACAGTACTCCCTCCTGTTGAACTGAGTATTCAATCCCTGAATCTCCTGTGTCACTTAATTTGTTGGTTGCTCTTGGTGTAAGCAACACCAACTCTAAAGCTTTTCAAGTGCTTCTTTGCTCTAGTGTAGAGAGAAGGGATAAATCGATGTCTATCTCATTTAGCACAGACTTAGGGGGTCATTTAGACAGTGGACCACCAGCACTTGAAGCAAAATTTCAGTGATCTCAAGTTGGCAGCCCACTGACCCAACCCTGTTAGTACACAGATGAGTTTCATGCGGTCTGTACTGTATTCATTTTTGATGAATTGTTCACATTTAAATGGAGACATTTCTCATAAATATCAGGGTTTCCCTCTTCTGCTAGAAGTTCAAAACTTCTGGGAGCACTGAGCCCGTGTAGCAGACACCAGCTTGAGCAGAGGGAAGGGGCTGCATCTTTAAATAGGCGAATGTTCCTGCTTCCCCCCAGTCCTCACCACTCTCAATGTCTCCCAATGGCGAGGCCAGGTATTAGTTGCCATTTATCATCACAAATGAACCATTGAATTTTTTTCCGAAAGTATCTCTTGGATCTGAGTGTCTAGCAATAGAGGAGTAAGAGAAGACAGACCAAGAGGGCTTTCTGTTGCAAAACTGGTGACTCAACATCCAACTACTTAGCTCATGCTCCCTATCTACCTGGCTCCCCCGGGTATGATGTGGTAGCCCCTTGTGGATCAGACTCTTATTTTACAGAGCAAACTGAGGCCCAGAGTGGGAAAGAGACTTGCCTAGGATCACGCATTCAGTTAATGGCAGAGCCAGAATGGGAACCTGTACCCCACGCTCCCAACAGCACCCCACTGTTTGTTAGGAGTCTGCAGGGGCTGACCAGGCATGCGTGTTCTGCATGCTTGGCTTTGGATGGTCTTGTGGAGACGTACTGGCAAACTCCTCAAAACACCCTTCAACATTAAAATTTATTCAGAGCCTTCCCTGGTGGTCCAGTGGTTAAGAATCCACCTGCCAGCGCAGGGGACATGGGTTCGATCTCTGGTCCAGGAAGATCCCACATGCTACAAAGCAGCTAAGCCTGTGAGCCACAACTACTGAAGCCCCTGCATCTAGAACCTGTTCTCCACAACAAGAGAAGCCACCTCAATTGGAAGCCACAGTGTGGCAACTAGAAAGTAGCCCCCGCTCACTGCAACTAGAGAAAGCCCGTGTGCAGAATGAAGACACAGTTCAGCCAAAAATAAATTAATTAATTTAAAAAAATTTATTCCACTACCCAGTATCGCCTTTCTTCCTCTTGGAGAAGAAAATATGTACTCTTTGAGCATCACGTGAAAAATTTGTACAAATTACCTCATTAGAACACAATTCCATTTGTGGTGTCAGGCATAATCAGTTTGGGGAAACTCATTATAATTAGAGTAGAAAATACAACCTCAAAAGCTGAGTCTGTCCCCCTGATTCTTACCTCATTTCTTTTTAAAGCCTTCTCTTTGGTGCCAGTTTTCTCATTTCTTGCAGTCGTTGGGGTCCAAACCTCTTTCACTTGGTTTAAAGTCAGCTGGGGAGGAAAAGGCAAAAGGACTTTATTTCACCCAAGTGTGTGTGTGTTGGAGAAGGCAATGGCAACCCACTCCAGTACTCTTGCCTGGAAAACCCCATGGGCAGGGGAGCCTGGTAGGATGCAGGCCGTGTGGTTGCTACGAGTCGGACACGACTGAGCGACTTCACTTTCACTTTTCACTTTCATGCACTGGAGAAGGAAATGGCAACCCACTTTGGTGTTCTTGCCTGGAGAATCCCAGGGACGGAGGAGCCTGGTGGGCTGCCGTCCATGGGGTCACACAGAGTCGGACACGACTGAAGCGACTTAAAAGTGTGTGTGTTAGTAGCCCAGTCTGACTCTTTGCCACCCCCTGGACTGTAGTCCGCCAAGCTCCTCTGTCCGTGGGATTCTCCAGGCAAGGATACTGGAGTGGGTTGCCACCTAAGCTGACTCAGTAAATAGACCTTTCTTGCAAAGGGAATGTTGTAAACCCATGACAGTTCATCTGTGTAGTCAGAGATGAGTCAGTAACTCCCTTTCAGAATCGCCAGGCGGGCAGATAGCCCTGTTCAGGCCACATGCCTAGCATTACCACCTGGACCAGCAACTTGTATTGTGAGATTTTGCTTATCGACTCTCATCAATGACAGCCAAGTGAGCCCCCAAAGTGCCAGAAACAGGTGGGGAAGCCACCCTGCTTCATCTGCTTCCTAGTTTAGAGGCTTCAAGAGTATTTTTACTCCTCACAGCCAGTGCAACAGAGAAATATTTACAATCAGCTCCTTCCTGCCAAGAAAACCTGCTACAGACTTTGAAAACAAGGGGCATATGCTCTTCCCTTGATCCATGTGAGTGCTTGTGTGTGTGTGTGTGTGTGTGTGTGTGTGCACGCACGTGTGTTCTAAATGCTGGAGAGCAAAATAAACACGTTTTGAACCCCCAGGAGAGGTCAACTCTCAGCTTTCTCTCATACCATCTTTGTAATCATATTTCTCTTGCTAATATTGTTAACGAAATATGAAGGCATTTATCATACTTTATCATCTCCATCTTCCAAAATGTCTGGTGCTCTGCCTGCATCTTTGAATGCTCAGTTTTATCTCCTAATCATGCTGGAAGCAGGGACCACGTTTCAGGGGGAAGGCAGACCCTTGGAACAAATGTCATCTCCCTGCTGCTCACTAGCATACCAGCTTCTGTGGCCCTTCAGTGTCTCACATGCCCGTTTCTTTGAGAAGAGAAGAGGGTGTTGTTTGGCTCGGGTTGGAAAGCATTTCTTTAAAAACCTTTCTGCTTTCTTTTTCTCCCAGTTGAACTTGAATCGAAGCTTTGAAAAGTCCCAGGATTTCAGAGCTGAAAGGCTCATGGGAGCATCTTGGTCCCAAACTGCCAGCCTCAAAGGAGGAGGGGGCAGAAAACTGCGGGATCCTATGAGTTCAGTATAGTTTGATAGAGCCTAATTCTCATGCAGTTGGTATTTGGGAAAACAGGAGTTTGGGCAAAGCACCTGAGCTGCCCGTGGCTGGGCCAGAAGGAAGTGCCTCAGAAGCCCTTTGTCAAAGGACCACATGCTGGTTCAATAACTGTAGGAATATCAGTGAGAAAGTGACAAGCATAATGTTTAACATGGAATCAGAGTCTGTTGTGTCAGGTAGACAAGTAAGGACACACCAGGCTGCTTTAGACATGCTGCCCGGAGGACCAATACGATGTGCCGAAGGAGATCAGCTGCTGTAGGATGCCTACAGGATCTAGGCTGTTGAACTCAGCCTTTAAAATTCCTTTGAACCCCTCTTTCTTTTCCAAAAGGGTGGCTCAGCTGATAAAGGATCTGCCTGCAATTCAGGACTCCTGGGTTCGATCCCTGGGTTGGGAAGATCCCCTGGAGGAGGGAAAGGCTACCTACTCCAGTATTCTGGCCTAGAAGATTCCATGGACTATATAGTCCATGGGGTCGCAAAGAGTTGGACACGACTGAGCGACTTTCACTTCACTTCACTTCTTTTCCAAGAAGCAGATGACTCTCCATTTCAGAGGACCTGCAGCACGGGCCCCGCTGTGAGAGAGAGGATGTGCTTTGCTTGCTCTCCTTTGAGCCACAGCCCCCACTGTCGGAGCTGGCCAAATCTGAGTTTCTGGGGTCAGGGAGGTGACCCAGTGGAGGTCAAGGGTCTGGCCTTGGACCACATGCCCTAGGACTTGACCTTGGTGGGATTTTAGCAGCCCCTTCTCTTCTCCATCTTGTGAATCTTCCCAGAGGCTGTTGAGTCTGGACTCATCTATCTTAACGTCTCCAAACCATTGTTTATGGGGACACATACAAATTCCTGCTCAACATCCACCCTATACTCCCTGACCTTGTTTTTAATATTGACAACTTGGCAGCACCCAGGACTGCCTCTCTTCCAATTCAAATCTTGAAAACTTCCATCCATAACCCTGCAAAGCCTCAGGGCAGATCTTTCATGCTCATCACATTCAATGTACAGTCGTCCCTCAGTATCCTTCAGGGAATTGGTTCCAGGGCCCCTGCGGACACTGAAATCCATGGATGCTCAAGATCCTTATATAAATGGAGTGGCAGTAGTTAGGTGGGTAGACGGCTAGGCTGTCAGATTTGAACAAAGTTTGTCACTCCTCCCTTAAGAGTTCAGAAGGAGGCCAGTCCCCACCAGAGCCGAGGGCCCAGCCTCTTCTGCCCACTCTGATCCCTCAGGGCAGACTGTGAATGGAGAGAAGGAACAGAGCAAAACGGATGAGGATGGGGAATTAAGAGTCCATTGCACTTGCCAGGATGGTGCCCAAATGGGGCTGCTTTGGAAGACGCTATAAACCATTTATCAATAATACCTTTCACCATAGCAAACAATTTAGAACTGGCCTGGACAATTCAGTTTTGCACAGAGTTTTACTTTAAACAGAATATTCAGTGTATATTGGCACTGCTTTGCTGTTTGAGTACAAATCATTATTCAAAAATATTTAATTGCTTCATTTTTATTCCTGAGATAAACCTGGCTTAATATTGGTTTATTAATAAAAAACAAAACCAAGCAATCCTCTGTTACCTTGTTTAATCTGATTGTTGAAAAAGTTCTGCTTTGGGATAAGCTTGTGTTCATAGTTGGGGAACCCTATTTAAGAAGACACATTATTATCAGATAATTCCTTAAAACGGCAGGTTATTCATCTGTATGTACTATAGCCATGATTATAATGAACTTGCAGCTGAGAGTCCCGCTTCTTCACCTAACATTGTGTCCTAAGTATTGTCTGTAGTGCTACATTTGTCGTTGTTTAGTTGCTCGGTCATGTCCGACTCTTTGCGACCCCACGGACTGCAGCCCACCAGGCTTCCCTGTCCTTCACCATCTTCCAGGATGTGCTCAAATTCATGTCCATTGAGTCGGTGATGCTATCCAACCATCTCATCCTCTGTCATCCCCTTCTCTTTCTGCCTTCAACCATTCTCACCATCAGTGTCTTTTCCAGTGAGTCGACTCTTCACATCTGGTGGCCAAAGTATTGGAGCTTTAGCTTTCAGCATCGGTCCTTCCAATGAACATTCAGAGTTGATTTCCTTTAGGACGGACTGGTGTGATCTCCTTCACATAGTCAGAGTATTTTCCATGGCTGCATCATAATTCGTTGAGTGGAAATAATCTAGTTCTTTATCTTTACTTTTTTCCCCATAATTACATAATAATTTTAAGCCAAATATCTTCTAGATATCCCCATGGTTTTTTATTATTTCCTGAAGATGGACTCTCAGACACATCATAACAAGAGGATGAATGTTCTATAGGCCAGGCCTTCTCAGACTTCAGGGTGCGTATAGCTCACTTGTGGATCTTGTGAAAGGGGATTCTAACTTAGTACATCTGGGGCAGGTCTGAGGTTCTGTATTCATGACTAACTCACTGGTGCTGAGGCTGCTGCTCAGGCTTCAGACAGTCTGTTAAAGTCCTTGATGCCCTAGCTTTAGCCCCATTCTACCAGCTCTATCAAATCACTGTGTAGGCTGGTTGCCTAGGAGCCCTGCCCCTCAGGAGTATTTTCTAATCAAGAGGAGAGTTTTGAGTAGGCTGGTGTCCAGAGGAGGTGGGAGCTGTAGCCCCTTCCCTCAAGAGAAGCATCTAAACTCACTCCTGGCTGCCATTACAATCACCTGAGGAGTACACACACACACACACACACACACACACACACACACACACACACGTGTGTGTGCACCCTTAGGGTTCACTCCAGACAAGTGCAAATAGAAGGTTTGATAACGAGGTCTGACTATGAGTATTTTTGAAAACTTCCCAGGTTTTAAAGGTGATTTCTGAGTGTAGCTCGGGGTTGAGCACTGTTGTTTTAAGTCCATAGAAGACTCACCTTAAATCTCACTGACTTCAACTGTGTATTAAACCTGACTAGATGAAAAGCTCAGGGCTTACCTACTCCACCTGACTGCACACTTTTGACAATGGATCCAATGCATCTATGAGTTTCATTTGCAGTTCTAAAAACTAATAACCATAATTTCTGAGAGAAGATAAGAAATTTGTCACCACTGGCTTCTCTGTCAAACCCACTTTTCCATAGCATTTGCTGGTACCATCTTCCTGAGCTAAAATTTGCCAAGCTAAAACTCCCTTTCTTTCCCTCACTTTTCGAAGCTAAGCTGTCATCAGTCATTTGTTCTGCAGGCATTTTTATTCATATAGAACTCCAAACACAGTATTAAAACTCTCTGTTAGCACAACCGTGACCCTCAACCAGTCCGTGAGCCCCTTGAGAGCAGAGACAGCCTCTGAATCAAGTTTTAATTTCCCCCACCTTGAACAATGCCTGTCTAGCACACAGTAGCTACCCCTCAAATCATAGTTGAATGAATGAGATTGAGTAGATTTTGATCACATGCAAGCCTGAAGGTCTTTCTCATTGTTGAAACCTTCGTACCAGCATGATTCTAGCAAGAGCACAGATTGCAGAGATGGTGTCTGGTGCCAAGATGGTCTTGACCCTGGAGGTGTTGCAAGAGGCAGCCAGGATGCTCAGGGTGCCCTGTGTCCCTGCTGCTTCCCACCTGCGAGGGTAACACCTGCTGTTTGTCTTTGGCAGTTGCCTTTTCAGGCCTCGGCTTCACAACGTTCTACTTGGCTGGCAAGCTGCACTGCTTCACCGAGAGTGGGCGGGGGAAGAGCTGGCGGCTCTGTGCTGCCATCCTGCCCCTGTACTGTGCCATGATGATCGCCCTGTCCCGCATGTGTGACTACAAGCATCACTGGCAAGGTGAGTCCCTGCCCCGGGCCCGCCCGGTCCACACGCCGTCTGCCACTCTCGTGCAGGGATGGGGGGATACTTGCACCTACGGGGGGGAGAAGTAAGTGCCTGCTGTGAGAAACTAGAGTTCGCTGAAGGGACAGAGCAGACACAGTTTTAAAGAAGATGCACCTTTTCAGGTGAGCTCCAGCCTTGCTGGGAACAGAATCAGAGCTCCTCCCATTCCTTCATGCTCAACTAGGCAGCTTGAGTCTTACCAGGAAGGCAGGACCTCAGTCACAGACTCAGATGTAAGTCACATGCTGGATCCCTTGCCTCTGTTCTCAGACTTGGTGCCAAGTGGTGGTTGGCTCCTATCGCATCCGCCCTGTAAAGGTGTGTTTCTCACCAGTGATGCTCTTCCAGAAGAGGTTTCCAGCCCAAGGATGGATGCCAGCAGCCACTGCAGGGCTGGGTGAGGCTCACCTGTATGTTTTAGCCCTGGGGTGTCTGTGCCAAGTCAGAATAACACAGGACAAGTGAGGGGCTTGTTCTTGGAATAAAGCAAAACTGTGCCATGCCCCTCTGCAGATCAGCTGCAGCTCTCAGCTTGCCTAAACCACAGCAGCATCTGCCACGGCAAGAAAGGGAGCAGAGACAGAGGCATTGTCCACAGAAGGGGTGGCCTCCAGGAGCGCAGGGCTAAGGGCTGTGTTTCCCAGAATCCGATATTCAGATCACTTTGATCAGGCCACTCCAAGCTAGGAATTGGACTCTTGAGGGTGGGTTCGGAGTGACCGCCAGAAGTGTGCGTTGTTAGCAAAGCAGTCCATTAATTCTGATGAAGTCTGAGAAGCACCATGGAGAGTTCCACTGTGTCAGTTTTCAGCAAACACAGTGCATGCAATGTGCCTAATCCTAATCTGGCTTCCCTGGATGAATGGCCTTCCATGGTCTGTCTGTGGCCGGCCCTTCCTCTTCCTTTCCTGTCCTCCTGCCATCCCCCGGGATCATTCCCCTCTGCCCCCTTTCTGACCACCCTCTTCTCATCTCTACCCAGGTGTTTGTCCCAGTGGTAGTGAGGCAGTGGTTGAGGCCAGAGGTGAGGGGAGCTCCTGGTTGGAGGTGACTTTGCCCCATCTTCTCCAGGGGCCTTCTGCTCCTTCTCTGGCTTCAGCTTCACTTTCCACCCTCCTGAAACTCATACGCAGGGTGTCATGAGCTTCCAGCAGCAGCTTCAACCTGGGGGTGAAGGGTCTGGGGGAAAAGGAGGCTGATGCATGGCCTAGACAGGTGGAGGCATCAAGGAGGTTTGAGGCCCTGCTGATGGGGGTGGTCAGTAGAGGCCTATTGGGCTGCACCCTGAGCCTTCCCTTGTTCTCTGCTTTTATCAGTGACTTGGATGAAGTTCTGGATAATGAGGCCACACAGTGGGGTGGGGGGTAGGGCAGGAAGAGAATTGCTGAGCCAACAGAGCAAGGGCAGACCCATTGCACCCTTGGAACTAGGAATATTTTCCAACAGAATCATGGTGGCGCATATGATTAGAGCATTTCCCCATAAGGACTGTTATGGGCTGGATGGCATTTCATGAACTGCTTCTCATTTATCCCTTGTAAAGTGTAGTTTCTTCTTTTGAACATGGGAACAATAATCCCTCAACATTTCCCAGAGCCATTTCATAGACTAAATGAAATAATGGATCTGAGTGTACTTTGTAAATGAAAGCGTGTTGCACGACTGTGAATCGATACTGAAGTTGCTTAGTGCATCATTTCTAAAGAAGGATGTGTTGTGCCTCCCAAGCCACTGATTTTGAAGTGGACATGCTTTTGGCACGTGGTCCATTTGTAAGCTCTGAATCCCTGGTTTCCACTTTTATTCCTCCACATTGGATCTGAGAAATGATGAAGGATTTCAGAGTTGATATTTCGGCTTCATCCTGGAAGATAGTAAGAACCTTTGTGTAGTGGTCTTGTCCTGCAAACCTAGGAAGAGAGGTTGGCCTGTCTTAAATGCTCTTTTGTTACTATTGATCTGTGGTTGGTGCATCATGAAAGGATGAAGACTCACAGTTCTTGGCTTTGGGGAGATGCTGGACTTGATGCAGCTGGTGCCCCCAAGCCCTGCTGGCAGCGGAGCTTCATGCCCATCCTATCCAACTGGCACAGAAGGGAACTTAGAGCAGTAGAGGGAGAATACTAATGCTCGGTGAGCTGATGGGAAAGCAAAGCAAGAGAATTTATGATCAGTGATGTGCAGGGCTGTACTCTGGGGGTGGGGAGGGGCAAGCCAAAATTGTGTCATGGTAGACCCATCCTGCAGCCCAAACTGAGTGTGCCTGAGTGGGTTACAGGTCACGGATGTGGCCCAGCTGCTCGTTCAGCTGTGCCTTCACCTGTTCAGCTTGTACCCCGGAGTTAGCCAGGAGCAGAGTGTGCTCTTCCTTGGATCCTCTAATGGGCCCTGAGTTGGGCTCATTTTATCTGAATTCCCCTTTAGGAGGTCATCTGTCCTTGTCTATACCAGTGGTCTCAATGGGGAGCAACAGAACCTTCTAGGGGACATTTAGCAATGTCTGGGGACATCTTCACAGATGGGATGGTGGGAGTAGTGGTGACTACTGGCATCTAGTGGGTAGAGGCCAGGGATGCTCTTTAACATCGAACAGTGTGCAAGATAGCACCTCCTCCACCGGGAAGACTTCTCAGCTCCAAACATCTATGGCTGAGGTTGAGAGAGCCCAACCTACAGTACCTCTCAGGCTTCCCAGGTGGTGCTAGGGGTAAAGCAACCACCTGCCAATGCAGGAGACGTAAGAGACACAGGTTCGATCCCTGGGTTGGGAAGATCCCCTGGAGGAGGGCATGGTGACCCACTCCAGTATTCTTGCCTGTAGAATCCCATGGACAGAGGAGCCTGGTGGGCTACAGTCCATAGGATTATTGGACAGAATTGGACACAACTGAAGTGACTAAGCACACACACACACACACACACACACACACACACACACACACACACCCCATCTCAGCTCCATCTTTCTTTCCCTTATTGCATGTTAAGAGCAGCAGCATTCAACGAGTGGAAAATTTTATTTGTTCAACACTCACTTATTAAAGCAGTAATCAAGGAGGCTGCAGAGGTTTGCAGCTTGGATAAAAGGTAGACGGTGAGGCCCTTGGCTGCTGTGTGGGAGGGTGTTGGAGGCAGGACGCTTGGCTGAGATTAACGAGGTGTTGTTTGTTGGTGGACTGAGCTGCCCGGCGACCGTGGGCGGGGGCCTTCCGTCATGATAAAAATTCATGGGGAGACCCCTAGGCAGCAGCACAACCTGAGAACCTCTCATTATAGACTTTAGTTAACAACATTAATATGATGAGATTTTTATGACTCCATTTCAATTTTGATTTAAGCAACTGTGGCTAATGTGGAAGTATATCCAATTACTTGATTACATGTTCATATCCAGTAAATAACCCATAATCTCAAATGCTTCGCTCTGTTCATTATCATGGTTATCAGCATCCTTCCGGTCTTCTCTCCCTTCCCAGCTCCACTCCACACAAGTCTGTTGTTTATGGAGTGAGGGACATGGAGGGCACGGGCCATGGTCTGCAGGGGCAGTAAGACATGTAGCAGGGCTTCTTCACAAATAAAACCGCCGGATGGATTATAAATCTTTCTGCGGCTGAAGTTCTCCTTGTGTCTGTGACATGCTGGCTTTTGGGTCAGCTGGAAGCTAAAGAGTCTCTGGGTGATGTCAATGCTTCACAAAGAGGCTTACCCTTGTGATTAACCGTGTGTTTTTAGCATTAAAACTTGTAGAATTCCCATGCTGGGGGGACCATCTATGGAGAAAAATGCACAGAAAGAACAGAGCACCTCCCTGAAGCGTCTTCTGCCTCGGTTCATAGTCTCGTGGGTTTATGGTTCCTGTCAGTGGACGGTCAGAGCCGGAAGTAGCAGGAGTATGTTGTTTTTTTCCATGAATGGACATAACGAGCCCCTTCTGCCCTCAGATCCTTGTATCTGGATCCAGTGTTTCCTTATGTGACTCCAGTTTGCAAGTAACCTTCTAACCAACACTGATTCTCTAACCATAGCTCATTTTAAGCAGCCCTGGGTGCCTCAGGTCGTGCTTCGTCATAAGAAAGGGCACCTAGGTCTGAATGTAATCCAGAGAAACAAGTCTCAAGGGAGGGAGCAGTCGTTTGTTCCCACCCAGCCTGAGGCCAGGACGCGCCCTTGTTGGTCACAGACACCATGCTTGACTGGCCTGAAAATTCCAAGATGGTGCCACAGCTTTTGCCAGGTTTCCTGACTTGGCCACAAAGGGTCTGTGATGTGCAATGAGTTCGGGTGTAGCTTCTGGTCTCTGCACATGGGGTGTTTGAGGATGAGGGCACTGGAGAAGGGAATGGCAACCCACTGCAGTATCCTTGCCTGGAAAACCCCATGGACAGAGGAGCCTGGGGAATACAGTCCATGGGGTCATCTGAGCAACATAGCGAGCGCCTTGCTCCTACCTACCTGAACCACACTAAAAAGCCAGGCAGAGTCTGCTCCCTCCTCACACAGTCCCATTCATCCCCCAGCACACATACAGTTGAGGGACACACTGCTTACCAGTCCTCCCTGGGCTGTCAGAAACAATCTCTAGATTTTCTAAATGAAGTGACTTGAAAAGGAGACTTTGGAACAATATCATGCTTCCCACCAAAACCCACCAGCCTTACATAGAACAGGAGCGCTAAGTTCCTCCCTCCAAGATCCTCCTTCCCAGGTGAACTGATCTCATCTGTTCCTCCTTCCACAATTGGCTGCCCGTGTCGTGTGTCTGCATTCACATTTATCATCAGCTGCCAAATGCTCCTTGGGGCCTGGGACCTCTGGGCCTTGGCTGCCCATGAATCCACCCATCTCTGCCACCATACCTGGGGCATCCCTGCGGAGGGCTTGAGCAGGCCCAGGCCACTCCCTTTCTGGGGTCAGAACGCACTAAACAGGATGGGCACTTCCTGGATGGGCCAGTGGTTAAGAATCCGCTTTCCAGTGCAGAGGATGCGGGTTAGATCCCTAGTTAGAGAACTAAGATCCCACACGCTGTGGGGCAACTAAGCCCAAGTGCCACAGCTGCTGAGCCCATGTGCCTCAGCTAGAGAGAAGCTCACCCACCACATGAATATCCCACATGCTGCAACTGGGACCCGATGCAGCCAAATAAGTAAACATTAAAAAAAAATTCCACTGGGCAGAGAGCATTGGGCCTTGAGAGGCTTTCTCAGCCAGGCCCCCTGCCCTCTGCCCTGGCCTCCTGCATTGCTTAGTTCCCAGGGAAGACAGGTGTTGGCTGCTCCCAAGTCTCTTGACAACTTGGCTTCACTTAACAGTGCTTTCTGCTGTTGACTTTCTGTTCAAAGTAATTCCAGAAGCCACCTTCCTTTGCCCACTGTAGTCCAGACCACCATCTCCTGCTGCCTGGGTTATTGCAGAAGCCCTGCTACTGTCTCCCCTCCTTTCTCCTCTGCCCCTCACACTGCAGCCAGGAAGAGCCTTTAAACCCTGTCACGTGGGGTGCCTGCTCCTCTGCCCCTGGGGACCCCTTGTGTGCATCAGCATCAAAGCCCAGGTCCTACAGCGACTATGAGACCTGGTCCTGCAATCCCTGCTTCTTGATGGTGTTCTGCACTGCCGCTCCTTGCTCATGCAGGTGCTTTCCCACCCCAGGGCCTTTGCACTGGCTGTCTCCAGTGCCCAGAATGCACTTCTCTCAGATGTGTGTACGGCTCCTTCCCTTCCCTCCTCCTGATCTTAGCTCAAGTGAGGTTGTCTTATAGTGAACACTCTGTTGAAATCGCAGCCCAGACCCCATACTCTCTGTGGTGTTCACCTTGCTCATCTACCACCTTCTGACAAACCCAGTCATTTCTTACGTGCATGTTCAGTCATTTCAGTCATGTCCAGCTTTTTGCGACCCTAGGAATGTAGCCCGCCAGGCTCCTCTGTCTATGGGTCTATGGGATTCTCCAGGCAAGAATCCTGGAGTGGGTTGTTGTGCCCTCCTCCAGGGGATCTTCCTGATCCAGGGATTGAACACATGTCTCCTGCATTGCAGGCAATTTCTTTACCACTGAGCCACTGGGAAAGCCCCAGTCATTTCTTAGGTATTGGTTATTGTCTGTTCTTATCCACTTGAACAGGAGTCTGCACACTTCCTCTGTAAAGGGTCAGAGAGTCACTATCCTGGGCTTTATGCGGGCCATATGGTCCCTATGGTAACTGCTTGAGTTGGTGATGGTGGTGAGACACCAGCCTATAAATGAATGGCTGGCATTGTTTGCTGCTGTCTGTACTAGAATCTACTCTCCCTGTGGGGAAGGATTTGTGTCTCTTTTGCTGGTATGGCACATAGTAGGTGCTTGTGTTAGTTTCCCAGGTTCCACAGACCGAATAGAAGAATAGAAGTTGTCTCATGGTTCTGGAGGCCAGAAGCCCAAGGTCAAGGTGTTGGTGGCCCCTCTCCCTCTGACATCTGCACGGGAAAGAGCTTTCCTTGCATCTTGCAGCTGATCAGCCCCAGATAGTTCTCGGCTTCTGCAAGCATAATTCCAGTCTCTGCCTCTGTCTTCACATGGCATTTCCCTTGAGCTTCTTCATGTCATGTTCCCTCTGTGTGTATCTGTCTCTGTGTTCAAATTTCCCCTTTCTATCAGCACACCAGTCAGATTAGAGCCCATTCTACTGATCTCATCTGGGTTTGACTATCTCTGTACGGATTCTATATCCAAATATGGTTACATTCTGAGGTACTGAGGTTTAGGACTTCAGCGTATCTTTTGGAGGAACAATTCTTAATGCTTAACAGTGCTCAGTACGTAAGTGTGGAACGCAGGAATTAATAATTTTGGTTAAACCATGTTCCTTTCTTACTAATTTAATTTTCTCTGTGTACTGGTTTTACTAAAATTATTCTTATGCTTTGTAAGTTCTTTTCAAAAATGAGCCAAAAAGTAAACTTCCAAAACCATCCACTCACTCATTCAGTATGTCTCTTGTACCTGTGTGCCAGGCGTATTCTCCAATGGAGGCACAGTATTGAGGCAGATAGACTTGGTGCTGCCCTGCCAGCTTACAGTGTAGCAGGGAGACTGTGCATTCTCTGTGCTAGGTAAGTTCTTTTATACAAGCTCAAAGTCACAAAAATGGGATATGTTATTAGTAGTAGAATAAAAAGAACAGAAACAATCATGTGAGGTTGTTGAGTTTTCCAGAAATGGTCTTTACCCTAGGGTCTTGGGTCATAAAGCCTAAGGCATACAAGATCTCAAGTAAGCCAGCTGAGTGATGTTGGATGTTGCCATGGCAACAGGGAGGGATGTGCTCCTCCCAGGGTCCTGATAGCCCATGATCAGAACACTTTCTGCTTGTTGATTCCGGAGCTGAGTACTGGCACCTCAATAGGCCAGACTCCATGAGATCCTTTCCTGCCCTTCAACCTCATGAGAAAGGGTTGACGTCATACTCGTTTTCCAGGTAAGGATTGAAATACAGGTCACCTGATTCAAAGTCTAACCCTCTTTCTACTACCATTGGAGCCCTCTAGGTATTGATTTTAACCTCCCCCTTCAAATAGCTTTTTTGAGGTGTAATTCATAACTCATAATGCATAAATTTGCCCTTTTAAAGTATGCAATTAAATGGTTTTTAGTATATTCAGAGCTGTGCAGCCATCACCACTGTCTAATTCCAGAAAATCATATTGGCCACCGCAGCCCCCGGCAACCACAAATCTACTTTCTTTCTCTATGGATTTCCATCTTCTGGACATTGCATATTCCTGGCGTCACATAATATGTGGCCTTTTGTGTCTTGTGGTGTCTATTCTTTAGTGCATCTTGTAAATGTTGTTCAGGGCCTCTCAACATTTACTGAATAATAACTGCTGGGCTGGGCTTCCGAGTGGCTCAGTGGTAAAGAATCAGCCTGCCAAGCAGGAGACCCAAGTTCAATCCCTGGGTTGGGAAGATCCCCTGGTGGAGGAAATGGCAATGAACTCCAGTATTCTGGCCTGGGAAATCCCATGGACAGAGGAGCCTGGCAGGCTACAGTTTGCGGGGCCGCAAAGAGTCAGACACCACTTAGTGCCTGCATATACACACATGCACGCAACTGCTGGGCTCTGGGGAAATGAAGACGAGGCACTCAAGGGGCAGTTAACACTGACAGGCAGATGTGAGCTGGGAGGTGCACAGACAACAGCCTAGAGAGCTAGTGGAGCCCCTGGTCCTCAACAGAGCCCCAAGGGGACATGGGAAACCATCTTCTCCAGCCCACACCAGAAGCCTGGTCAGTTTATGTCCTATAAAACTATAAAGACACACCTCTCTGGGAGAAGATGGTCCACTCCTTTCAGTTTCTCAAACTGGCCACAGCCCCTCCTTCCTCTGCCCGGAAGACTGCCATGCCATCCCTGCCTCCACTTCCTACCCGACTGGTTTGCACCTGCTCATCCTGCAGGGCTGACCCGTGGGTCTTGTCCTCAGCAAAACTCCCCCGATCCAGACAAGCCAAACCACTCACCTGGCTGAATCTCACAGATATGCCTTCTCCTTCCCGGCGCTCACCACAGCTGCCGCTCACTGGTAAGACTCTCACTTCTCAGTGTTCATCTTAGCCCCTAGGACTGGGAACACATCTCTTTTGTTCAGCCTCGTGTTCTGGTACTAGGCATCACTCCTGACACCTGATCTCCTTGCAAAATACGTGATGGATAAATGACATCGATGCTGAGTGAGGAGACCACAGCTTGTGTACTCTGGGGACACGGAGATCCACACACTCCCCCTCTGAGTCCTCCAGTCCCATGCGACCGTATTTGGGGTGAAGTCAATCCCAAGCAATTTTTTCCCTAACAAGGCCTGCTTGCCTGCTGCCTGCTTTCCTCTAAGCACATGCTCTATGGGATGGGAATGGGATTTCATCAAGTGGCACTTAATGACAATCTCTCTCTTTAAGTAAGTCATTTTTTAAATCTTATTCACCATCTTTGTGATAAACAAAGCCCTGAATAACTGCTGAGAAGTCACCTTTGCTAGACCTTCCGTAGTGCTAGTTGCTTCTAATAACTATGGTGGCACTTACAATACCACTTTAACTCATTCCATTAAGTGGGAAAACAGCATTGGCAGCAGCCACATGCTCTGGCTCGCTGCCACATCAGTAAGGTTGGAGAACATACATTCAGAATGATTTGATATCTTTTGGTCCATGATGCACCTTGTACATGTGACAAGCACCTTGTCACAGAAAATAAAAGTCAAGTGCCATTATTTATAGGTTTCACTGTGTGGTCTGTTCAATAGTCAGTGACTCAAACACAGATGTCCTGGGTCATTTCGGATACTCATAAAAGTAACACCCCGTGGGCCTGTTCTCTGGGGTTATTAGAAAAACAAAACAATGGTGTGTCTCTTTAAGACTTTGTGCATGAAAAAGCCTGGCACATTTCCTAGCATGGGCTCCTGCCCACAGGTGGTATGAAGTTTCTCAATTTGAGGAACTTGGTTTAATCACATTAATTATACCTCATGACCCCATGGAGGAATTCATAGTAGTTATTACTTTCCAATTTCTTGGGTGACCTTTTTTTTTTTTAAGTTCATGAGTTTATTTAAAATGCTATGAAAGTGTGGCCATGCTAAAGAGATGACAACTATAGACTGTTGAGTTACTGTGTGAAGAGAAGGATGGGGAAGGATTAGAAAGTCCCCAGTAGTGCTGGGAAGATCCCCTGAAGGAGGAAATGGCAACCCACTCCAGTAGTCTTGCCTGGAGAATCCCATGGACAGAGGAGTATTGTCAGCTGGGGTCCATAGGGTCACAAAGAGTCAGCCACGGCTGAAGCGACAGCACGCAGTGCTGGAGAGGAACAGAATAACAGTGATGGACACTATATTTTTTAATTAAAAAATTTGGGGGGGCTACATAATACAGCATGTGAGATCTTAATTCCTTGACCAGGGATCAAACCCTTGTCCCGTACATTGGAAACACAGCACTAACCACTGGACTGCCATAGAAGTCTGAGACTATTGTTTTAGATACTGCATTTCAAGGTCTTATTTTGTGGCATGCACTGTTCAGAAGCAGATCTCATCAAATCACTGTGATGACTAAATGACATGGATATTGAGATCTCCATTTGATAGCTGAGGAAACCGAGGTTCAGACGTGCAGTGACTTGCCCTGATGGGGCAAGTCTACAGGGTCTTTGTGATGGATTTCTCAGCCAAGAGGATTCTCAAGTCCGAGGTGAGAATAGATGCTGGACAACTTACCGTGGCCCCAGGCATCTGCTCTGGGAGCAGAGCTGGGCACCGGGGTTTCACTGTATCTCACAAGTGGTCCTTCCCACCCCTCTTCCTTGGTGGCTACTCATCAGGGCTGAGTGGCCACTAATCTCTTTTCCTCCTCTTTCTGCCAGGTGATGGCCAAAGTTGCACCATATTTGCACTCCTCTGCAAAGGAAGTAGCCACAGTTATTCAGTCTCTCTGGCCTGTTAGAATGACTTTTTTTCACAAGTGATATTTTATCCCAATCAAGGATATGACCTATTTTCTGAAGATGCTCAGCAGAGTTTCGTAATGATCTGCAGGCTGGTCTCAGTAGGTTGACCCTGGGGACCAAATTCCTAGAACATTCATATGAGAAAGACTCTCAGCTGCCAAGCACTTATTCCTGGTGAGGGAGCTGAGGCTCAGAGAGGGGAATGGGGACAACACAAGATAGTAACCAGAGCCTAGCTCCCAATTACTGTGCACGTATTCATTCCTCCAGGCTTCCCTGGTGGCTCAGGGGTAAAGAATCCACCTGCCAATGCAGGAGACATGGGTTTGATCCCTGAGACAGGAATATCCCCAGAGAAGGAAGTGGCAATGCACTCCAGTATTCTTTCCTGGGAAATCCCATGGACGGAGGAGCCTGGCGGGCTACAGCCCATGGGGTCGCAAAAGAGTCAGATACGACTTAGTGACTAAGCAACAACATTCATTCAGCCACTTCCCTTCACCAACTTAATTCTGCAGGAGATGAGCAAAGTGCTGTTCCAGGTGTTGAGGAATCAACAGCCGGCAAGCCTTACAGAGCCCCTGCCCTGGTGGAGCAGAGATTCCAGTGTTAATGTTACATCACCACACAGCTCGACACACCACTTGCTGTTCTCATCTCCAGGAGATGAGAAAGTGTATCCCTGCCCATGTCAGGTGTGCGCAGTTCAACAAGATAATCACAGTGAAAGTGGAAACCCCCCACTGGAGGATGACACTTCAGCATGGCAGCGACCTTCACAAGAAATCAAAGTTTCTCTTGGCAGGGGAGGTTTTTACATTGTGTTAGGATCTTTTTGGCAAGAATAAACCCAAAGACACAGTTTAAAGGGCATGCACACACACACACACACACACACACACACACACACACACACACAGAGTGAGGGTTGTTGGGGTGGGCCACTTTCATGGGGTCTCTGGTGGCCACTAGCTGAATGCCGTTTTTAGCATGGGGTCACCAGAGGTGGTGGAAGGGCCTGTTGTGCCCATAGATTCCCTCTCCTACCTTGTCTGCGGGGGCCCCCCACCATGTGTTCTGACTTGATAAAATCTGCAGGTTGTTGGAGGGTTTAGGCCCCTCCCACTGGGAGTGTCGAATTTGCCCACCTGGTGCAGCATAAAATGTTGTATTCACTTTGTGACTCAGAAGTTTTATTCCATCCCTGGGAAATCACTTAACTTTGAGGAGGAGGCCAGCATGCCCGCTGGCTTTCCGTGGTGCACCAGCAACATTGCAGGGCTCCAGCAGAAACTTGCTAAAGAAAAATGACAGCCCCCGAGGGTATTTACATCCCATGGAGATGGCTGGAATTCTTCTTCCAGCATTTAGAATTGATTTTCAAAATCAAGAATGCAATTCTGAGTTTGTGCCGTGCGCTGCTGCGTATTCCATCAATAACGAGGAGAATCAAGTACACAGTGAAAAGGGGATGTTTAAGTTCTAGAAATGGTAAGGATTTGCGGAGGCCACCAAGATGTACACCTCCAGTGCCGTTTCTCTCCCCTTATAGTCTTTCGAGGGGTTTCACCAGCAAACCAGTTGCCGAAATCGGTAGGAAAGTGCTTTCTGGAAAACACAGCTGGCCTCATTTGAATGAATCATAACGCATTTCTCCCGGTTCTGCTCTTCTGTCCTAGATTCGTTTGTTGGCGGAGTCATTGGCCTCATTTTTGCCTACATTTGCTACAGACAGCACTACCCGCCTCTGGCCAACACAGCCTGTCACAAACCCTACGTCAGTCTCCGAGTCCCGCCCTCGCTGAAGAAAGATGAGAGGCCCACGGCCGACAGCGCGCCCAGCCTGCCCCTGGAGGGGATCACCGAGGGCCCCGTATGACCCAGACCTCGGGGGATGGACTCTGAGCCCGGGCCACGCTCCTCCACCCTGACCTCACCACACAGTAGAAGAGGTTTTCTGTAACGTTTCTCATTCGTCATTTCTCCAAGTTCCCCTGCTCCCATTTTGCCAATGGTGATCCTGCTACATTCCCTGTCGACTTTCAACTCTCCTGAACTGGTCAAGAGAAGAGCCCAGGAACATTTTGTGAGAGACACGTGGAAGGAGGCTGCCGGGGTGGGCGGGTGCAGCTTGGTCGATTCCTCCTTCCGAGATGTTTGCCGTCACGGCCACCGTCCTATATTTTCATGGTTGTAAAACATAATAAAACGTCTCACCTGGAATACCTCGTGTTGGCGGTCCAGTGCACAGATCGTTCAGGGCTGCGGTGAGTTTCACATCCACCCCCAGGGTGGAGAGCCGGCCCAGCTCTAGCTGTGGTTGTTCTAGGTGCTGAGCTGCAGGCGGAGACTGACAGCCTCCGAGAACTGTCAGCTGATCAGAGCTCTGAAATGGAGTTGCCGCCTGGAGTTGCAGCCTTGATACTGCCAGGGCTGTTTGAATCACTGAATCTGTTACCAAGTCCAAGCTCAGTCTGGTCATCCCACTGAGCCAATAATTGGGAGACAAGGTGTTGAGGCAAGGAATAGTGACTTTATCTGGAAAGTCAGGCATCCAAGGAGATGGCGAACTAATGCCCTACAGCACTGTCTTATGGCGTGTAGCTGCTAGTTCCTTTTATGGAACAGAGAGAGGGAGGAGGTCAGGGAACAATGTATAAAGGCCATCAGTCAGTTCAGTCGCTCAGTCATGTCTGACTCTTTGCGACCCCATGAACCGCAGCACTCCAGGCCTCCCTGTCCATCACCAACTCCCGGAGTCCACCCAAACTCATGTCCATTGAGTCGGCAATGCCATCTAACCATCTTCATCCTCTGTCATCCCCTTCTCCTCCTGCCCTCAATCTTTCCCAGCATCAGTGTCTTTTCAGATGAGACAGCTCTTCACATCGGGTGGCCAAAGAATTGGAATTTCAGCTTCAGCATCTGTCCTTCCAATGAATATTCAAGACTGATTTCTTTTAGGATGGACTGGTTGGATCTCCTTGCAGTTCAAGGGACTCTCAAGAGTTTTCTCCAACAGCACAGCTCATAAGTCTTGCAAAATATCTCCTGGTTTAGTCATCCTCGGGGAGGGGATGTATTAATTTCTTCTTTCCCACAGCCATTCACACATGGGCAGGGCAGGGGGTTTCCTAAGACACTTTAGTTTAACATTCAGGCTGAGGAGCAGGGTTCCCTGAGGCAGGCCATTGTGTGTGCTTGTAACTATAGACAGCAATCCTCTCAGTGATTAGAGTAACAAAAGCAACAGAAAACAAAGATTAAAGTAAAAGAAATGCCAACGTGGAGTCAGATTTTGTTCTTCCCTGTTACAAATCTAGAAGGAAAAGAGATGAATCATCTCACATATGGTTTCTACCAAACAGGAGGAAAATAAAGATCAAGAGTATGGGGAGAGGGTCAAAGCAGTGTTCTGAGGGCCAAGGGTACCATATCCTTTCAAGAGAATGGCTGGGTGATGCTGGAGTAAAAGCAGCCTCTGGGGTAGGAGTTTTCCCCCTTTAGGATCCTGGCGCTCAAAGGGTTCATCACATGGCAGCATCGGGTCTGTAATCCTGTCTGGCAGGTGGCGTTTCAGCACGCTGGGGCTCCTGAAGAAGGTGCCAGAACAGAAAGAGAACTATGCTGTCTCTGGCTCAGCTCTTCTCGCCGTTTAAAGGTGGCCAGAGGAGAGCCGTGTGCAGTCTGAGTATGGAGCCTGCCACTCCTCAGCCCGCTTGTTCTTTTCAAAGCAGCGAGCAACCTTCCGTTCAGTTCAAATCAGAGGTGCCAAGTGGTTCTCCAGATCCCCCAAGCATGGGATGCATTTCTGACATCTGAAGACAGTCACTTTCCAGCAGCCCCTGTAACAGACTGCATCTGTAGGGACTCGAGTGGCTGTCAGAGTGGTCGCCTGTGTAGCTCTGCCCTGGGCATGCCAGTTAGAACCATCAGGGTGTCTTTGATCAGCCACCTCAGCTGTGGGCTAAACCTAGGAGTGCCTGTACCACTTGTAAAGATCTTATCAGGTGAGCTCCAGTGCAGCTTTCTAGAGCTATGGTCCTTTCAGCCCTGTGTCCACACCCGCCAGGGAGCAACTATCCTATTGTGGGGTAAGGGGAGGGGAAGTCTTGAAGTCCTTCCGAAGTCAGATATTTTTAAATTGCAGCAGTTACATTCATGAGTAACTTTGAAAACACATATGAGATACTTTAAAAGCTAAATCATAGCAATTCATAAGACAATTTTAAATCTGACTTCCCTGATGGCTCAGTGGTAAAGAATCCACCAGCAATGCAGAAGACAGGGGAGATGAGGGTTCGATCCTTAGGTCAGGAAGATCCCCTGGAGTAGGAATGGCTACCCACTCTAGTATTCTTGCCTGGAAAATATCCCATGGACAGAGGAAACTGGAAGGCTACAGTCCATGGGGTCGCAAAGGGCTGGACACGACTAAAGAGGCTAAGCACGCAGCAATTTTAACTCCAGAGCCAAAATTCATATAAAATATAAAAATTGAAACAGTGTTCTGATCTAACTAAAAATTCTATAATTTTGAAAATAAAGTCAAATATAAAAATATAGGAAAAGAATCCTTTTGCTACCTGCTGTTGAAAACAATCCACCCAATGCCACCTGCATATTTCTTTGATTCTGGTTTTCCCCCTACTCTGCATAGCAAGCAGGAGGAAAGTGAGAGAACCACACTTCAGTTCATGATGATGACTTTACATTCTGGACCAGGAAATGTAAATTTAATATAAAAACTTACACTTAACGATAAATGGAAGGACACTGAAAAGTAACAAAGCACAGAGCATTGTTAATGCTGATGATTATTAAATTGAAAGTCCTGAGACAGGCCATGTAAAAGCTTTCATTAAATTGTAATTAAAATCACAAAGGACGTAATAACATGAAGTGTATGGCAGGATCCTTAGGAGACATAATTAACACGATGAGCCAGTTCACAAAAGGCAGGTGTTTTTGTGGGTGCATGTGTTTTAATTTCATGCTCTATTAAGATGAAGGAAATGTAGCATCACAAAGCACTAATAAAATGGCTGAGAATGAAGTCATTTGTTCCCCAGCCCCTGGTCTTTTTTGGAAGTGAGGGGTTACTAATTCAGTCTCTGGCAAAGTAGGTTGGAGACCGTTCGCACAGAGCCCAGCCAAAAGCTGTGATCCGTGAGGCTCTTCCCTCCCCGAGAAAACGAGCTCACTGCATCTGAACTGGCTAGAGCCCTGTCCTGTGGCCAACCAGAAGTCAGGGGGCTTGGAAGGGAGAGTCCCCATTATTTTCCTCTGCTCTCTTTCTCTAGGTCCTCAGGTTACTTGCACATGGGGGTGTGGTAGTTTTCTTGTTCATCTGGTTACTGATTCCCAGGCGCCGCCCCAGGGCTCCTGAATTAGATGCTGGGGAAAGAAAACCTGGAATCCATAGTGAGGACTCACAAGCACTTCTCAGACCCCTTGCCTGAGTCGTTCTCCTGCCTCCCTTTCTCCGAGAGGGACAGGCTGGAGGGGCAGCGGACTAGCCTATGGAGCTGTGCTCAGGCCGTCTTCTTCTCTGGGAGGGGAGGGGCTTGGAGATGACCATGCTCTTTTATTCCCGTTGGTATTCCCGTCTGTGCCGAATGCTGTGTCCCGCGGAGCCACAGTTGGTCCAGCCTCTGAAGTCCAAATCCCCAGCGTCTCCCTTGATGGTTTCTTTTCCCTGATTCCCTTCGTCCTATGCATAAGCAACACCTCTTAGGTTTACCTTCAAAATACACCCCACACTGGCCCATGTCTCACTCGCCCACTCCCCGCCCCCGACCTTAGCTGTGGCCACCCTAGTCCAGGGGTCACCCTCTCTCACGTGAACAGCTGTGATGCCTCCTACCTACCTCACCACGTCCACTTCTGCGACCTAATCCACGATCCACTCAGGAGCCAAAGTATCTGTGTGTGTGTGTGTGTGTGTGTGTGTGTGTGTGTGTGTGTGTGTGTTGCAGGGCCCAGCCCTGAGACCAGGTAAACATCCTAGGGCAGGAAAGGTATGAAATACAGTCAATATGTAATTCACAACTCACACGGTTTATTGCACCCAATTAGCACACGACACAGGTTAGACAGAGTAGGGAAAATAGAACCAGTGGGTAATGAGCCCTCCCAGGAGAAGTCCAAAAAGGAGATGTCTCTGCACAAGCTGTCAGGCAACAGGGCACAGGGCGGCTTTGTCCAGAGCAGCTACCAGCAGCCTGGAGTTGGGTCCTTTCAGCAGAAGAGCCTTGTAGCCACATGACTTGGGTGTCTTTTTTAAGGAGGAACAGGGGAGGGTTCTTGGCTCTAACAGTTGTGCCTTCTGTTTCAGTGATGTATGTGGCCCATCAAACTTCTTACCCCAGGATCCCCCCCTTAGTTTATCTCTCGTAGACACCCACAGTCCTACTGCAGGTCTTACAAAACGCTGGACTTTCACGTTGACCACTGTGACTCTGTTCTGGACTACTTAACATGTCCTAAAAACATGGCTTAAACCCTATAAGTTTTAGAGAAAACAAATAACCTCATAACTGTGTTCTTTTTTTATTCAGGTATTATTTATATTGGGCTTCCCAGGTAGCTCAGTGGTAAAGAATCTGCCTGCCAATGCAGGAGACTCAAGAGACGTGGGTTTGATCCCTGAGTAGGGAAGATTCCCTGGAGGAGGAAATGGCAACCCATTCCAGTATTCTTGCCTGAGAAATCTTGTGGACAGAGGAGCCTGGTGGGCTATAGTCCCTGGGGTCACAAAGAGTCGGACACAACTGAACCACAATATTATTTATATAAAATAAACTCACCTTTTTTGAATGTCCAGCTTTTTGAATTTTGATCACTGTACACAGCTATGTGACCACCACCACTGATGAGAAGTGCCCCCTCCTCCTGGAAGGTTCCTTTTTGCCTCCGTTCTCCATGCCCTCCTCCATCCCTAGTCCCAGGCGACTGTGGATCTGCTTTGTGTTGTAAGGTGATAAATTTCCTGCATGCATGCGTGCTAAGTAGCTTTAGTCATATCCAACTCTTTGTGACCCTATGGATTGTAGCCTGCCAGGCTCTTCTGTCCTTCGGATTCTCCAGGCAAGAATACTGGAGTGGGTTGCCATGCTCTTCTCCCGGGGATCTTCTAGACCCACGGATCAAACTTGCGTCTCTTACATCTCCTGCAATGGCAAGCGGATTCTTTACCACTACCACCACCTGCGAAGCTCTGTGCCTTTTCTAGAATGTCATATAAATACAGTCACGTAATCTGTGGTCTTCTGTCTCTGACAGCTGTCTGTTTTTTGCCGTCTAGCTTCCTCCCTCACATCTGCTCTGGCTGCCTCCTCTCTGTCCATAAAGCAGCTGAGTAGTTTATCGCCTCTGCATCACTGTGCCCTCTGCACCCAGCAGCTCTGCCTGGCTCTTCCTCTTTCTCTTCTTCCTGGTCTCAACTCAGATGCTTTCTCCTCTGAGCGTCACTCACCGGGCCAGTCTTCTTCTCTTCACTCACGTGCACATACACACAGTTATATTCTTCTCTCAGGTTCTCCTATTAAGTTCCTTCATGTCACAATTATATTATTCATATATTCTTACAGGTTGAATAGCCTCCCTTAAAGTTCATCTATTGTCCAAACCACCAGTATCCTAGGATGTGAGCTTATAGGGAGAGAGGGTCTTTACAGAGGTAACCAAAGTTAAAATGAGGTCATCTTTGTTTTCCATTCTGTCAGTCGTGTCCAACTCTTTGCTACCCCATGGACTGCAGCATGACAGGCTTCCCTGTCCATCACTATCTCCCGGAGTCTGCTGAAACTCATGTCCATTGGATCAGTGAGGCCATCCAACCATCTCATCCTCTGTGGCCCCTTTCTTTTCCTGCCTCCAATCTTTCCCAGCATCAGGGTCTTTTCCAATGAGTTGGCATTAGGGTAGTACGAATCCAATATGATCAGGTCTTTATACAAAGGGGAAGCTTGGAGACAGACCCACACGGAGGGAAGACTGAACGAAAGCCACTATGGACACGCTAGGAAGAGAAGCCTCAACAGACCCTTCGAGGACCTCACAACCCTCAGAGGACTGTGAGGACTGTGAGGACTCACAACCCTCATAGGACCCCACCCCACTGACACCATAGCCTTGGACTTTTAGCTCCAGAACTGTGAGATGATAAGTTTTTATTGTTTAAAGCGCCAGTTTGTGGGAATCAAGATTGCCGGGAGAAATATCAATAACCTCAGATATGCAGATGACACCACCCTTATGGCAGAAAGTGAAGAGGAACTAAAAAGCCTCTTGATGAAAGTGAAAGAGGAGAGTGAAAAGGTTGGCTTAAAGCTCAACATTCAGAAAACGAAGATCATGGCATCTGGTCCCATCACTTCATGGGAAATAGATGGGGAAACAGTAGAAACAGTGTCAGACTTTATTTTTGGGGGCTCCAAAATCACTGCAGATGGTGATTGCAGCCATGAAATTAAAAGACGCTTACTCCTTGGAAGAAAAGTTATGACCAACCTAGATAGTATATTCAAAAGCAGAGACATTACTTAGCCGACTAAGGTCCGCCTAGTCAAGGCTATGGTTTTTCCAGTGGTCATGTATGGATGTGAGAGTTGGACTGTGAAGAAGGCTGAGCACCGAAGAATTGATGCTTTTGAACTGTGGTGTTGGAGAAGACTCTTGAGAGTCCCTTGGACTGCAAGGAGATCCAACCAGTCCATTCTGAAGGAGATCAGCCCTGGGATTTCTTTGGAAGGAATGATGCTAAAGCTGAAACTCCAGTACTTTGGCCACCTCATGCGAAGAGTTGACTCACTGGAAAAGACTCTGATGCTGGGAGGGATTGGGGGCAGGAGGAGAAGGGGACGACTGAGGATGAGATGGCTGAATGGCATCATGGACTCGATGGACGTGAGTCTGAGTGAACTCCGGGAGATGGTGATGGACAGGGAGGCCTGGCATGCTGTGATTCATGGGGTCGCAAAGAGTCGGACATGACTGAGCGACTGAACTGAACTGAACTGAACTTGTGGTACTTTGTTACTGCAGCCTGAGCAAACAGATTTTTTTCCATTCTGCCCTCACCAGAGTGTAGGTCTGGGGGTGCAGGGCCCCATCTGTCTCCGGTACAGTTCTGTTCCCAGGGCCTAGCACAGAGGAGGCCCTTGATATGTTGCTGAATTAGTGAATGGGAACATCCTCTTATTTTTCCTCACCATTATCCTTCTAAAGTTGGCTCATGGAGTTTAAGTTACCTACTCAAGGTGACACACCTAAAAGAAAGAGAATTTTAGATTCCTGGTCCCGCATCATTCCAATTATTCCATAGTTTCCCGAGGGCCAGCTTGAAAAAAAAGAAAATCCACCAGCCTTCCCTTCTCACAGAATATGGAATGGTTGTTCTCCTTAAAGTGCTTCAGAAGGGTCACATTTGGGCTGTGGCCTGCCTGCATGCTTGCTCAGTCTTGTCCAACTATTTGTGACCCCATGGACTGTAGTCCAGCAGGCTTCTCTGTCCAGGGAATTTTCTAAGCAAGAATACTGGGGTGGATTGCCATTTCTTCCTGCAGGGAATCTTCCAGAGCCAGGGACTGAACCCATGTCTCCTACACTTCAGGCAGATTCTTTATCACTGAGCCACTGGGGGAAGCCCCTGGGCTGTGGAGGAAGAAGCAAAAATAACAACAAAAGAAGGTATCAACCAAAACTAGATACCTTGAAGGAGATTGTTTACATTAAACAAAGCAACCCAACCAACTTAACAAAAGACTTCTTTTCTTAACCTAAGTATTAAACATCACACTATTATCCCAAGCCATCCTCATATGATATAATTTATTACAATTTGATTTTTTAAATTTTTATTGAAATATAGTTGATTTATAATGCTTTGTTAGTTTCAGGTGTAAAATGATTCAGTTATACATATATATAAGGGCTTCCCTGGTAGCTCAGCTGGTAAAGAATCCACCTGCAATGTGAGAGACCTGGGTTCGATCCCTGGGTTTGGAAGATTCCCTGGAGAAGGGAACAGCTACCCACTCCAGAGAATGTGAAAAAAAAAAAAAAAAAAAGACTCACTCACTCTATCTATCTATATAGACTCTTTTTTTCTTTTATTTTATATTCTCTTCCATTGGAGGTAATTACAAGATACTGAGCCTGTTCCCTGTGTTGTATACAGTAGGTCCTTTTGGTTGTCTATCTTATGTTTAGTAGTGTGTGTATTTTAATTCCAATCTCCTAATTCCCCCTCTTGGGAACCATACATTTGTTCTCTGGGTCTATGATTCTATTTCTCGCTTAGAAATAAGTTTATTTGTGTCCTTTTTTAAGATCCCACATGTAAGTGATAGCATATGATATTTGTCTTTCTCTGTCTGACTTCGTTTATTAGGATAATCTCTATGTCTGTGTCGCTGCGGATGGCAGTTTCATTCTTTACATGGCTGAGTCATTTTCTATGGTATATATTTTATCTATTCACCTGTCAACCGACACTTTGGTTGCTTCCATGTCTTGGCTGTTGTAAATAGTGCTGCTATATTACAATTTAATTTACAAAGATCTTTCAAGAACCCATCTATTGCACACTTGCCTGTTGATTAAAACATACCTATAAGCTGTTGACCTGAGACAAACAGACCACCAGGTATTTCTCCAACCAAGATGGGTTTATTTGGTATCAGCAGAAAATTCCATTCAGGGTCTGCAATCACAGCAAGCAAGTCGCCCCAGGGCAAGAGAAGGAGGACACTTGTATAGAGGCAAAAAGGAAGTTGGGAGTAAACAGAGTCAAGGCTTTCCGCTGGCCGAGTCCTTGTCAGGAATGAAGACTCTTCTTCCTGTCGGGCTCTCCTATCCTCACAGGGCGTGAGAGCGCCCCCTTCTGGTCTCCCAGCTGAATTTAATTGAAGCTTCTGTTTATTGAGGAGGGCATGGCAACCCACTGCAGGATTCCTGCCTGGAGAATCCTGGTGGAGAGAGGAGCCTGGCACGCTATAGTCCATAGGGTCGCAAAGAGTGGAACGCAACTGAAGCGACTTGGCACGTTTTTGTTAATTTTTTACAAAACCAAGAGGTATTTGCCAAAAAGACTAGGAAAGAAAAGGACAAGGTTGCTCTTAATTTGACACCCAAAGAGCTGTGAGAGAGCAAATTCAAAGCACCAAGTGCTGGCATACCTTGTTTATGGAGCTCTGCTTTATCACGCTTTGCAGATATTGTATTTTCCACAAATTCAGGGTCTGTGGCCACCGTGCATCAGGCAAGTCTATCAGCACCGTTTTCCCAACAGCGTTTTCTCACATTGCGTCCCTGGGTCACATTTTAGTATTCTTGCAATATTTCAGACTTTATTATTATTATTATATTTGTTATGGTGATCTGTGATCAGTGATCTTGGATGTTAGTACTGTGACTCTTGAGACTCAAATGATAGTGTGTTTTAGCTGTAAAACATTTTTAAAGTAAGATACGTACATTTGTCTAGACATGATGCTATTGCATACTTAGACTGCTGCTGCCACTGTTTAGTCTCTAAGTCATGTCTAACTGTTTGCGACCCCAAGGACTATAGCCCACCAGATTCCTCTGTCCATAGGATTTTCTAGGCAAGAATACTGGAGTGGGTTGCCATTTCCTTCTCCAGAAGATCTTCCCGGCCCAGGAATCAAACCTGTGTCTCCTGCTTGACAGGTGGATTCTTTACCACTGAGCCACATGGGAAACCCCTTGGTAGACTGCAGGACAGTGTAAACATAACTTTCATAGGCACTGGCAAACCAAAGAAACTGGAGCGGCTCGCTGTATTTTGATACTTGCTTTATTGCAGAGGTCTGGAGCCAACCCTCATTATCTCTGAAGTCTGCTTGTACACGTGGAAAAGTGTCTGGGAAATGAGGGCAGGCAAAGGAGAGCAAATATATTATTTCTTTAAGTGGCTGAACCTTGAAGCAGGTTTGCAATGAGACAGCTCATTAAGGGAAGTCATTTTTACTCATGGTGCCTAAGTAATATAGCTATCACTTTAATGGGAAATTAGTTAGGTGTGGGGAATGATAGAGCATTTAATTTGCAGTTCAGCACCGGTGTGTTCTAACTCTTGCTGTTTTCTTTTTAGCAAAAAGGAACTCCTCTAACTCTTCAGTTTTCTTCTCTGTCTCTGTGTCCTTCAGAGTGTCTTTCCTGGGTTTCTGTACATTAATGCGTGTCTGTGACTTCCACACTTATCTTTCCTTCTGCCAGTGCATCTCTGCTCCCTCCCTCCCTCTCACTTTCTCTGGCCACTGCTCTGGTGGGCAAAGCCTGACAGTCTGTGTAAAACTTCATTAGCCTCCCTCATACTGAAAGCCGAGCTCTTTTGTTCCACCCAGGAGACAGAGATATCCTTTTAAGTGTGGGAATGCTATCTCATTATCTGGGGGCTGGAGAGAGGAACTTCTCAAACTTTGTCATTTCAGTAAGAAAGACCTTTGAAATCTTTATAATTATCTGCACACTCCTGTCTACTTTCACCCAACAGCTAAAATGCGGGTGAGCAGTACTGAATGCCCACAGGCTGGTCCATGAAGGGGAGAGCAATTTATTGCAATATTAGTTGGGGTTCTGTCTTTGTGGCAGGGGAAATCAACGTGATGAGAGGCTTTATCGTCCTGTTCCCTGGGTTCCTCACTCCTCCAGATCCCGAGAACCTGCTGCTCTTGATGGCCTGGGGTTACTGTGGGGATGGTGCTGGGTGTTCCAGGGGAGCAGGGAGGCAGGAAGGGCTTCCCATGGGGGTGGGGGATGGGGGCAGAAGCAGCACAGATCCACGTGTCAAGCTTTCACGTAGGTGTTGAGGAGACATCAGTACGCAGAACACACAGATATTTCTGCATGTGCGGAGCTCACACTGGGTGGAGACAGAGAACGGTGGTCTCAATGAGGGGAGAGGGCTTCCTGAGTAATGTGGGAGAGCAGCAGAGGTTTGGCTGTGTGATCTTCCTGGAGAGGGGGGACCCCCCCTACATCTTGGAGCCCTCAACCTTAACCAAGACCCTGAACCTCAACCCAGATCAACAGATACCAGAGCTGCAAGAAGGAGCAGGATCACTGTACCTGAGTGACTGCACGGGTTTGGGCAGAGTGGCTTGGCAAGGACTGGAAACCACAGGCTCCCCTGCCCCCGAATGTTCTCCTCTGAGACCCCCAGAGCCCTTTCCAGAGCTGGGTTAGAACAGCCCCCAATTCACTCAGCCTGGGTTTCTTGCCAGGCCAGAAGGATTGAGTCGCGGAATCAAAATCAAAATTAATTTGACTTAAAATAAAGTAATTTGACCTGTGTTGCCCCACTTAAGTAAATAACTTCCAAGTCTAACTCAGACTTCAGTGGAAGGTGTGTGCTCCACGGCGTTGTACAGATATGTGACTTTTTTGCTCTTCAGAATATTGTCCCTTATTCCCCTTATATCTGTTAACTCAGTCCTATGTTTTGGATTGGAAAAAAAAAATAGTTGAGTGGGTAAGAGCGACAGCCCTAGAATTTTTCAGATCTTAGCTCAAACACAGATTCACATCTGTAGATTTATATCTCACTTGCATCACATGGCCTTGGACGAGTTACGTAGATTCTCTTACCTTCAGTTTGTTCATCTGTACAATGGTGATCTTGATAGTATTTATCTGAGATGTTACATGAGAATTTAGCAAATCAATACATGTAAAGCATGGAGGTAAGAGTGCTTGGCATCTGACAAGTAGCTGAGAAGTACTGACTCTAATTTTTACTTTTTCTTACTTACTAATCTTAGAGAAAGGGACAATTACAGATTACCCATCGTGAAGTTTTGAACTAGATGACGTCTAAAGTTCTGTCCTTCTCTAAATCTCAAGGATAATGGGCCTCTCCTATGTCTTAGTCCCCTCTCTTCCTCTAACTAGCACTGGGTTAAAGGTATGATAGCATATTAGACTAAGAATACTGTGGTTCGATGCTTTATTGAGGAAGATCTGGGGCTCACAAAAGGCTAAACAACCATCTGAGTCATTCAGGAAGAAGATAAGCCAGTGTTTGGGTTATGTATACTGCAGCATTCTCAGCGTGGTTCATAAACACATCTTCCCTACTTTGCATCATTAGGACTTCCAGTAGGAGATGAAAATTGCCCCAAAGAGTGAGTGGCTAATTTGACAAATAAGTGAAAAAGAAAAAGAAGAGTGGAGAAGACATTGAAACAAATAAGTTGGCTCATCTTACTCCCAGAAAATAATTTGCTAGAATGGGGCTAGAACTTTAAAAAGGCTTTTGCATAAACTCTGGGTCTTTCTTGGAATGGGCTTATTCAAGGGCCCTTTGGTTACTTTACCTTTTAGTCCCTTGGGAGGGATGAAGGACAGTGGCTTCAAATAGGCCTAGAGCTTGAGAATGAGCTATATGAAATGGTAGGAGGGCAAAGGTGGTAAATGTCCTTAATACGCAGATGATCTTGACTGATTAGTGTCTGCAGGCCAGACCTTTCATCTCTTCAATCCCTTTGAGATGGATTCCTCAAGTACCATTGTGTAGTGGATCCAAGGTGGCTACCTAGTAGAAGCCTCCGTCTTCTTCTCTGTAATGTGGCAAAACCTGCCCTAGGAAATTCAACGAGAGGATTACTAGGAATAAAACAGAGGGGAAAATCTTTCCCTTTTACCTTTCTATGTTCTCAGCTGGAGCCCTGAAACAAAGCACAGATTAATAGAAGAAAAACAAATTGATTAACACGTGTAATATACACGTAGCACATGGGAGCACCAGTAGATGAGTAACTAAGAGAGGTGGCTTGGAACTCAGGCTGAAGTAATATCTTCAACAGACAATAAATTTGTAGAGAAATAACAGAACATAGAAGGTGATTTTAGGCTTCCAAGGATGGTAAACTGTAAGAAGGTAAATATATTGGAAACCAGTGGCAGATCAAAGCTAGTTAGTAAAGTTTATTATGTAAATTTGTCTCCAGATGGGTATGAAGTTGTCTAAAGTAGTCTCTTTTTTTTGGGGGGGGAGGGGTGTTAGTTCTAAAAGGTCTTGTAGGTCTACATAGAACCGTTCAACTTCAGCTTCTTTAGCGTACTGATTGGGGCATAGACTTGGATTACTGTGGTATTGAATGGTTTGCCTTGGAAACGAACAGAGATCGTTCTGTCGTTTTTGAGATTGATTGCATCCAAGTACTGCATTTTGGACTCTTTTGTTGACCATGATGGCTACTCCATTTCTTCTAAGGGATTCCTGCCAACAGTAGTAGATATAATGGTCATCTGAGTTAAATTCACCCATTCCAGTCCATTTTAGTTTGCTGATTCCTAGAATGTTGGTCGACATTCACTCTTGCCATCTCCTATTTGACCACTTCCAATTTTCCTTGATTCATGGACCTAACATTCCAGGTTCCTATGCAATATTGGTCTTTACAGCATCAGACCTTGCTTCTATCACCAGTCACATCCACAATTGGGAATTGTTTTTGCTTTGGCTCCATCCCTTCATTCTTTCTGGAGTTATTTCTCCACTGATCTCCAGTAGCATATTGGGCACCTGCTGACCTGGGGAATTCCTCTTTCGTATCCTATCATTTTGCCTTTTCATACTGTTCATGGGGTTCTCAAGGCAAGAATACTGAAGTGGTTTGCATTCCCTTCTCCAGTGGACCACATTCTGTCAGACCTCTCCACCATGACCTGCCCATTTTGGGTGGCCCCACAGAGCATGGCTTAGTTTCACTGAGCTAGACAAGGCTGTGGTCCGTGTGATTAGACTGACTAGTTTTCTGTGATTATGGTTTCAGTGTGTCTGCTCTCTGATGCCCTCTCGCAACACCAATCGTCTTCCTTGGGTTTCTCTTACCTTGGACGTGGGGTATCTCTTCACGGCTGCTCCAGCAAAGCGCAGCTGCTGCTCCTTACCTTGGACAAGGGGCATCTCCTCACCACCGCCCCTCCTCACCTGAATGTGGAGTAGCTCCTCTTGGCCCTCCTGCGCCCGTGCAGCCCTTTTCTCTATAGGGGACTGAATGCAAAAGTAAGAAGTCAAGAAACACCTGGGGTAACAGGCAAATTTGGCCTTGGAATACGGAATGAAGCAGGGCAAAGGCTAATAGAGTTTTGCCAAGAGAATGCACTGGTCATAGCAAACACCCTCTTCCAACAACACAAGAGAAGACTCCACACATGGACATCACCAGATGGTCAACACCGAAATCAGATTGATTATATTCTTTGCAGCCACAGATGGAGAAGCTCTGTACAGTAAGCAAAAACAAGACCAGGAGCTGACTGTGGCTCAGATCATGAACTCCTTATTACCAAATTCAGACTTAAATTGAAGAAAGTAGGGGAAACCCTAGACCATTCAGGTATGACCTAAATCAAATTTCTTATGATTATACAGTGGAAATGAGAAATAGATTTAAGGGACTAGATCTGATTGATAGAGTGCCTGATGAACTATGGAATGAGGTTCGTCACATTGTACAGGAGACAGGGATCAAGACCATCCCCATGGAAAAGAAATGCAAAAAAGCAAAATGGCTGTCTGGGGAGGCCTTACAAATAGCTATGAAAAGAAGAGAAGCGAAAGCAAAGGAGAAAAGGAAAAATATAAGCATCTGAATGCAGAGTTCCAAAGAATAGAAAGAAGAGATAAGAAAGGCTTCCTCAGAGATCAATGCAAAGAAATAGAGGAAAACAACAGAATGGGAAAGCCTAGAGATCTCTTTAAGAAAATTAGAGATAGCAACGGAACATTTCATGCAAAGATGGGCTTGATAAAGGACAAAAATGGTATGGATCTAACAGAAGCAGAAGATATTAAGACGAGGTGGCAAGAATACACAGAAGAACCGTACAAAAAAGAGCCTCATGACCCAGATAATCACTATGGTATGATCACTCACCTAGAGCCAGACATCCTGGAATGTGAAGTCAAGTGAGCCTTAGAAAGTATCACTACGAACAAAGCTAGTGGAGGTGATGGAATTCCAGTGGAGCTATTTCAAATCCTGAAAGATGATGCTGTGAAAGTGTTGCACTCAATATGCCAGCAAATTTGGAAAACTCAGCAGTGACCACAGGACTGGAAAAGGTCAGTTTTCATTCTAATCCCAAAGAAAGGCAATGCCAAAGAATGCTCAAACTACTGCACAGTTGCACTCATCTCACATGCTAGTAAAGTAATGCTCAAAATTCTCCAAGCCAGGCTTCAGCAATACGTGAACTTGCTGATGTTCAAGCTGGTTTTAGAAAAGGCAGAGGAACCAGAGATCAAATTGCCAACATCTGCTGGATCATGGAAAAAGCAACAGAGTTCCAGAATACATCTATTTCTGTTTTATTGACTATGCCAAAGCCTTTGACTGTGTGGATCACAATAAACTGTGGAAATTTTTGAAAGAGATGGGAATACCAGACCACCTGACCTGCCTCTTGAGAAACCTGTATGCAGGTCAGGAAGCAACAGTTAGAACTGGACATGGAACAACAGACTGGTTCCAAATAGGAAAAGGAGTACTTCAAGGCTGTATATTGTCACCCTGCTTTTTTAACTTATATGCAGAGTACATCATGAGAAACTCTGGGCTGGAAGAAGCACAAGCTGGAATCAAGATTGCTGGGAGAAATATCAATAACCTCAGATATGCAGATGACACCACCCTTATGGCAGAAAGTGAAGAGGAGCTAAAAAGCCTCTTGATGAAAGTGAAAGAGGAGAGTGAAAAAGTTGGCTTAAAGCTCAACATTCAGAAAACGAAGATCATGGCATCTGGTGCCACCACTTCATGGGAAATAGATGGGAAACAGTGGAAACAGTGTCAGACTTTATTTTGGGGCTCCAAAATCACTGCAGGTGGTGATTGCAGCCATGAAATTAAAAGACGCTTACTCCTTGGAAGGAAAGTTATGACCAACCTAGATAGCATACTGAAAAGCAGAGACATTACTTTGCCAACAAAGGTCTGTCTAGTCAAGGCTATGGTTTTTCCAGTGGTCATGTATAGATGTGAGAGTTGGACTGTGAAGAAAGCTGAGCGCTGAAGAATTGATGCTTTTGAACTGTGATTTTTGAGAAGACTCATGAGAGTCCCTTGGACTGCAAGAGATCCAACCAGTCCTTTCTAAAGGAGATCAGTCCTGAGTATTCTTTGGAAGGAATGATGCTGAAGCTGAAACTCCAATACTTTGGCCACCCCATGTGAAGAGTTGACTCATTGGAAAAGACTGATGCTGGGAAGGATTGGGGGCAGGAGGAGAAGGGGATGACAGAGGATGAGATGGCTGGATGGCATCACCGACTCGATGGACGTGAGTTTGAGTGAACTCCGGGAGATGGTGATGGGCAGGGAGGCCTGGCGTGCTGCAATTCGTGGGATCGCAAAGAGTCGGACATGACTGAGTGACTGAACTGAACTGAACTGAAAGTAGTGTCTAGACAACACAAAGTTGTGTCCTGTGACAAATTTTTGTCCTTCTAGATAGAAAGTCCTGCTTCTAGGCAAATAGTGAGAAGGCAGAACACTTTTTTTTTTGTAACTGCTTTTTCTTAATTGCTTTCAATTCAAAACAGTCTTTTTGCCAAAGTGTTCATATTTTGGGATTATATATTTTGATTTCCTTCCAGCTCATCTGAGACAATGAGTATGGAAGCTTACAATATGACTGGAAAATATTTCATGTTCTCTCCTTTTTCTCTCATGTTCTCTCACTTATGTCCTTCCATCTGTAGTACAGCATCTGTGGGTTGTCATGAAGCAGAGTATGGAAGTTTAAATGACACCCTTGGCGGTGCTTGCTCAGTAGTCAAGCTTGCTCCCTTCCGCTTGACAATGATCTGCTGCCTGGGAGTCACAAGACCTCTTTGCTTTGTGAGCATCACTTTGAATTCCTCCACTAGTCAAAACAGCAAAATGGTGGGGACTTGCCTCAGGGAAACTTCTACTCTGAGAAGGAACGTCTCTGAGTCAGTAGGAGTGACTAAGAGAGATTCTAGAGGGAAGTTGTTGATGTGTCGTGGCCTCATAATGAATTCAGCACTCAGAAGGCTGAGTGATGCGAAAGGCATAGTGAAAGTCACTATGACTTTCAGAATGATCTCTCCCAATTGTTTGGCACTAAGAGTAATAGAACACTTGGGAGAGACATCAGCATAATGAACAAACTTAGAAATGATGAGCCCTACACTTCTAATCAAACAGAAAATAACAGGGAAATGTTAGAAAGAAATAACAAGCCAAAAATAATATCTCCCGCCCCATGACAGCAAACCAAGACTTAACTGCAGTTTCAGTCCCTCTCAGAAAAGACTTTTAAAACAGTTAATCTGAAATTTCCTGATCAAGGATCAATACCAGTGAGGTAACTGCACAGTAAAGACCCCTCCTGTTCCTTTCCCCCACCAAAAATGGTGACCTGGCCTGAAACAGTCCTTTATTTTCTTTTTCTAATAGTTTCTTTCTCTGTCCTCTAAAGCTTTCCATTTTGTACAACTCCTCTGATGGGAGCTGGATTCTGCCTGGCTCATGAATCCTTGAACACAGTCAATTGAAACTTCAAATTAACTTGGTTGAATTTTGTGTGTGTGTGTGTTTTTTTTTTTTTAAACAGAAACATCTATGACTTTACAAGGTCACATTGGAAACCTATCTCATAAATAGTGAGTCATAACTATTAAGAGTCTATATTCACTATTAAGAGTTAGTAAAGCCCTGAAATTAAAAGTTATGACCAACCTAGATAGCACATTCAAAAGCAAAGCTATGACCAACCGAGATGGCACACTCAAAAGCAGAGACATTACTTGGCCGACTAAGGTCCGTCTAGTCAAGGCTATGGTTTTTCCTGTGGTCATGTATGGATGTGAGAATTGGACTGTGAAGAAGGCTGAGTGCCCAAGAATTGATGCTTTTGAACTGTGGTGCTGGAGAAGACTCTTGAGAGTCCCTTGAACTGCAAGGAGATCCAACCAGTCCATTCTGAAGATTAGCCCTGGGATTTCTTTGGAAGGAATGATGCTAAAGCTGAAACTCCAGTACTTTGGCCACCTCATGCGCAGAGTTGACTCATTGGAAAAGACTTTGATGCTGGGAGAGATTGGGGACAGGAAGAGAAGGGGACGACAGAGGATGAGGTGGCTCGATGGCATCACCAACTCAATGGACGTGAATCTGAGTGAACTCCGGGAGTTGGTGATGGACAGGGAGGCCTGGCGTGCTGTGATTCATGGGGTCTCAAAGAGTCAGACACGACTGAGTGACTGAACTGAACTGACCTGAAAGGGATTATACAGAGTGAAGTAAGCCAGAAAGAAAAACACCAATACAGTATACTAACGCATATATATGGAATTTAGAAAGATGGTAACACTAATCCTGTATGCGAGACAGCAAAAGAGACACAGATGTATAGAACAGTCTTTTGGACTCTGTGGGAGAGGGTGAGGGTGGGATGACCTGGGAGAATGGCATTGAAACGTGTAAATCGCCAGTCCAGGTTCGATGCATGAAACAGGGTGCTTGGGGCTAGTGCACTGCGATGACCCAGAAGGATGGGATGGGGAGGGAGGTGGGAGGGGGGTTCAGGATGGGGAACATATGTACCCCCATGGTGGATTCATGTCAATGTATGGCAAAACCAATATAATGTTGTAAAGTAAAATAAATAAACAAAAATAAATAGAAGAGTTAGTAAAGGAAACATAAGACCTTTTTTTTCCCAGAGTTTTAAGCATCTTTTAATGTAAATTTATTTATTTTAATTGGAGGCTAATTACTTTACAATATTGTATTGGTTTTGCCATACATCAACATGAATCCACCATAGGTGTACATGTGTTCCCCGTCCTGAACCTCCCCTCCCACTTCCCTCCCTGTACCATCCTTCTGGGTCATCCCAGTGCACCAGCCCCAAGCATTCTGTATCATGCATCGAACCTGGACTGGCAATTCATTTCATATATGATATTATACGTGTTTCAATGCCATTCTCCCAAATCATCCCACCCTCTCCCTCTCCCACAGAATCCAAAAGACTGTTCTATACATCTGTGTCTCTTTTGCTGTCTCGCATACAGAGTTATCATTACCATCTTTCTAAATTCCATATATAAGCATTAGTATACTGTATTGGTGTTTTTCTTTCTGGCTTACTTCACTCTATAATAGGCTCCAGTTTCATCCACCTCATTAGAACTGATTCAAGCAAGAATAAGTTTGTCAAGAATAATTAAAAGCAATCCCTATATATTTTAAACATTATCAGCCCTCAAAATGTCTGACTGACTGTTGAAGTGAACAAATTCATTTCTAGCTGTCCTGGATAATCTCATGCTTTTATCCTCAGACAAGACCTCGATGGTTAACCATGGTTCTTCAGTAATGGCCATGGTCAAAACGGTGGCTGGAAAGAGCAGATCCCTAATGGGTAACAGAATCCCCAGAAGGTGTAGGCTCATTTGATATGATAGCAGATGAAGTCACCATTTAGTCTTGTATTTAGCAGCTTCATGTAATCCATAGACTCTGCCCCAGCCCCTTCAATCACTTTTGTTACCTTGAAGTGGTTATGCAATTTTGTGTCCCGTTCTGCAGGCTTTCTCCTTGGTAGCTTTCAACTTTGGGGGAAAAGTACCCATTCTTTTCTCTGTCCAAGTGGTAAGTAAGAGGCTGGCCCCATCTTAGCTTTAGAGGTGAAGCATGTGGCTGAGCCTGGCCAATCAGAGTGTCACATGCTTCTGAGCTTAATGATTGGAAAAGGGATAAGCATGTGACCCAAACCTGACCACTCAGAGCAGTTGAGACTCAGTTTCAGAACTTCTGTGGGAACCATAGAAAAAGAGAAGTTCTCTGTTGCTTGAGACTGCTGTGAGGATGGAGTGGAAGCCTCAAACAGCTGCAGCCATCTTACCAGAAGAAGAAGCCATCTGCTTGTAAGTGGGGCCCACACAGAGGAATTCAGAACCAAAAGACAGAGAAATGGAAGTGGAAGCCTTTGTCTGGGCCTCTCCACCAGCTGTTCCAGAAACCAACTCCACCCCTGACTTTTGAATTACTTGAAGCAATGAATTCACTTTTCTGCTTTAGCCAGGTTTAGTTTCATTCTGCCCCCCAGGTGACCAAATAAAATAGACACTACTTTCAGCAGTTGCCAATACAAGCCCTAAAACACAAGCAGTGCCCACTTCCTCCCTGTTCACTGGTCTCCTTTCGTTTGAGAGGGAGTCCTTCTGAAACTTGCATTTCCTTTATGTTTCATTTGCTCCTAGTCCTTTCTCTGGCTCACCTTCAGCCCTTGAGTCAGCCATGGCACTCTGTTCTTCTGGTTGATGCCTGGAGCCTGTCCAGTGGAACTTGGTGTTATTCACTCTTCTCCCTCATCAGCACACTATTTTCTGCCTTGGGTGATGCAGGCTGAATGCAGAGCATCTCTGTGCTGGTTAGAATTCCAGGGCCTTCCTTCATCAGCCTGAGTGTATCCAGGCAGCTGGGCTGAGACTTCCATTTCTGATGGCTCAGAGTCAGAGTTTCACCCTGTTATGGATACCCGCTATGTCATTTTAGAAAATGTAGGAAAATAGCTGTCCAATTTTTCCAAATATGTGTATATAAATCAATAACTCCACATTTAAATCCATCCTTATTTTGATGTGACATGAAGAGAAAAGGCAGTCCCCGTGGTTTATTTCCCAAAGAAACAAGAAGAAAGTGGGTTAATACACCATCAATATCACAAGGAATAATGAAACGCATGAAATACTATTTGAGAATTATTTTTACAATTACGATGTTCGTTTTCCATCGAGCACTGGGACAGTTGCCTTGATTTGTGAATGCCGTCTCTCTGCAGGCAGGCTGGGAGTTTCTAGAGTCTCAGATTATGGTTATGAAAAGAGGAGACTGTGTCTTTCTTTACATTGGGTGATGGTGTGCAGGCTTAGGACCCTCACCAAAGGCCTGATGTTCATAAAATTCCTTTTCTTCTATCAGCTGCTACATGGGACCAAAAATTTGTCATCTGAATTGAACCAAGTTATTGTCTTAACCCTCAGTTATTTTGTGCTCAGGAGATGTGTAGTGAAATGAAAACTGGGGGTCTGAGGCTGGTAGATACAGGCATTCTGGAAAAAGTAAGATCCCAAAGCAAAATTTTCACCATGATTCTCTGAGTAAGTAGGATCTGCAAGTCTATTTTCATGGAGCAAAAAGCTACTAGATTAGGAGCAGATTTGAGTCTAGTACTTCCAAAGAGACTTGGGGAATACTGGAGGCATGTGATTGGTGTTTCTGAACAATGTTTCAAATTGTGCATCTATTTTTGATATATATATGTACGTGTGTGTATTTTTTAAGTGTAGTGTATATGGATTTCAGCAATGTTACTATTCAGATTTATGTAGCTTTAGTTATGGAAGCTGGAGAAGGCGATGGCACCCCACTCCAGTACCCTTGCCTGGAAAATCCCATGGACAGAGGAGCCTGGGGGGCTGCCATCCATGGGGTCGAAAAGAGTCGGACACGACTGAGCAACTTCACTTTCACTTTTCACTTTCCTGCATTGGAGAAGGAAATGGCAACCCACTCCAGTGTTCTTGCCTGGAGAATCCCAGGGATGGGGGAGCCTGGTGGGTTGTTGTCTATGGGGTTGTACAGAGTTGGACATGACTGAAGCGACGCAGCAGCAGCAGCAGCAGCAGCAAGAGAAGCTCAAGCCTCTTGGAAGCAAATACAGACACACCTCAGACAGGCTGTGAGTTCGGTTCCAGACCACCGCAATAAAGTGAATATTACTATCCATAAACTCTTTGGTTTCCCAATGCATATAAATATTGTTTACACAGTTCTGTAGTCTATTAAGTATGCATGATGTCGAAGAAAAATAATGTTCATACCTTCATTCAAAAATTATTTATTGCTAAAACTGCTAACCATCATCTGAATCTTCAGTAAGTTGTAGTCTTTTGCAACCACATCAGAGATCACCATGGCAAAAATAATTATGAAAAAGTTTGGAATATTCTGAGAATTACTAAAATGTGATGCAGAGACAGGAAATGAGCCAACATTGTTGGAAAAAATGGTACCAATAGACTTTATTGATGCAAGATTGCCATGAACCTGTCATCTGTGAAAAACGCGGTATGGGTGAGGCGTGATAAAACGAGGTCTGCCTGTACCTCAGGCGCCTGGAGAATTCAGAAGAAGAAACAAATATGGCAGCAACGGCAAAACACACTTCGAGTAACACTTGTGATGATGAGGAGGTGATTACTTCCCTTCAAAGACCCCACAGGGAACGATAGTAGGTACAAGTCAAATCACAGGCATTTCCCCTCATCATCTAGTTAATTACTTGAGTTACCTTTCTAATTAGCCTGGTGCTGTCAGCTCTGGGGAGCTCTCAGAACCCAGTGAAATGGTTATAAAAGTCACTCAGTCCCAAACCGTGCGTGGTCATTGTTGGCCAGGAACTCACCAATCACACACGGATTCTTTACCAGCTGAGCCACAAGGGAAGCCCAAGAATACTGGAGTGGGTAGCCTGTCCCTTCTCCAGCAGATCTTCCTGACCCAGGAATTGAACTGGAGTCTCCTGCATTGCAGGCGGATTCTTTACCAAGCGAGCTATCAGGGAAGCCCACTCAAAGAGTGGACAAATATCCGTCTTATGGTTAAAAATTTGCTTTGACACTCAAATCCGCACATCAAGAGCTTTGTGTGGTGTGTGGTGGTGGTTGGGGGTGGTTGACATTTAAAGTAAATGCTTAAACTAGAACTGATCACTTGATTAAATGAAGCGAAGGTCCTAAACTACCTTATAGAAGCTGAGATGGAAAACCTGTCCTGCTCCCACCTGTTCTTGGCACTCTGTATTCCACATACTCGGTGATGGCCACCTCTGCAGGCTGTGCTAGGCAGCTATTTGTAAAATCATAGTGATTGAACATTGGCTTGCTTTTTAATGTACTTGTTAAAGAAAAGAAATAATTTGGCATAATCCCCTAAGAATAATAGAGAAACCCAAGGCACCATCCAAATAGAGTCTCATTTTTCATTTCTCTACTTTCATCTTTTAGGATCTTGCCAACATTTGCTATGTGCGTGTTCTCATTCGTTGGTATGGAGATGGGCAAAGAGGAAGCAGAGACAAGTAAAACCCAGAGAAGCTGAAAAGCAAATTGGTGCATCACCTCCCTGAAAAGAATTTATCCAGTATTTATTATTCTCATGTGCTGCGGTGAGCAACATTTTTTTATCTCACCCAAACAAGCCCAGCCTTTGTTTTTTCCAAGGCAGAAGCTATCAGCTGGCCTCTGAGGACTTGTTATAAGTTTTTAGTTAATTAGATGTCAAGCACATCAGATGGTAGGTAAACAGGAGTAGCTTTTTATTCAAAGAATCTGACAGGAGTAAAATAAGTTGCTAATTATAAAGAGAAGAATCTGGATATGAGACCCAAATATACCTAAAAGATTTAGGCTCTTACTCTCTGTTTCTACAAACTAATTTTTTTCCCTCTCCTGATTATAGCCCACAATTCTTACATCACGGCATGTTTAGAAATTTTTAATTGTATGCTGGATACTGTAAATTTTACCTTGTTGATCATATAGATTTTGTCATTTTCTTTTAAAGAGAGTTGGCCTTTGTGTTATGCCCAAGTCGCGAAATCTCCCAATGACCACCAGGGAGCGGATATCCGATGCAAAAGCAAGAGAGCTTTTACTACCAAGCTCCAGCTGGGGCTCCCACTGTTACAGACTCAGCGGCTATAGGGAGGAGCCCCGGGTTTTGGATTACATTGCTTATATAAGGAGTGTTCATGAAAAAAAGAATTTCTAGGTAGGGGGACGTCTGATTGGTCATTTTCTCTCAAAGGGTTGTGTGCTGGTTTTTGATTGGTCCCTATTACCTAGGTAGACCACAAGTTCCTGAACGTGAAGTCAGGAGATTCTGGTCTGGGGTCTGATTGGCTTGTGGGTGGTGGGTTGAGGTCAGGGGATTTCCAAAGGCTCTTTTCCCGGAACCTTACAAAATGGAGTTTTTCTGTTAACAAAATGGAGTAGCTTAGATTCTTCATTTGCCCTGGCAGGCAGTCAATTTATTTGAAGAGCAAACTGTTCCTTTGGAAGATCCTTTGTGTTAAAGCTTTTTTAGAGTGATCCTCTGGTGGCTCAGATGGTAAAGAATCTGCCTGCAATGCAGGAGGCATGGGTTCAGTCCCTGGGTCTGGAAGATCCCCTGGAGAAGGCAATGGCAACCCACTGTAATATTTTTGCCTGGAGAATTCCACGGACAGAGGGGTTGCAAAGAATCAGACACGACTGAGTGACTAACACTTTCCCTTTCACTTCTCAATTTAACAAGCACATTGTGTTCTGCTTGGGATCTCTGTCCTCGCCCTGAGATCTGCAAAGTGCCCCCAGGCAGAAAACTAAGGTCATTGCAGAGCTTATCTTTTTCACCTTGTTTATCTCCCTTCTCTAGGGATCATATTCTTATGCTGCCTGCTATCCAATATCTGAAAACAGTTGTTGGTTGTCTAGCAGTTCATGGTGGAGAGATAAGTCTGCTACCTGTTCGATTATCATGACCAGAAATAGACATTCTCAGTTTCCTAGTTTCTGGTGCATTTTTGCACCGTTTCCGCAACCAACAGTTCATCAGAAAATAAGCAATTGAATGAAAAGTAGGACCCTGTGGTGGGAGAAGATCATAACTCGATGGGAAGACAGTCATATAAATAACTCCACCAAGGGGTAGCACAGTAGAGATGCACAGGTTGACCATGCCCTGATCTTCTCTGTTTAGAACAGAGATTCCCACACTGGTACCATCTAAGCCTGGCTTAAAAAATTCTTCCCCTTTCCTGTGGTCAGTATTGACCCATCCCATCCCAGTCATTATTTTCTGAGCAGTGACAACAGGTGCTAGTTAGGACTATGTATTATTGTCTTATCCTGGGCGCTTAGCCTAAACAACATGTACGTGAGAGATGATGCTATCAGGCAGCAAGGAAGGTCAAGGTCAGTGGGGGAGATTGTCATTAGAGGTGGCTTTTCTTTGGCTATACTCCTTCCCCAACCCCCTACCAGGAAGACCCCATCTGTCCTCTCTGCCTACCTATATTCTAGACTTCAAGCTCAGCTCCAGCCCATCCTATTGTAATCTCATTGTATCATATGTTCCAGGATTCTTGCTGGGATGTAGTGTTTCTTGCCAGCATCTATTTTGCTCCTGGAACTGATTCCTAGTCAAGTCAGAGGATGGACCACTGGAGTGTCACTGTTTGACTTGCATAAATTGGAACAGAAACTGTTTCGTGGAGAATAAAGAAAATTTAGCTCAAAGGATGAAAATAAGTCTGAGGAAATTCCATGAATTGGTAAAAATAATAGATATTAATTATCATCAAATGGAATTGCATGATGACTATTTGTTCTTTGCAGTTTAAGCTATAAGCATTAGGATTCTGTCTTTTTAAAGAAAATTAGTCTTCCATCTCTGGGTTGCATTTGCAATTCCCAAGGCTGGCTGAAGAGTGTTGTAGCATCTTCACATTAAGAAAGCTTCCAAAGAAATTCCCTGGGGAAAATCACCCTGGGGGTGATGCCTGTATTGACACAAAGTCTGGTATCCAGTTAATGTGGCCTGTAGATATACCTGCCCTGAGTTTGAAACCACAGGAAAAAAAAAAAAAAACAGAAAAGAGCCATACTTTTTCTTCACATCCTGTATTCTACTCAGGGAAAAAAAAAGAAGCCTTATTAGGCAGTGTTTGTAGTCGTTAGCCCGGTTTAAGCAACTCTGACTTTCAGAGTATTGATTTACTAAGCCTAAGAGGATCCGTTCGGACACTGTATCTACATACCTGGCTAAGGACATCATGAAGTTGCCGGGAGAATGTCTGAACCTGCACTCGGGAAGAAGAACTAGATGCAGGTCAATAGACTACTTATGTGCCAGGTTATGGGTGAGAGCTCTAATTTCTGACTAGTTTTTCCTTCCTAAGAAGCTGGTTAAAATGCATACACACACACACACACACACACACACACACACACACACGCACTGCTTTCTCAAGAATTCATAGAACAAGTAGACAAAATCAAAAATAGTTAAGGATAAAGAAAGTTTTATTAATGCTGTCAATCAACTGCCACCATCAGAGATGCATTTCAGCACTAGGGCCTGGAGGGAGAGAGGGTGGGAACATCTTACTTTGTCCCTTGGAGTCATCTACATTGGCTGCCTCTGGCCACCAGGTCCTGGGCAGGCCATGTGAATGTGTGAAGTGCTGGGTAAGGTGGGGCCATGGCAAAGAGAGTTTGAGCCTTCCAGCTGCAGCCCCATGCCTCAGCCTCCCTTCGACTACATCCCGATAAGGAGCCAGAACGGCCAGACCTGTTTTCTCTTGATTCCAGTAATCTGGCTTTTTAAGGAAAAACTCTTGATTCTAAATGTTGGCTAATTTAAATTTATTAATGAAACACTCTGAGCACTCCTTCCCCTCCCATTTCTATATGGAGCTCCCTATTTGGCCTTCCCGAGCATGGCTTATGGTGCCCCCCTGCTCGGAGCGATGGGTGCCCCAGTGTCTCTTCTCTTTCTCTCCCACTCCTCCCCTGTATATATCCTGCAGGCTTGTGCCCTCCTCCTGTACTGCCTTCATTTTTTATTCACTCGCTGTCTTTGTTCAACCTGTTTTTTCCTCCCAGAACATACTCCACCCTCTCAGCTGTCAAAAACACCCCTTCAGGACTAGCTCAGGGCTCCCTGGTGGCTCTGATGGTAAAGAATATTCCTGTGATGCAGGAGACCTGGGTTCAATCCCTGGGTTGGGAAGATCCCCTGCAGGAGGGCATGGCAACCCACTCCAGTATTCTTGCCTGGAGAATTCCTGATGGATTCAGAAGAGCCTGGTGGGCTACAGCCCATGGGGTCACAGAACTAGCTCAGTCTTGATGAGAACTGATGAACATATTCTGTATCCTTTTGGTGGTATAGAGGGAAAGGGGAGAGGGTCTAAATTTCTGAGTTCCTAGGCAGTGCACTTCCCCTACGCTGGGCAGTTGCCTGGAAATGTCTCTGTTTCCTATCATCACCTCCAGCTCAGGAGATGGGCAGGTACCCCTTCGGATACCTGGTGGTATCCTGAAAAGGAAGTTCACTCTTCCTTGGGCTTCTCCATAAAGAGAGAAGCCTCCATAAAGGCCTGTTTATTTAACCACTCAGCATGAGAGATACATATACTCCCTTTATAATTACAGCCTCTCTCCTTCTGTCCTCTAAAAGAGTAATTTCTCTATTTCCGTCCTCCTCCTAAACATAGAGCAACACCCTCCCTTCATCTTCCATAATAGCGATATTTGTTTTATTTTAAAACCAGTCCTCCCCCAATGTCTTTCCCAGTTATTCCTCTGTCTTCTCTTTTCTCTCTTATTTTCAAATACAGACAATGGACTCTCCTCCTTAGTTTTTCTCCCAAATGTCCTCTCTCCCTACTTCTTCACAGAAGAGGAGCCATCACCTCTTTCTGGAATGCCTATTTCAAAAGCAACTTTCTAAAAAAAGAAAGTAACTTCCTGCCTTCCCCTTAACTAGTCATTAACTTGGATGTCCAACCAACTTTTAATAATAAAGGCATGATAATGACCTAACATTTATCCAGTTGTTATTATGTGTCAGATGCTATGTGGCTGCCTCTCATTTCATTTTTCCAACTTTGTAAAATAAATATTACCATCCCACTGCACAGAGGGGAACATTGAGAAATCATCTGTCTAAAATCGTGTAAGTAGAAAGTGGCAGAGACACAGATAAAATCCAAATTCAGGTCATCGTGACCCCAAAACTAGCATTAGATGCTCCTCCCCGTGTCAGCGTGTGAGCTGCTGTGTATATTACGGTAGTTTCCTGTGGCTGCCGTATCAAACTTCCATAAACTGGGTAGCTTAGAACAGCGTAATTATTCTCTCACAGTCTGCAAGCCAGATGTCTGAAATCAAGGTACTGGCAGAGTTGGCTCTGGGGGAGAATTCGTCCCATGCTTCTCCTCTAGCTTCTGGTGGCTGCTGGTAATTGATGGGGTTCCTTGGCTTGTAGACTGATGTGTGCATATATGAATGAGCGCATGCTCAGTGACGTCCCATTCTTTGGGACCCCATGGACTAGTAGCCCACCAGGCTCCTCTGTCTATGGGATTTCCCAGGCAAGAATACTGGAGTGGGTTGCCATTTCCTCCTCCGGGGGATCTTCCTGACCCAGGGATCAGACCTGCATTTCCTGCACTGGCAGGTGGATTCTTTACCACTGCGCCACCTGGGAAGCCTCTGTAGGCTTGTAGTTTCTCCTTTTCCTTCCTTTTTTTAAAGATTTTCTTTATGGACCGTTTTTAAAGTCTTCATTGAATTTGTTACAATATTGCTTCTGTTTCTGTTTTGGTTTTTTGACTGTGAGGCACGTGGGAGTCTTAGCTCAACCAGGGATTGAACTGGCACCCCCTGCAGTGAAAGGTGAAGGCTTAAGCCCTAGACTGCCAGGGAAGTTCCTCCCTTCTTATTTCTTCTAGATACTTGTCATTGAATTTAAGATCCATCCTAGTCCTTAGTTGAGATCCTTAATTGAGATCCTTAATTACTTCTGAAAGACTTTTCCTGAATAGGATGGACATATCCTGAAAGGGGGGATTGGGAGATGGGGCAGCATTCAACCCACAAAAAAAGGCAAAGTGGACATGAGGCAAGTGGTCACCAGCTGTTTCCAGTCCAGGCTGCCAAAGACTTGTTCCAAATGCAAATTCAGTTTAGTACTTCATCTTAACAATATCCAAAGAGATTCCTTTTAATTCCAACATTTCATAAAGATAACAGATGGACTCATTGAAAATAAAATTTACATTGTAGAGTAAGCCACACATGCACACACACACACACACAACTGAAGCAGATACAAAGCAAATTTTAAATACCATACAACTTTAATTAATTAGTCTGGCTGGCAATCTCTACCAATGACAACCCTTGTCTGAAGTGCTAGGGGCTCTGCCCCTGCTTTAGCCTGGATCACATTCTTCCTTCATTCTCCTGGTTCCAGGTCTCCCACCCTCTCTGCCCAGTTGCACATCCAACCCTGGCTGGTCCCTTCCAGGCACCAGATCTTACACCCTCACTTCTGAGTTCTATGAGCTCCAGTTGGAGTGTCTCTCAATCTGACAACACATATCCTATGGACTATTTTTCCATGTTATTGTCGCTGCAGCTGTGATGAGTCTCTGATGGTTCCCAAAACCCTGCCATGGAAACAAGAGCCAGAGGTGCACTCTGGGCTCCCGTGCTGCTGACTTAGTGCCCTCTGCCACCTGCCATGGCAGCCAGAGGAGGGTTATGGCCCACTGGGGACATCGCAGGAGATGAATTCCTCCCCAGCTGCATGCTGTGGCTGGATTGATTTTTACAATTTAATTATAGCTGTAGTTGGTGCTTTATGGGTTGTTACAGAGTCAGACCCTGCAGAAACATCTGTAAAGTTTGGCAGCAGAATAGAGGAGTTAGTGGCCTGGACTGTATTATTAGGCTCCTCCTGAAAAAGGGCCACAGCAGGTGCTCAGTGGAAAGGAGATCTGCAAGGGGAGATCGTGGTGGGGTTATTGCCGGACCCCATCACCTCCGAAGGAGTGTGGATTACGGGAGTTTGAGCTGCCCTTGTTAAAAAGTACAGATGCTTCTCTGTGTTTGCGAGAGCCCAGCAGAGTCAAACTGTACTTCCAAGAAGGAGAGAGATAATTGGGTCTGATAGCCACAGGGAAGGCCCCACCAGGGGTAAAACCTTGAAATACTCCTGTGCTGGTGGAGACGGTCCCCAGCACCCCGCACCTCCGTGTGATCCAGTCACTAGTGAATTAACACCTGACCTGGCATGGCCCTCTGGGTGTCTCTCCTGGTTAGCTGGTGCATTATGCATAAGTGCGTGCTCGGTCACTTCAGTTGTGTCCGACTCTTTATGACACCATTGACTCCATTCTGCCAGGCTCCTCTGTTCATGGGATTTTCCAGGCAAGAATACTCAGTGGGTTGACATTTCTTCCTCCAGGGGATCTTCCTGACCCAGGAATCAGATTCACGTCTCCTTCATCTCCTGCATTGCAGGCAGATTCTTTACCCACTGAGCCACTGGGGAAGCTCCTAGTTGGTGCTTTATAGTTGCTTCCTTAATGTTCAATTCCTGCCCCTGAGGAACAGGAAAGGCAGGAGCCAGTGAAGCTGTGAGTTCCCTGGACTGGAGGAAAGGAGGAGACTCACCACGAGGTTGCAGCCAGAAGCCCAGGGAGGAGACATGTGTTCTTAGTGGCTTCTGAGCGTGTGTGCTGTTCACTGCAGCTTCTGTTAACTCTATCATGGATTTGTCAGATTTCTTGCTGGGACTGTGAGAGGGGCGGAGCCCTTGGCCAAGGTTAAGCTGACCTACAAGAGCAAGGGGAACAGCATGGGCCAGATGCCCATACGCTGAAGTTCCAGAGAGGTCAGTGGGCTCAGAGCCCCAAAGCCCAGCTTGTCCTGGGGAGGGTGGGTTCAACTGGTGCGTCCAGGGTATGTGGGTGCAGCTGGGCAGACATCACCGGGCAGACAGGGGTAAAATACAACTTGCTGTATCACCTTCAGTGAGTGGACCATCTGGAGAAGGGAGGGTGTCATATTTAGCCATGCTTTCTTAGAGAGGAGAACTCTCTGAGGGTCAGGGAGACTGACACAGTGGCTTCTTGGAACATTCTTGGAACATTTTCCTCCTGGACAGCCCGTGCTTTCCACCAGGAGAGCTTCCTGTTTCTGCCTCTATGGTCTCCACAATCAATAGTGTTTTACCCAGGCAAGTGCTTTGCTGCCTCTGTTCTGTGCCAATATGGGCCAGGAATGAACCCAAAGGCCACAAAGATGAATCAGACTCTGGTCTTGGTTTGGAGCTGATCCCAGGGCAGCAGTGACCATCAGCACGTTCTTCTCCAGGGACATTTTTTCTGTGTGGCCCCTGTCTACACTGCCTTTCATATGAAAGATTATCTCTTTGTCTTGTGTCTGCCTGTAAACTGGATTGTGCTTCCTCCCCAATACCCATGCAAGGGCCCTTCTTCAAGATATACGTTAGATTTTCCCATTTCATACTCAAGCTCCCTAAAGTATAATCAGCTTCTCCCTTTTCTTCCCAAGTTTTCAACTAGAGGTTGAATACATTTCTCAAAGTTATCCTTCCATAATTTCCTGGGCCTCAGTTTTCCTATCTTTAAGACTGAAGGAGTTGGGCTAGATGAGTTTTGCATCTGACATTCTAGTCTTATTACTTTTTAATGTTGCTACAAGAAGATAGCCCACAAGGCACCTAATATTGAATTCTAAAGAAGTCTCTCTGTCCAGGACAGAGACCCATTACAGGGACCATGATGTGGCAAGCAGAGCAAAGGCTGGATTTTGGCTTTTCCTTACGTCTTTGGCCAGCTGCCCTTACACAGTGAGTAACCTGGCCAACTGCACATGGCAGGCTTATTTTCTAAGTACCAACAAGGCATGCAACTGCAGAGAACAAGTAGATGACAATCAAAGTCTTTGTTTAGGACAGTGTTACTCAATCAGCTTGTCCTCCTCCTCAGAGGGCATTTGGAATATTCCAAATATTCCAGGGTTAGGGTTAGGGTTAGAAAAATGAAAATGTAGTCTCCTAGCCAAAGGTGAAAGCCCTACACACAATTCAAAGAGGCACAGAAAGAGTCAGGGATTCAAACCTAATGTTCAAAAATACCTGCAAAAATTACTCATGATTTAAACTTTTGCTACCACTTCCTGAATAAATACTTATTTTGTTTATGCAATGCCTGATTATTATTATTATGGCTAATATTTTGAAGCAGGGTTTCTCAGGCTTAGCACCACTGATATTTGGGACTGAAAGTTCTTTGCTCCGGGGCTGTCCTTTGCATTTCAAGGTGTTTAGAAGCCCAGCCTCTACACACTAGATGCCAGTAGCACCCCACCACTCTCTCACCCTATTATTCTACTGTGATAAGCCAAAATTGTCTCCAGATATTCCAAAGAAAAGCTTGAAACCTGTGGCCTTTAAGGATACTCCTTCAGTTCTTTCTTTCTTGTGGCTTTCCAAACTTATAATAACCCCTCAGTAAATTTCAGGTTAAAATTACAAAGAAAATTTTAAAATTGATACTTAGATTTTATGCAGTGAATTCAGCTATAAATTAACATACAATTTGAGTCTATGATTTGAAAATTCACTCTACACAAAAGCACTAGGTAAATTGTCTTAAATCTTTATTAAGTCTTTAACTTCAACAGTAATTGAAGGGTTATTGACCTTGAAAAGACACCAAAGAATGGCACCATCTGGTATTTTATTACTGACATTACTTTGCCAACAAAGACCCGTCTAGTCAAGGCTGTGGTTTTCCCAGTGGTCATGTATGGATGTGAGAGTTGGACTGTAAAGAAAGCCGAGCACTGAAGAATTGATGCTTTTGAACTGTGGCGTTGGAGAAGACTCTTGAGAGTCCCTTGGACTGCAAGGATATCCAACCAGTCAATCCTAAAGGAAATCAGTCCTGAATATTCATTGGAAGGACTGATGGTAAAGCTGAAACTCCAATATTTTGGCCACCTAATGCAAAGAACTGACTCATTAGAAAAGACCCTGATGCTGGGAAAGACTGAAGGTGGGAGGAGAAGGGGATGACAGAGGATGAGATGGTTGGATGGCATCACCAACTCAATGGACATGAGGTTGAGTAATCTCCAGGAGTTGGTGATGGACAGGGAAGCCTAGCTAGCTGCAGTCCATGGGGTCTCAAAGAGTCAGACATGACTGAGTCAGTAACTGAACCGAACTGAGCTACTGAAATTATGTTCTGTGTGTGTGCTCAATCGCTTAGTCATATCTGGCTCTTAATATGTTTACATAAACAGAAATGTGGATTAAGTAGATCTTTCACTTGTAAAAAAATAGGGTTGACTCTTGTGTTTTCCCAGTTGGACTTGAGTTGAAAGAGATTCAAGAAACAGATTCCACTTAGGATGTGGAAAGATACACCTAAGTGTGAGAAAAAGGCAGATAGTATAAAGCACCTGATGACAGGAACTTCTGTTATATATTCAGCACTTAGAACTTGGCCTGACATATGGCAGATGCTCAATAAGTGTTCGCTGGGGAAATGGCTAAGTGGATTAATTAATGAATCTTTCATTATTTTTAACAGTTGCATGTTAAAAAGGCATTTGGGTTATCCCAAGATTTTGTGGTTATCACTATACTATGAATTACTTCCTACACACATTTCCCCAAGAATTGAAGCATTTAAACTGTGAAAACTGGCGTGAGTAGAGCTGTTTAAAGTAGAGCTGGAGACCCAACTGCTAAGCAATTAACCAAGTGTCATGCTTTTTTCAGACATGCAAAGCGTCAGAAAACGTACCTTCTAGGTACCTTTTTAAGGAAGATATCAGAGAATGTGCTTTTCCAAAACAGGGCCATAAACCAAAGAAAAGGAAGACATGGGATGCAGAAAGCAGTCTGGTTACCACCCTGGTGCACAGGGCAGAGGGGAGGGAGTCCTGAGGCTGCTGATACAAGGAGATCTAGGACCGCCATTGAGTGCTGGGCGCATCGGGCCACCAGCCAGCCTGGAGCCCGACTGAAGGCCCTGGGAGAGAGTTTCTTTAGGAAGATGGGCTTGAAAAAGCACTGAATACATCTGGACTTCTAGAGAGGATATTTAAACAATTGTTTATGGTTTGATCTTAAATTAATGATGATAACATGGTGTATTATTGGCAGGAGGGTTCTTTACCACTAGGGCCACCTAATACTGTAGAAAACCTCAGCTGAAGAGCCAGCTTTTCAACAAGAAAATTCTGACCCCAAAACCTGACCAAATGCTGCTCTCTCCTGTCCTTTCTATGTCAGGGATGTTAAAGCCTGAAAATCTCATCCTGAGTTTTCTGGGTGATCTCCTGGATTAAACTCTGACCTGCTTGATCCCAGAAATGACACCTATTTAGCTGTGTATCCACAGCTCCCATGGAGTGCCTGGCGCACAACTGGAGCTCCACGGATGCTCTTTGAATGCATACAAGAACAAATGATGACCTCCCAAAGGGGTGCACGTGGGCAGCGGTGACACAGAGGAGCAAGGGCTCTGAGCTGCTCTAGAGGGCTTTCCAAAAGACCTTACAAAGGAAGTAATATTTCCTCTGGAGGGACTGGGTGAATAGGCAAGGTAGGAAAGGGTAACCCAGATAAGCAGGAGCTGAGCAGAGGTGCAGAGGTATGAGTAGACAGGTAGGTGTGTGTTGTGCACACACACTCTTAGAGAGAGTAGAGTGGTTCAAAATGAGGCTTTCCTGGTGGGCAGAGGTTAGCGCAGTCCCGTAGGCCACTTCTTGCTCATAGAAGCCGCTTAGATTTTTCATGCTTGAAGATCTGTACTGTGCTGTGTTCAATCAGTCTGTACTGTGCTGAGCTTAGTCACTTCAGTCGTGTCTGACTCTTTGTGATCAATGGAATGGAGCCCACTAGGCTCCGCTGTCCATGAGGTTTTCCTGGCAAGAATACTAGAGCAGATTGCCATGCCCTCTTTTAGGGGATTTTCCTGACCCAGGGATTGAACCCATATCTCCTGCATTGCAGGCAGATTGTCTGGCATTAAGCCAACAGGGAAGCCCCCATGCCTGAAGATCAGGGATTCCCAAAGCTGATTTCTCATCAGAATCACCAGTGGAGCATTTTGGCATGTGTGTCCCTGGCCCCACCCAAGAGAGTATTCTGAGAGAGATGGGAATACCAGACCACCTGACCTGCCTCTTGAGAAACCTGTATGCAGGTCAGGAAGCAACAGTTAGAACTGGCCATGGAACAACAGACTGGTTCCAAATAGGAAAAGGAGTATGTCAAGGCTGTATATTGTCACCCTGCTTACTTAACTTTTATGCAGAGTACATCATGAGAGACGCTGGACTGGAAGAAACACAAGCTGGAATCAAGATTGCCGGGAGAAATATCAATAACTTGATATGCAGATGACACCACCCTTATGGCAGAAAGTGAAGAGGAGCTAAAGAGCCTCTTGATGAAAGTGAAAGAGGAGAGTGAAAAAGTTGGCTTAAAGCTCAACATTCAGAAAATGAAGATCATGGCATCCGGTCCCATCACGTCATGGGAAATAGATGGGGAAACAGTGGAAATAGTGTCAGACTTTATTTTTGGGGTCTCCAAAATCACTGCAGATGGTGACTGCAGCCATGAAATTAAAAGATGCTTACTCCTTGGAAGAAAAGTTATGGTCAACCTAGATAGCATATTCAAAAGCAGAGATATTACTTTGCCAACTAAGGTCCATCTAGTCAAGGCTATGGTTTTTCCAGTGGTCATGTATGGATGTGAGAGTTGGACTGTGAAGAAGGCTGAGCGCCAAAGAATTGATGCTTTTGAACTGTGGTGTTGAAGACTCTTGAGAGTCCCTTGGACTGCAAGTAGATCCAATCAGTCCATTCTGAAGGAGATCAGCCCTGGGATTTCTTTGGAAGGAATGATGCTAAAGCTGAAACTCCAGTACTTTGGCCACCTCATGCGAAGAGTTGATTCATTGGAAAAGAGTCTGATGCTGGGAGGGATTGGGGGCAGGAGGAGAAAGGGACGTCAGAGGATGAGATGGCTGGATGGTATCACTGACTCGGTGGACGTGAGTCTGAGTGAACTCCGGGAGATCGTGATGGACAGGGAGGCCTGGCGTGCTGCGATTCATGGGGTCGCAAAGAGTCGGACACAACTGAGCAACTGAACTGACAGTGATTGGAACCAGGAAACTGTAGTTGTCAGAAAATGCCCAGATGGCACGACTGGGGACAGGCTTGGGGGCAGGGGAAAAGCCAGCCAGGGAAACATTACTTCCTTTGTAAAGTCTTTTGGAACACCCTCTAGCAGCTCAGAGCCATTGCTCCTCTGTGTCACCGCTGCCCTTGTTCACCTCTTTGGGAAGTCATCATTGTTCTTGGGAGGGCATTCAAAGGGCATCAAGGGAGCTCTAGTTGTGCGCCAGGCAATGTATAGGAGCTGTGGATACACAGCTAAATAGGTGTTACCTCTGGGATCAAGCAGGTCAGAGTTTAACCTGGGAGATTAACCAGAAAACTGAGGGTGTGATTTCAGACTTTAATGTCCCCGACATAAAAAGGACAGGAGAAAGCAGCATTTGGTCAGGTTTTGGGGGTCAGGCTTTCCTTGTAGAAAAGCTGACTCTTCAGGCTGGTACAACAAATATACCACAGACTGGTTGGTTTAAGCAAAAAGCACTTATTTGTCAGTTTGGGAGCCTGGGAAGCCTAAGATGAAGGTAGCAAGGTGCTGCTAGATCCTGTGTCTGGTGAGGACCTGCTTCCTGGCTTGCACACAGTTGTCCTGTATCCACAGGTGGTGGAGATCAGAGTGGGCAGGGGAAGCTCTCTCCTGTCCCTTCTTATAAGGGCACTAATCCTATTTATAAGGGTTCCACCCTCATGACCTAATCACCACCCAAATGCCTCACTTCCTGATTTCATCAATTTGGGGATTAGGCTTTGACATATGATTTTGTGGGAGAGACACAGACATTCATCCCTGAAGAGGAAGAAAGAGTCAGTCAGTCAGTGCAGGCACTCAGTCATGTCCAACTCTTTGCGACCCCATGGACTGCAGCATGCCAGGCTTCCCTGTCCATCACCAACTCCTGGAGCTTGTTCAAACTCATGTCCATTGGGCCGATGATGCCATCCAACCATCTCATCCGGTCATTCCCCTTCTCCTCCTGCTTTAATCTTTCCCAGCATCAGTGTCTTTTCCAGTGAGTCAGTTCTTCACATCAGGTGGCCAAAGTATTGGAGTTTCAGCTTCAGCAGCAATCCTTCCAATGAATATTCAGGACTGATTTTGTTTAAGATTGACCTTTTTGATCTCCTTGCAGTCCAAGGGACTCTCAAGAGTCTTCTTCAACACCACAGGGAGGAAAAGGCAAAGAGCCAAATCTGGGCTTTAGAGTCAAGAACCAGATTGGAGACTTTCCCTAAAATCCAGAGGTGATGTAGTTTAACCAGTTTGAATCAGAACAGCATGAATAACACTTTTGTGTTGATTTAAAACACAAACACTACGAAAGAGTTACTTTGTGAGCCCTTCATCACTACTAAATCTACCATGTTATTGGTGAAATGAGGTGATTTAAATATGGAAAATTAAGATCAATTTCCAGATGACCTACTTTTGTTACTGGAATTTAAAACATTCTCTATTTTTCTTTCTTCTGTAAATAAAAAACAATGAAATAAATTTTAACATAAGCTAGTGTATTTCACATCTAATATGTGATGTTGATATTGTTTAAAATATTCAGTTTTATTGAGGGAAAAAATACCCTCAGGAAAGCTGTTTCCTAAATGTGCATAGTTTGATTCCTATCCTGATGTTCATTTATTTCAGTCTTAATCTTACTTAAAAATCAACTAGTATCAGCCGAGTTCCTACTCTGTGCAAGGTCTTGATTTGGAAAACAAGGAGATTAACTGCTGTAGGAATATAAGAGAACATGAGCCCACGAGCTTTGTTCAAAAGGCGTTTGTAAGCTGGCTGGGAAGATAAGACTAATACGCATGGCAAAGTTACTAATGACTCACTATATCCACATAGCTCTGATGCTAAGATCAAGTGAGGATACAGAGGACATGATCTATAGGAGCTCAGAGGACGTGGACACAACTGTGGGCTCAACTGGTTAGGGAAGGCTTCCTGGAGGAGGTGTGATCCGAGCTGGTCTTGAAGGCTGGGTCAGAGTTCACTGGAAAGAGTTGAGGAGAGAGACTCCTGGGGGAGGGACAGGAGAGGCCTTGAATCCAGGTGGAGGAAGATGTAAAACATGTTCAGAAATAATACTCAATCAAAGGAAGGTTCCATCTTGGGAATCACTGGAGGTGTGATTGGGCAATATTTAAAGGGTGACCGTGGAGAATTTTGAATGCCAAATTCAAAGCAGTAGGCATAAGAGAGTGGCTGGTGAATTTTGGCTAGATTAGAGAAGTGGAAAATGAGCAAAGAACTTGGAGGACACAGACTGCAGAAAATTTTCCAATGAATGAAGAAAACAATGAAACCAGTTAAGAGGCTGTTGTAAGAGGGTAAATCTAAGGGGATGAGATTCCGAGTTAGACCTTGGGACTGAGATTGGTAGCAAAGGGAAGGTGGCTGGAAACCGGGTAGTGGACAGGGAAGCAGGCTTTAGGACAAGCTGTGGTTCACAGAAGGAGGAGGGGAGGCAGCCCCACACGGAAATTTGGTGCTGGAGTTGTTGAGTGAATGATGGTGTTGCTGGCAGAAAGAGGAAGGTCAAATGGGGGTGCTGGTTTGGAGAGAAAGAAAAAGGTTTCTGTTGCAAGCATGTTGAATGTGAGCAGGCAGCAGAAAAAAACGCAGACAAACAGCTGGAGATGTGGGGCTTTGTTTAGGAGAAAATTTGAGGCTGGCATTGTCCAGCACTCAGGTGAGTGCTGAAATTAAAGAGTAAAGAAGAGTCACTCATTAATTCAACAACTATTTGGTCTTATCTATTAGGTTTGGGGCACTTTTGGACCTGCTGGGATACAGCAGAGGGCAAAGGAGATACTTCTGGAATGCGTTTTTGATTGTAGGAAGCTGATTTTAAACGAAAGAACTGGGGGAAGGAAGGTGAGTGAGAGAGACAGAGCAAGCAGAGAGCATTCCATTTTTCGGGGATGGAAAAAGAAAGCAGGAACATTATGGAAACTAGGTTTATTCTGAACTTTCACACAGAGAAGAGGAGTCAGAGAGAGTGGGGACTCTCTGTCCTCTCCTCTGCTCAGGGCCTCTCTGGAGTCCTGCCTGATTGTCCCACATGTATGTGTTTTCAGACACAGGCCTGGCGGTCACAGAGGCAGAGCCAGCCCACCTCTCTCCAGAGTCTGTTCCTACCTTAGGCCATGATTTAAGCAAGGAAGCTACATAATTAGTGTCTTCACGTAGGCTGCCTAAAGGGACCAGGAGAAAAATCACCAAACAGCAAGCACTCCTTTTTAGCCTCATATGTTTAAAAGGAACTCATGATGAAGCAGTTGGAAAATGAATCACTTAATGATGTTGCAAACATCAACCCCTCACGAGGTCCAATGCGTCCTTCAGAGCAGCCCGGGATGCTTCCTGATGAAAGCTGGGCTTATGGTCCCATCAGCTAAACGAGGCCTCTCATCCGTGGTTCCTCTCAGAGGGAGAGCAAGGCATGTTGACGTGACTGTTTCATATGCATCCACTGATCAATCATCACGGCAGAAAGATGAGATCCTCGCCTGAATTTTGCAAGAACCGGTAATAGTGACAGAAATCAGTGATGGGTGGCAGCTCTCTCCTTAGCACAACTGGCCCTCAGCAATTGGGTGGGTCACACGTAAGGTCGGAAGGCAGAAGGAAAATTTCTCCAGAATTCCAGAATCCCCTTGGCCCTTTTGCAGCCCACGTGTCAGAATCCCCAACACACATGGCCCACAGTTGTGTAATGAATCCTTACTTGCCTCCTGGTCTTGGAGGGGTTTTTTTTTTAAGTCTTTATTGAATTTGTTACAATATTGCTTCTGTTTTTTGTTTGGGCTTTTCAGCTTGAAGCATGCGAGATCACAGTTCCCTGACCAGGGATTGAACCTGCACCCCCTTGCATTGGAAAACAAAGTCTTAACCACTGGACCAGGAGGAATATCCGCTGGCCTTGGAGTTCTTGAAGTCAGGGTCTGTGTTTTATCAACTCTGGCATCCTCAGTACTTAGTTCAGTGTCTGGCTTTCAGGATGGGTGCTCTGGATACATCTGAAACAGGGGAGGGGAGGGGAGAGGCGTGGAGCAGCTACAGTCACCACTGAGCAGTCAAATCCACCAAAGGCATCTTGGAGCATAAGGAACCAGTCCATCTCTTCAGATTCAAGAGTTACCTTCCAGGCCACTTGGAGGAATAGGTGAGAGAGTATGCACTGGTGCAGAAAAATTGCAAATGCCATCTAATCCTGGGAGAACTCAGCTTCTTAAGTCCTGCTGGGCAAAAGGTATGAAGTCAGGGAAGTGAATGGGCTTGGCAGTGCGCAGAGGATGCTGGGTAAATCAGGACCATTCATCCTGCACACAAGTCAGTGACATGAAAGAGGTACTCCAAAATAGCAGCTTTTAATTGTGAAATGAAAGTGCTGTACATTTCAATTAGACTAAACTCCCCATTCCATAGGATTTCTGGCAAACCAGGGCTTTACTTTGCTAAATTGTTTCAATTCCTAGAATGTAATTGCAAAACACACACGGGATCACAAAGAAAGCATTTAAGATTCTTTGAAGTCAAAACTTTTAAGCTGCGGAAAAAAATCTGTCCTCAATATTATTACGTGGTTTACACAGGGATAGAGCTTGGTCTGGGTCTCTGGGCTCTCTGGAAAGCCCCCTTTCCAGGCGTGGCTCTGCCATTCTCCTGCTGCTGACTTCTGGCTGGCAGTCCGCTCTCTGGACTTTGTTTTCTTCATCTATAAGAAGGGGTTTGAATAGAACAGCCCCAAATAATGACTATCCTCTCAATCCTCTTTTCAGGAGGAAAAGTTCTTTCACATCTATCAGGACATTTGGTCCTTCAGGTGCAACACTTAGTCACCCGTGTCAACTTCATTTAAACCTCTACAACGCATCATTTATCGATAAGAAGAGCCAGTGTTCTCACGATCTGTGAACATGTGGGTTAGTGTCATCCTTCACTATAAACCTGCAGACACGACAGCCTCATCACAATCTCATAGAAATGTAACTGAGGCAGGAAGAAGGCAAGCATGACACAGTCCTGGGGAAACCAGTCTGAACTAATTAGTTTTCCGCACACACCCTCACCCTGTAAAAGCTCTGGAGCAAGACTTTTCAGCTTCCCTCTCATAAAAAGTAGTAAGAGGTTCATTCACAACAGGATCTGTTTCTTTTTCTAGAGAGGAAGGGCAGAGCATTAATTTCCTGCTCTCTATCAGAATTAAGTTTACCCTGGCAGCTTTGTGCATTACTGATTTGAGTTAATTGTACTGGTGGTGAACGGTAGTATGAACTTGCCCTTGGAGACCAGAGTGTGTAATTCATACAGCTCATGGAATGCCTTGGTGGGCAAATATTTCTTCCTTAGCAACCCTGGATGGGCTTCCCAGATGCTGCTAGTGGTAAAGAAACCGCTGGCCAAGGCAGGAGACATAAGAGATGTGGGTTCCATTCCTGGATCGAGAAGATCCCTGAGGAGGGCATGGCAACCCACTCCAGTATTCTTGCCTGGAGAATCCCATGGACAGAGGAATCTGGCAGGCTATAGCTCATGGGGTCCCAAAGAGTCTGACACAACTGAAGCAACTTAGCAAGCATGCACACACAACCCTTGAATGGATTTGGATACCCAAATCCATTGAATTCTTCCACAGGAATGGATTCTCAGTTTTCCCTGCCATTATTCTTTGCAGACCTTTCCTATTCCCCTACATAGGGTTATATATTTGAAGGCTACAAAGGACCTCAGAAATTTGTTGTTTAGTCACTAAGTTGTGTTCAACTCTTTTGCAGCCCCAGGGACTATACCCTCCCAGGCTCCTCTGTCCATGGGATTTCCCGGTCAGGAATACTGGAGTGGGTGGCCATTTCCTTCTCCAGGGAATCTTCCTGACCCAGAGATTGAACCTGTGTTTACTGCATTGGCAGGACTTTGTTAATGTTAATTGAATTCCCAAGAGGTTAAGTGCATTGTTGAAGGTCACTGGGCTCAGAGTTTGTGTTTCCTGACACCCATCACAACAAACTGTGGAAAATTCTTAAAGAGATGGGAATACCAGACCACCTTGCCTGCCTCCAAAGAAATCTGTATGCAAGTCAGGAAGCAACAGTTAGAACCAGACATGGAAGAACAGACTGGTTCCAAATTGAAAAAGGAGTACATCGAGGCTATATATTGTCACTCTGCTTATTTAACTTATATGCAGAGTACATCTTGCAAAATGCTGGACTGGATGTAGCATAAGCTGGATCAAGATTGCTGGGGGAAATATCAGTAACCTCAGGTAGGCAGATGACACCACCCTTATGGCAGAAAGTGAAGAGGAACTAAAGAGCCTCTTGATGAAAGTGAAAGAGGAGAGTGAAGAAGCTGGCCTAAAACTCAACATTCAAAAAACTAAAATCATGGCATCTGGTCCCATCACTTCATGGTAAATAGATGGAGAAACTATGGAAATGGTGACAGACTTTATTTTGGGGGCTCCAAATTCACTGCAGATGGTGACTGCAGCCATGAAATTAAAAGATGTTTGCTCCTTGGAGGAAAAGCTATGACCAACCTAGACAACATATTAAAAAGGAGAGACATTACTTTATGACAAAGGTCTGTCTGGTCAAAGCTATGATTTTTCCAGTAGTCTTGTATGGATGTGAGTTGGACCATAAAGAAAGCTGAGCACCGAAGAATTGATGCTTTTGAACTGTGGTGTTGGAGAAGCCTCTTGAGAGTCCCTTGGACTGCAAGGAGATCCAACCAGTCAATCCTAAAGGAAATCAACCCTGAATACTCATTGGAAGGACATGCTGAAGCTGAAGCTCCAATATTTTGGCCACCTGATGTGAGGAACTGGCTCATTGGAAAAGACCCTGATGCTGGGAAAGATTGAAGGCAAGAAAAGAAGGGGACAATAGAGGATGAGATGGTTGGATGGCATCACTGACTAGATGGACCTGAGTTTGAGGAAGCTCGGGGAGTTGGTAACGGACAGGGAAGCCTGGTGTGCTGCAGTCCATGGGGTCACAAAGAGTTGGACATGACTGAACGACTGAACTGAACTGACACCCATCCAGAGCCCTTTACACCTCACCGGCTCTGCCTGGGAGACTGCAAGAATGCTTTTTTATTATCCCAGGTTTCATTTTATGAACAAACAATGACAAAACGCCAGAGACGACAAAGAGAGGAACAGTGGAGGGAAAGCATGGGACAGAGGACTGAGTTATAAAATGAGATGCGAGTTATAAATCACAACGTGTTAGCTGACAACCCTAGATTTGAAGGCTGGGTTTGTAATGCCCTCCCCCAAAAAGCAGTGTGGGATGAAGATGACTTTAGCTACAGCTTTTTAAACTCTCTGCCAAGCATTTTCTACCTGCTTTTGTATCCCAGCCAGATGTTTTTAGGCACCTGGGTTAAGACTATATCGCAAAGCATGGGGCTGAGAGTTACTTGGTATGTGCTGGGTTCCTGGCCATCCTAGCAGAGATGTAGTCTTTTTCTTCTGGGCTGGTACGTGGGCTCATCAGGCAGCATGGAAGGATGGCTCCAGCCAGCATCTGTCCTGGTTCAAAGAGGAGGTGGTGCTGGCTTGTCTCCACCCAGCCCTGCCTGAGAGCCCCAGCTCCATGGGAGGTCCTTTTGGGAGGGAGAGAAGAGGAATAAAGCAAAACCAAGTCCTCCTTCCTGTGCTCAAGTACCGTCGGGCTTTGCACTTGGCGAGGGTCCTGCTGGGGCTCAATATTTTCACTACAGGAGGAATTCACCACCCAGGCAAGGTCTCATTCCTATTCTGCCCTCTTGGCCAAGCTCCCTGGGGATAATTTACAGATTCTGAGTGCCTGGAATCAAACTTGGACCCTGGTTACTATGCATTCTTCCACAGGGACTACTTCTGTTTGACTCTCTACCTCTGCTTCATTACACGGCATAGGAAATTAACACCTGGTGAAATGCCAAAGGTTTTGAGTCTATAAAGAACACACTACTGACCACCAGCCCAGCTGGGGTCACTTACACCACAGGGATGTCGTCTATCTGGAGTCAGACCCAAGATGGTGACTCAAACATCCCTCCCGACCCAACTCAAAAATATGAAACATTCCCCATCATGCTTTCAGAAGCCAGTTATTTTTCACTTTTCCTTTTTACAAACTATGAGATTTTACAACTAATACAAAACTTAAATACTTAAATCATTAAAAAGCACTTGTAATCAAACCCTTTATACTTGAATATGCAGTTCTTACCAGGACACAGCTTGAAACCTCACTTTAAATAATTTGGCTACGATGATCAAGCCTGCTAATGGGGAGACTTTTTGCTCAGTTGTTGAGCTCCTAATGTGTGCCAGGCCCCAAGCTAGGCGGCTTGCACTGTGGCTGGACAACTGGCTGTCCATTCAAAAAGCACCCCCACAAAACACACCCCAGGATGATGTTACTTCTGGGAGGTAAATGCCCACCCCAGTCTGCTTTGGCCAGCTCTCCTTTTGTGGAGCTGTGGTCATGAGACTAGTCTTGTCAATGCAAGAGTTTGTATAATGTGCTGAGACCAGGACCAGGTTTTAAATGGATGTCCCTTTTCCCTATATTTTTGTTTTTCCTCCTTGTAAAATTTCAGCAGGAAGAAAAAAGGAAAAAAAAATTTGGTTTAACCACCAGTCATTGAATCCAAAGGTCACCTAAACCTCAGAGGGTTGAGAAACCCACCTCATTCCAAATGAGCCTGGAATCCTCTTCCTGCTGTTGTAGGTGATACAGCTTTGACTGAAAAGCTCTAATTTAGGTTCCTAGACCTTAACTTGTTTTTGTAGAAGTTTTCTGGAATGTGGCTCACGTAGAAGAGAGTCAAATTTTAAAACGCCGAAGAAAGATAAACTGAGGGTAGAAATGTGTATGTGGGACTTTCCTGGCAGTCCAGTGGTGAAGACTCTGTGCTTCCAATGTAGGGGTCATGGGTTAGATACCTGGTTGGGGAACTAAGGCCCCACATGCTTCAGGGTGTGACGAAAAACAAAAAAAGGAAAAAAAAAAAAACTGTGTGTGAGCCTCCTTACACATTCTCCTTCTTTCCTTAGAGCCCAACTCTGTTTGAGTCTAGCATCCAGTTATTTTTAAGTAATTCATTTTCTAAAAAATAAGTCAATTTATTTAAACAAAACAAAACAAAAAAATCATTGTTTCTTCCACTCCCCAAACCGCATTTCCAAGCAACCACCAGTCTGTTCTTTGTAACTCTGAGCTTGGTTGTTTGGTTTGTTTATTTTAGGTTCCATATTTTTTTTTAACAGCCGAAGCTAAACTGTTTAGAATTACTTAAGTAATTTCTGTATGTTTGGTCTTAATTCTTTAATCTTTTTCTCTATTCTTTGTAGAATGTTCTTGGATGGGGGGAGGTTCTATTTGTATCTTTGCTATTTTATTGGTCTTGTCTTCTGTCTCATATTTATTGTGATTTGTTTGACTTTATTTTCCAATATGAATGAAACTCCTGCATCCTGTTTTCAAGTATTTTAAGGAATAAACTGTAATATCTGATTATCAAAGTCAATAGTGAAGTCATGTCAACCTTCTGGTTTGATCTGGTATAAACAGGAAAATTAGGTATGTTTTGCTCACTCCACTCAGGTTTTGGTAATATAACTTCGAGATGAGAACCATTATTTTTCATTCTTCTTTATTTTTTAAAATATGAAAGTATGATAACACATTTACAGAAACTTAAATATAGAACAAAGTTACATATAGTTCTACTATATAATATGGTATTTTATTTTTTTTAATTTTACTTTATTTTACTTTACAATACTGTATTAATTTTGCCATACATCAACATGAATCCGCCACGGGTGTACACGTGTTCCCAATCCTGATTTGGGAACAGTATAATTATTTTAAAGTATAATCCAGTATAATTATTTTAAAGTAGATAAATTAAGATTTTTAGTTGGAATTTCAATATCAAGCTCTCAAAAATTAGTAGAATGAATAGACAGAAAAGTAAGGCTGAAAAGCACTATGAACCAATTCAACATAATTAATATTTATACAATTTTCACACACAGGAGGAGACAAATTATATTGGGTTCCCATAGACTACAAACCAGGAGACATTGGAGCATATCCAGGGACATAAAGCAAGGTGCAAAAATTTCATGGTCTGCAGGTATTGAAATCATACAGAGTCTGGAGAACCATTTTTTAAAAGTTTATTCAAGTTCATTATATTCATTCTTTAAAACATGATATTTTCACAATTAGTCACATTTCAGGATAAGAAACAAGGACACAGCCTTTAAAAAAAGTCTCCATGTTATTCTATATTCCCAAATTTTCTATGATAAGCATGTTATAAGTAGTAGCAAGAATTATTTTAAAGTCAGGATCCAGAGAGATGACATGGGGTGGGAGGTGGGAGGGAGATTCACGATTGGGAACTCATGTACACCCGTGGCGGATTCATGTCAATGTATGGCAAAACCAATACAGTATTGTAAACTAAAATAAAGTAAAACACACACACACACACACTGAAAAAAATAAAAAAATAAAAATAAAGTCAGGATCCCTGATTTCAAAGGTATATTTGTCATAACCTATAAGATTGCACATCTTTCAATGCCAGACTAAGAATAGCCAATTGGGTTCTTTAAAAAATCATTAGTAATGTAAACTTCAATTAGACAATGGAAGACATAATAATATCGAATTCTTGCTTAAGTAGGGATTAGTTCAGCCATTAATTCATTTAATAAATAATTATTATATGCTTACTGTGTGCCAGGCACTGTTTAAGTTGCTGCAGATACAGCAGTGAGCCAGATCATCCCAGGCTTGATCCACAAAGAGCTTATGTCTCTAGGAGAGACAGATGTTAAACCTAATCATGTGATTTTTTAATTAAAAAATTGGATAATTGAGATACAATTGACAGGCAATATATTGCACATATTTAAAGTGTTCAGTTGGATAAAGTTTTACTTATGACACCATATACTTGTGACACCATCACCACAGTCAAGGCATTGAAAGTATTATCACCTCCAAACGTTTCTCCTTGCCCCTTGGTAATCCCTTCTGCCTGCCCCTCTTCTCCTTCACGTCCCTAAGAACCACTGAAGCATTTTTTGTCATGACAGATTAATTTACATTTCCTAGGACTTTATGTAAATGGAATCAGATGGCATATGCTCTATTCCTTCTGACTTCTTTTATTCAGGATCATTATTTTGAGCTTCTTCAATGTTGATGAATTTTTCAATAACTCATTCCTCTTTATTGCTGAGTAGTACTCCATTGTATGGACAAAATACAACTTACTGATTCTTTCTCCGTTGATAGATGTTTGGATTGTTTCCAGTTTTTGGCTATTCCAACTAAAGCGTCTGTGAACATTCATGCACCAATCTTTACACAGAAGTGTGCTTTCATTTCTCTTAGGTAAATATCCAGAAGAAGAATGGCTGAATCACATGGCAGCTGTATGGTTAAATTTTCAAGAGATTGTCTGTTTGTCAAACTAGTTATATTCTTTTGACACCGCTACCAGGAAGTGCACAGTGGTCAAGAAACTGCCTGCCAATGCAGGAAATGCAGGAAGTACAAGAGATGTGGGTTCGATCCCTAGGTCAGGAGGATCTCCTGGAGTAGGAAATGGCAACCCACTCCAGGATTCTTGCCTGGAGAATCCCATGGACAGAGGAGCCCAGCAGGCTACAGTCCATGTGGTCGAAGAGAGTCGGACATGACTGAGCACACACACGCTAGGAATATATGAGTTTCAGGTTCTCCTCATCCTTGTCAACACGAGGTAGGACCAGTTTTTAAAATCATTAGCCATTCTAATCAGTGTGTCGTGATATCTCACTGTGGACAAAAATCACTATTTAACTGAGGGGAAAACTGCACATTTTATGAAATTGTGTAAGTGAGGAACAAACCTTAGCTATTTAAATGCTCTTTCTCTCCAGTACTAATTATCAAATAATTCCCAAAGCCCCACATATCTTTTCAATAGATATAGTCTTTGCATGAATCTGACCATCAGGAATAATTTGATATTTGGCCACTCTCAGCCTCTTTTATACAGCCTGGTGGTGGTGGTTTAGTCGCTAAGTCGTGTCCAACTCTTGTGACCCCATAGACTATGGCCCTCCAGGTTCCTCTGTCCATGGAATTCTCCAGGCAGGAATACTGGAGTGGGTTGCCATTGCCTTCTCCAGGGGATCTTCCCAACTCAGGAATTGAACTGAGGTCTCCTGCCTTGCAGGCAGATTCTTTACCAACTGAACTACAAGGGAAGCTGCTTTGTACAGCCTAGTGATCTCCATCTGGGTATGAATAAACCTGAAAAATTCTCTGAACTGGGCCATCCAGCTCAGTGAGTTTATGGATGTTTAGTAAATAACTAAGCATCCCTGTCTTCATTCCTGCTCCTCATATTCTACTGTGACAAACTTTCCCAGAGAACATATGCTCAGAGCTTTCTTCTTAAGTGAACCCAAGGGCCATGGTGAAACCTTGACATTGTGTCATAATGTTAATATCATAACAAGATCGGTGGCCCAAAGCAATAGCTCAAGGGGAGCAAGGAATAGAAAGCATGAGTCATAACTCAGCCAAGGAAATAAAGAAAGAGATAGCTTATCCTGCCAGGTGCCTTCAGGCTGCACTGCTGCATTGCAAAATGGCTCTGCTCACCCATGGTGAAGGGCCTCGCCAGCTTTGTAAGAGGGGACAGGATACAATGGGTTGGTTCTGTCAGTCTGAGAGATTAAGGAGCCAGATTGCTTAGCAGGCATGGTCTTCCCTGGTTCCTGAAGTGAGTTTCCTGCAGCTGTCTAGGAAGAAGAAAAGGAAAATATAAAAGGCAGTAAAGGAGTAGACTGGCTTTCAATGGTGTTTATTAGAGTTTTTATTTATAGTTTTTTATTCCTTGGTCAAAGTGAAAATTCCATTTCTCAGTTCTCCGAATTTTAAAAATATTTCTCTACTGTGCTGATGGAAGATTTTAAAAAATAGAGAACCAAGAACAAAAATAAGTAAACGTCCTTTGGAGATTACTGCAGCAGTAGAAGACATTGGGTGTTTCCAGTAGCCATTTCCAGTTACTTATCTCAATAAGCAAAGGGCTTTGGAACCAGGAGGATTCAAACACTTGTAGGTAGAGCTTCCATCTCTCACCTCTTCTTTGTACCAGTCAAGTTAACTCTTGGCATTGCGTCACTTTGTGTCTTCTCTGCTCTTCCCAGCCAGACTCTTACTTCTTGTACCCACAGAATGCCTCTGACAGCACTGAGTTTATTGGCTTTCTCGATTTAAGACTCCTCATCTCTGATCTAATGTTACAATTTCTTTCTTATTCCAAAGACTGTTCTACTACAAGCGGGTTTCCCCCAGTGGCTCAGCAGGTAAAGAACCTGCCTGCAATGCAAGGGACACAGGTTCTATCCCTGGGTCAGGGAGATCCCCTGGAGGAGGAAATGGCAGCCCACTTCAATATTCTTGCCTGAAAAATCTCATGGATAGAGGATCTGGTGGCTACTGTCCAAAGAGTCACAGATTTGGACACGACTGAGCAACTAAGCCATGTGCGCACATGCACACCCACACCCACACCCCCCCCCACACACACTACAAGTATGTACTGGTAAAGTTATAAATCTAAATTAATTTTATTTGGAAATTGATGAATTTTGCAAAATGGCTTGACATAATGTGGTATCCAGACATGAGACAAGTTTCTCCTGGAAAGAGGATCAGGTTGGCCCCGTCTGGGCTTGGTTGGGTCCCTTGCTGGTCTCAATGACTGCTCCAGGGAGGAGCAGGTCGATGTGACACAAACATGACCACAAGGGCTCACCTTTGTGTGTCCTTGAAGAAAGGGAAGGAAGAAGTAGTGGACGCCCCAGACATGTCTACTTCACCCAGGGAAAGTCAAATAGACCCCAGATTCTTAGGAAGTTAATGAGACAAACTCCCCACTCTCTTTTACTCTTGTCTGAAAATCAGCTTTGTTATACATAAGACAGTTTATTCTCCTAATTTCCTTTTCAGTTCTTTAGCTTCAAAGTTTTTCGCCTTTGGGGTGGTCTCTACTTTCCAAAGAAGACTAGCCCACCTACCAAATTGCATCCAGTGCTAGCCTAGGATGTCAACTTGTCCTGTCAGCCTTATCCCTCCTCAATGTTTGAGTGATGTGTAAAAATTTTATGAAATTATCCCAGTGCTAAGCATCTATGAGCATCCTGTCTTTCCATTCTCACACATACTACAAGATTGATACTATCATTATCCCAATATGATGGATTAGGTTAAGTTACTTGCCCAGGATCACAAAACTGGTAGACAAAAATTCTGCCCCAGTGCATTTATCTAAAGCACAGCCTTTGAAGCATCATGCTGAGGCACCTCATAATTTTCTGATGATTCCTCTATGTATCTGTCGAATCCTAATAAGCCAACTGTCGTTTTCCATCTGGCAGTGACAATCCTTTGCAAATTTATCACATGTGGCTTTTACTGACTTCTCTAGCTCTTGCTCCTCTGTCTTAAGCATAGTTTGTCCCTGGGCCCATCATCCTGCTTCTAGAAAGATTTTGTTAATCATGTGATAGTCCTTGTCCAAGGTTTCAAGGAAACAAACATGAAAGAACATACTGGAAATCACTCTTCAACACCCTGACAATAATCTGTGGCAGGAAATGTGAATTCTAAGTGGATCCCATTTCAAGCAATTCTCTAGTGCAGCCAATTCAGAAAATTAGATTATACTGTCCTTCCTAGGCTGTAATCTTTTTTTAAAAATATCAATGCCAGAGATTATTTTACTATCTTGATTTGTGTTGTAACTGGATTTGTATGATTATTTGCCATCATGTTTATTAATATAACTTTAAAAATTCTAGTGTCATTTGGGAACATAGCTTGTATTTGATGATAGCGCAACTTTCTCCAAAGATAGACTGCAGTTTTTCGGAAGTGTTCACAGATCTGTCTTGATTTTATATCACAAGGAATATTCATGAGTAAGCTATCAATATCCAAACAGGCTACATTAAATTTTGCTCATGGGAAAAAGCTGTGTGAGGGTCAAACAGGCAATTAAGATCTTATCTCTTCTTAAAAAGGATGATGTTTACTTCTCCCCTGCAAGAAAGACTCCAGATGGAAGCTGAGATTTACAAAAGATGAAACTGCTCTCTGGCTTGTTTCTTCAGGGCTGAAGTTTAGCACTCGTTAAACTCTTAAAATGTTCAGAAGATGCTTGTTCAGATCCTTCAGAGATTTATGATGCTACCAGCTACTGCCTGCCTTCTTCCCCCCAAATCTCAGCTGAGGAATTGTACGTTTTCTCTGCTGAAGCATTTAAAATGGGTAATTGCTTTGACACCAGGCATTTTTGTGAAATCAAATGATAAACTGGGTCTTAAATTTTTTGTTTCTCTCAAATTTCATGAGCTTAAAAGAATTTCCATTGAGAATTTTATTTCTTATGCTGCAGCTTTAATAACTCTATGAAAGCTCTTACTTCCCCCCCCCCCACTTCCATACCCAGCTGTGTATATTTGGGTGTGGAATGTAATTTTCTTTGGCCACAGCTAAAAGGAAGCTTCTTGAAATGTTTCATTTCTTCTAAAATGTGAAACACAAACAAGTTTCTCTTGGAAAAACAAGGGGCATGTATTGACCAATTCAGGTTTGTACCCCTCTCCTTTTATTACAGGGTGCAGAGCAGGGGGTATATCTTATCACTTAATGATTTTGTAAATATATATTGTCCATGAGTTTTTCATTTAGTGTCTGATTTCTTTCATGTATTTTTTTGGTGGAGATTCAGGTAGATTCTATGACTGTCCCACAGTGTTGCTGTAATCCTATAGTGTAACCACCTTCTTAATCATGTTTTAGAATATTTTCCAAGGGAGGGATAGACTGTAAAATTCACACTGTCATGGTGAATTTTCTTGAGTGAAACAGCAGAGGAAAGAAAAGTATGCCCATGTTCTAAGGAGGTTGTCTAAAAGCATTTTCTGTGGAAGGAAGTGGAAGGCGGCAATGGGGGATCTGAAGATTGTGAAGGAGGAGAACTCCAAATACCCAGTGGGTATTCACTGGAAAACGAAATTCGATCGATTTGTGAACAGTGGATAAAACTGTTAGTGACTAAATGGAGGCTTTCCTTGGCAAGGTTTGAAAGGTAATCAGGCAGTTTGAATGAACTTGAAATTGACTTATCAGAACTGCTTTCCAGGACAGAAAGTCATATGTAAGAGAAACATCTGGGAGTGGAAACAAAATTGAGCAGGATATGGACAATAGAGAAAAAGGAAAGAGAAAGTCCAGAGAGAAGGAGAAGAGGGGAAGGCTTCCCTGGTGGCTCAGTGGTAAAGAATCCGCCTGTCAGTGCAAGAGACACGTGTTTGATTCCTGATCCAAGAAGATCTCACATACTGCAGAGCCCATGCTCTGCAGCTATTGAGCCTATACTCTAGAGCCCAGGAGCTGCAACTACAGGGCCCACATGCCCGAGGGTCCATACTCCGAAACAAGAGAAGCCACAGCAATGAGAAACCTGGGCACCACAACTAGAGAGCAGCCTCTGCTCACCACAACTAGAGAAAAGCCCTGGCAGCAACAAAGACTCAACACAGCCAAAACTAAATATAAATAAATAAAATTTAAAAAAAGAAGTAGGAGAGGGGAAACACCAAGAAAATTCAGGAAATCAGCGATCCGAGTTTTGCACATCTCTTAAACAAAAACAACAGAAGCAGGAACTCTGGGAAATGAGAAAAGCTGTTCTGAACCTTGCCTCCTACTAAAATTTCAGGAGAAAATAAATTCATACAAAAATGAGCAGCAAGTATAATTCAAAGTCATGTTCATTCAAAGTTAATAGTAGAAAAAACTGAGAATAAGGAGCAGGATACTATCTTTAAAGATGATGAATGCATGCCAGAAATGCAAGCCCAGAAAACTATAATCCACTATTTCAAAATGAGCAAAATTACATTTGGAAAATGATACATGACATGAAATAACAATATCCATTAAAATTGGAAAAACTCAAAAGGAAACACCAACTCAGGAAAGATTTAGGAATAAAATAAGTATAAAGGGTATAATGCATTATCAACAAGATCTCTGAATATTGTTTACAGGCTCCTTCCCGGAAAATATACCAGAGAATGAGCTTCAGATCCTCAAAGGAACTAGAGAGATATTTACATAAAGCCTGGCTGAACATTGCATGTAGAGCTATTTGTAGAATGAATTCTAAATGAAGGTTAAAAAGAGAAAGTATTAACAGGTATGTATCTGCTGTGACAATGTAGATATGGTACAACAATTTCAAAAAGGGAGGGAGTAAGAAGAGCATACATGAGAAATTCTTTAATTATTTTTCATAATCATATTGGTATTTGTTGTATTGATATTGGTATTCTGAAGCTGGTGAATGTGTATTGTGAAATGAAGCAAATAAATACTCCTCTGGCTCTGAGGATTTCATCAGGATTCTTAGGGTGGAACAATGGAGATACAGGTCTAACATGTAAAAGGGACCTATAGTCCTTCATTTAAGTTAGACATAGCTATATCATCTCATGAAGTATTTTATCTTTTCAGCACATACATATAAATAAGAATATATATATATATATATACTTATATATATATATATGGAATTCCCTGATAGCTCACTTGGTAAAGAATCCACCTGCAATGCAGGAGATCCTGGTTCAATTCCTGGATTGGGAAGATCTGCTGGTGAAGGGATAGGCTTCACACTCCAGTATTCTTGGGTTTTCCTTGTGGCTCAGCCGGTAAAGAATCTGCCTGCAATGTGGGAGACCTGGGTTCGATCCCTGGATTGGAGAGATCCCTTGGAGAAGGGAAAGGCTACCCCTTCTTCTGTATGCTCTCCTTTTTAAAGGCTATCCACTCCAGTATTCTGGCCTGGAAAATTCCATGGACTATATATATATATATATATATATATATATATATACATACTATATTATATATATATATATATACAGACTATATATGTATATATATATATGTACCCTTTCCACTTAAAACCCAGAAACAATGACCCATCCACAAGTGATCTTCAGATTTCATTTCCTATTAAAAGAAATTATGGTTGATCCCAAGTCTGAGACAGGGAAAAAAAAAAAAAAAGCCAATAACCCTAGAATACAGCAAGAAAGTTATCGAAGACCACTAAGGTCATATCAAAAAGATACACTGACCAACCTGAATAGGCTCCCAATTGACATATAAGACCCAATTTTCCTACAATAAGGATAACAACTGAAAGGAATTAAAATCCATCATATATGTTTTGGGTCCATGAATTATCAATAATAGTTTTAACCCAAACTAACTGGCTAACTTTCTGGGTTTCATTTTCTTAAAAACTGAGAAAGAAGGATGTATTTCTTCCTTTTTTTCTTAAATGAACTGTCCTACTGGGTCTCCAAATAGTATATCAGGGACAACATTCTCTGTTATATAATCATTCCAATTAAAAGCATAAAAAGAAACATGGAATTAGAATACGACCATTTGGAAATCCCCAGGGAATAAACAGACCTAGGCATTATGAAATAATGATGGCTAACTTCACAAAAAGAGAGAATATAGCATATTTATAGTCTTGCCAATGCAATCAAACTGGAGTCTATTCAAGCCTTTGTCTCTGACTGTAATTTTCAAGAAACATGTAAGAAAGGACATATTAACAGCAAGACAAGTACACAACCAACAAAATCCACACTGTTGGAAGCCACAGGTTAAATTGCTTGGGTTTTTCAACCTGTACACATAAGGAAAAGAAGGGGCTGGAGGTAATTCTGAAAATTAAAAGAAATTTAAAAGATGTGTCAACGTTTTCAATGGCAAGATGAAACTAGTGTGTAGCGTGAAAAAAACTAAAAAGAAACCAGAGAAGTAATTGCTGTAAAAGTCGGAATGGAGGGGGCTGTGATTGTGAAGGGACAGCTCTGGGTGGCTGATCAAGTTCAATTTCTTGACCTGTCTGGTGGTTACGAGGATACTCACCACTTAATAATCCACTGAGCTATACATTTGTTGTGTGCGCTTCTCTGCTTTTATTTTTTAAAGGTGGTGCTGGCATCTATTCCAGAGAAGCAGGCCAGGTTACTCTGTCTCTTTTGCTGCTGCTGCTATGTAGTCGCTTAGTTGTGTCCGACTCTATGTGACCCCATGGACTGTAGCCCACCAGGCTCCTCTGTCTGTGGGATTTTCCAGGCAAGAATACTGGAGTGGGTTGCCATTCCCTGCTCCAGGGGATCTTTCTGACCCAGAGATCAAACCTTCATCTCTTATGTCTCCTGCATTGGCAGGCAGGTTCTTTACCACTAGTACCTCTTGGGAAGCCCCCATCTCCTTTATCCCCAACCAGATCAGACACACGGGGAGGAGAAGAGGGTTGCCAGGTCTTAAAGACTTCCCAGTCTGTTCTAATGCATAGTCAGGGCTGAGCAGTATCAGGCACACCACGGTTCTCCAAGTATTGGACCCGCAGCTTTAAGATCGCCTGGGAAGTTGCAAGAAGCACATTGCCCTCATCTGAGAACCTACTAGAAATGCCAATTCTCAAGACCTTACTTTACCCACAAAATGAGAGACCCTGGTGATGGGTATAACAATATTCTTGTAACAAGTCTCTTTGGTCATTCTAAGGCAAGCTCTAGTTTGAAAGCAGAATTAAAACTGACCTTTCCTCTTGCTTTGAATTGTAGTTTTACAGATTTATATGATTTTTAAAGCTCATTGAACTAAATACTTATAGTTGGTGCATTTTATTTTGTATATCCCAACATTACAAAATATAAACCTACCTCTCCTAGGAATTATGAAAAATATTAATTAGGGGTTCTATTGACAAACATGATTATAGTATTTAGGGACAGTCAGAATGATAATGTTTGAAAGCAATCAGAGTTTCCTCTGACTTGTCAAAGACCTGTACCTATGCTGGGGTGAAGAGGCCAAAGGCTCTGGAATATGCTTGTGTGGCCATAATAGAGTGAATTCATCTCTGCAGGGAAGCCCTCTAACGTGCCTTCCCAGTTCAAGTCCCAGAGGGAATGCAAATACATGTTTAGGCTTTTTTGAATTATGGCAATCTGGTAGGTCCTCTCTGCTCTGATAAGGTGATATATGGAGATGATGACTATTGCTTTACAGCAGACATACGTTCTGTTCTAAGCTGATTCCATAACTGCTGCTGCTGCTGCTAAGTTGCTTCAATCATGTCTGACTCTGTGCGACCCCACAGACGACAGCCCACCAGGCCTCGCCGTCCCTGGGATTCTCCAAGCAGCAACACTGTAGTGGGTTGCCATTTCCTGCTCCAATGCATGAAAGTGAAAGTGAAAGGGAAGTCACTCAGTCGTGTCTGACTCTTAGCGACCCATGGACTGCAGCCCACCAGGCTCCTCCGTCCAAGGGATTTTCCAGGCAAGAGTACTGGAGTGGGTTGCCATTGCCTTCTCCAGGTTCCATAACTAAAGCTACATAAATCTCAATAGTAACATTGCTGAAATCCATATGCAGATTTAACATGCAGAAATTATCCTTTTAGAACAACTAAACGATGACAGGTGATCTTCCCTGGTGGCTCCTGCAATGCAGGAGACCTGGGTTTGATCCCTGGGAGGGGAAGATACCCTGGAGAAGGATATGGCAACCCACTCCGTATTCTTGCCTGGAGAATCCCATGGACAGAGGACCCTAATGGGGTTGCAAAGAGTCGAACACGACTAAGCGACTTCATTTTCACTTTCACTTTCACTTTCAAACTATGACAACCACAGACCGTAAATCTGTGCTTATTTGAGAACTCAGAACACAGTCCCCTCTGAGCCCATTAGGAGGTAAGCACAGTGGAAGCTTAGGCCCCAGAGGCTTAGATCTTGGCCACAAAAGTTATTTCTTACTTACTGGGGCAGGTTTTACACAATCTTCATCTGATCAATATGTAAGTGAAAAAGTCTGAAAATTGCTGTTTTTCTCTCAAAAGTATCTTTTGCAAAATCTGGCTTTCAAATGGTGCAGCTTCATTCCATTTGATTATTTGCAGAGAGAGATATTTTAAAAGTGATGTCAGAAAAAGTGTAATTATTCCCCTTCAGATTGCCTTGGCTCTCTGGATTAATTCACTAGTGAGGGTTGGGTGTGCCCTGTGGACCACTCCCTAGGAAGGCACAGTTGTTGTTGCTTAGTTGCTTAAGTTCTGTCTGATTTTGTGACCCCATGGACTCTAGGCTGTCAAGCTCCTCTGTCCATGGCATTTCCCAGGCAAGGATACTGGAGTGGGTTGCCATTTCCTTCTCCGGGGGTCTTCCTGACCCAGGGATCGAACTCACATCTCCTGCATTGGCAGGTGGATTCTTTACTGCTGAGCCTGTGGGGCAGTCCCTGAAGGCACAGGCTTTGTGCTATTTCTCCAGGGTGGGGAGAGATTTGCTTGATCTTCCAGAGTCCACAACTCCTGAGTCACAGCTGTCCTCCCACAACCCGCATCTGATCCAGAGCTGCCTGGTTCCCACCCTCTAGCTGGTGCCAGTGACTCCTTTGCAGTACCTACAGACTCTGGGATGTCTCTTCCAGAAAGGATAGTAAAAGAAAGCTTGGAGAAAAGGTGACTTTCTTCAAAACTATCTGCACCACTGTTTTCTGGTTCCTGAGATCAGGTCAGGGGTGATAATCACATCAACACGTACTTATCAAGGTCTTCCCCTGTGGCTCAGTGATGAAGATTCATGTGCAATGTAGGAGACGCAAATTTGATCCCTGGGCCAGAGAGATCTCCTGGAGGAGGGCATGACAGTCCACTCCAGTATTCTCACCTGGAGAATCCCATGGACAGAGGAGCCTGGCAGGCTATAAGAAAGAGTCAGAAAGAGTCGGATACGACTGAGCATGCACACAAACTTATCAAGAGCCTGAAGTGTAAGCTTGCACAAGGGTCTCTGGATACCACGGTGGACAGAGATGACCCCTGGCCTCAGGGATCTTGCAGTCCAGTGAGGAGACAGTCACTAAAACAAGAACAACACAGTGTCATCACTGCTTAGTGGTGGCATGTGACAGTTCAAGCAGAATGTAGGAGAAAGGTCCCTCCTGGAGAGAGGGGTAGATCCAGGGAGGTGTTGCAAAACTCGAAAGAAAGGCAGGTGTGTTATTTGTACATCCCTGTGTGCAACCACCACCACGCGAGGACTGGTAGCTTGTGACTCGGTCACGGGGTTTGGATGAGGAGATCACCTGCCCATATCCTATGACAGCTCGACTCCCACCTTCTCCTACTCGGCTCCTAGATTTCAGGACAGGAGGCTGCTCCCCTTCTCAGACTCTGCTCTCCCTGCTCCTCCCTCTCCATGCTCATCTCTTCTGCATCTGCCTCAACCTTGCCTCATCTTTGAGGGAGAGAAACTGGCTTTGCCAGTCGGCACTGCATCTTTGTCCCATGCTCCATTTATCTCTGAAACAGCTTTACTGAGTTATAATCTATATGCAACACGCTGCACGTATTTAATGTGAGCAATTTGAGGAGTTTGGTTGCACCCACACACTTGTGAAACCATCACCACAATCAAAGCAAAAGATACACCCATCACCCCCAGAAGTTTCCTTTGTGTTTCTTTGGGGCTTTTTTAGTTTTTTGTTTTCTGTAGTAAGAAAGCTTAATATGAGATCCATCCTCTTTTTAAGTCACAGTATAGTTTTGTTGACTTGGCATAATGTTGTACAGCAGATCTCTAGAACTAACCCGTCTTGCATGTTGTTATTGTTCAGTCACCAAGTCACGTCTGACTGCTTGCAACCCCATGGACTGCAGCATGCCAGGCTACCCTGTCCTTAACTCTCTCCAGGAGTTTGCTCAGATTTATGTCCATTGAGTCAGTGATACTATCTAACCATCTCATCCTCTGCCACCCCCTTCTCCTTTAAGCTTTATACCAGTTGAACAGTAACTCTCTGTTTCACCTTCCCTCAGCCCCAGGGTCCCACCAATCTACTCTTTGCTTCTATGAGTTTGACAGTTTTAGATTCCATATATAAGGGAGATCATGCAGGGTTTTTCCCTTTCTCTATCTGGTTTATTTCACTTAGTATGATGTCCTCAAGATACATTCATGTTGTCAAAAATCACAGCATTTCTTTCTTTACTGAGGCTGAATAATATTTCATTGTACATATGTATTACATGTCTTTATCCATTCATTTGTTGATAGACATTGGCGTTATTTCCATATTTTATTAAGAGGCTATTTTGAGGCTTTGCTCCTTTTCAGTATGGCTTAACATAAGGAAAAATGGCCCTTATGGTCCAAAGGGATAAGAGAGATGTAGAAGATACATAGAAACAGGGAAATTTATACAACAAGATGTAACTCTGCCCCACTAGCCATTACCCAGCAATTACTATTTCATTGATATTTTGATACATTTCCTTCCAGTATTACACACTATATATTTTCTATACTTGGGAATCATTCTTCCTATATAACTAAAAATCATTACCCTTATTGCTGAAATTTAGAAAGACAGAATATCAGTGGTTGGTAAAGACGCAGAAACTTGGCAACACAGCCTGTAGGCATGTAACTTAATACAACCACATTGAAAAACAATTTGGAAATCATAAAAGAAGCTGGATTTGCATGAGCTCTTTGACCCAGCAATTCCATTTCTAGATTTGTACCTGAGAAAACCCCTTATGTTCCTAAAAAAGAGCTTAAGTACAAAAATGTTTTGTAGAACATTGTTCAAAAAATTTAATGAGCAGCTACTATGTTCCAGGTATTTGATACATGGCAATGTATTTTTTTAAGCAAAGCCTTGTACATACAAGGTCATGCACCCAAGTAGAGAAAAGATAAATGAACAAAAACAGTATGTAATGGGAGGGGCTAATAAATGACATTTAGAAAAACAAAGTTAAAAGGAATGGGGAAAGATGGCTATTTTGTCTAAGGTAGCAATCTGAAGGCCTCACTGAGAAGATGACAGGTTGATATTTAAGCAGAGATGGGAGTCAATCATGTGAGTGCCTGGGGGAAAGGCTTTCCTGGCAGAGAGACCAGCCTCAGGCCCATCCATTTTCTTCCTGCAGCCTGAGTGGTCATCCTAACGTGCAAACCTCCTCATGTTTCTACTTTTATGTAAGCTTGTGTCTTTGATTATCTTTAGGAATAAGAGGAATCCCAGATGGCTCTTGTGTCCCAAATGCAAGTAATTACAAGAATGGTGGTCGTGTTCAATGGGAAGTAGAGTTCAGGATTGAAATGGGGAGTGTTGTCAGATGATCTGGGGTGTGTAACCAGGACTGCTAGTCTCCTAGACAAGGAGAACCAGAGGAGGGTAACTGGTGGGGGAAAGAACAGAATGATTAAAGTAACCCTGGAGAGAGCTGGAGAATCAAATTCGATTTCTACCTTAGCTATCAACTTGCTTCCCCTTTCTAGGTGTTTTCTCATCTGAATGTTTACTGGTTTGTACCAGATAAATTCAAAGGATCACTTCAGGGCTAGAATTGTACACTGTATGGGATTCTCTGCTCAGCAAGCTATTGTTAGTGATTCTCAAGATGGTACTTTGGGAGCATGCAATGGGTTGATCAGAGAGGTGGATGTAACAGTGACCGACAGTGAGCACAGATCCTTGGGGTGAGGCCATGGACAGCCCCCTCTCCTGGCTGTTGCCCCTAGGCAGGCTATCATAGGGCTCTAGAGTTGGGGTATTAGTGAGAGTTTCACATACACACAAGTCTATATTCAAATGTTCAAATAAGTTTGAAAAACACTGTACTAAATAAAGTTAGAAGACATCTTTATAAATTTTAAGCCTATAATAGGAGCATTTTCTCTCTGTGATGTTAATATATTGGATACAGTTCTTTAAAAAGAGAGGAAGGAAATTTTAATCAGGCAAATCTCAGCATGCCAAGTGGGGAGGGGAGAGCCGACTTCCTGCAAGCTTGTTGAAAGCCCTCAATGACCCCCTTCCGTGAGATGACTCTTGGTGGGGCCACTGAGGATGAAGATCCATAGGGAAAACCAGTCTTATCTTCTGGACCCGAGTGCCTCTCAAAGGCTAAAGGATGCTTCTGTGGATTCAGCGTGCCCATCTGCTCCCTGTATCCTGAAAAGAGATCCAGCTTCCAAATGTATTTGGCTCCCATGAGTTAAATGATATTGACTACTTGTGCATTCGCTTCCAAGCACACATCTTCCTCATTCCCATTCTGCCTCCTTTGTCATTTCTTATTCTGTGGGCACTTATACTTTTGCAGCATTAAATAATGAGGACCCTGAGGACTTGTAGCTCTAAAAGCTGGAATCGATTCAGAAGGTTTGTCACCAGGCAGAAAAATTCCCGAGTGGTGTGGTTGCTGTCCACTGCCATTCAGCCAAAGGCATGCTCAGCTAGTGGCCTTTTATGCCTTTAGCACAACTGGGGACTGGCTACCTGCTTGCTCTTTGATTGTTGACTGTATCCAGGGTTCCTGGTTATCTGGGGCATGGGATGAATGCCATTAGTCAGGAACAAAACTTCCTCTCTGTGAGCTGTTTGTTAAATCCAATCAACGAGCTCTGGCCAAGCACTTAGGAAAGTGGATCCCTGCTTTTTTGTCTCTCTCTCATCCCTTCTCTTTGTGAAACTGTACCTCTCCCACTTTATGAATTCCAAAACCTGTTTATCATAATTCCCACAGGACTCTGAGAAGGCAGAAAGCCCTTGGGTAAAAAATTTTCTGAAGCAAGGAAAGCAAATAGCAATTGTAGAGAGGGACACACAACTGTGACCTCTTGGGTGGGACACACGGGGTGGGTGGAGGCCTGGGGTAGAGGATCACATATGTGCCCTGAAAAAGATTCTGAAGTCTCTGCCCCAGTCAGAGGGCTTGTATTAGGCAGGGAGCCTCGTGGGAATGATGGTCTCTCTGGGGGATGACTGTGTCTGATTCATCTCTGTGTCCCTGGGCAGGACCACTTAGTAGGGGCCAGTGTGTATTCAGCCACTCAGTCATGTCCAACACTTTGTGGCCACAGGGTTGGTAGCCCACCAGGCTCCTCTGTCCATGGGTCTCAAGGCAGGGGATCTTCCCAATCCAGGGATTGAAGCCATGTCTCTTGCATCTCCTGCTTTGGCAGGCGGATTCTTTACCACTAGCACCACTTGGGAATCCCTTGTCGGGGGGCCAACAGATATTAAAAGCATCAGTAGGTCAATACTCAATGAGTAACTGCTACTCCTCACACACCTACACCAGGCTCTGTGCTAAACACTTCATCCCCTCCATGCGCCTGTTAACCCCAGGCAGTAGGTATTGAAATCATCTTCCTTGTTAGATGAGAAAAGATGGGGAAAGAGCGCTGAAGTCCCCTGCTGGGAGCATAGCAGCTACAGTTGGCACAACCAGAGTGGAGTCCAGGCCCCTGAGTACAAAGCTCTCAACCAAAGGCTGTGGGGAGAGCAGGTGAAAAGGCAATGCCATGGGGCTAGGTGGGGAGGGGATGTCCTTCCTTCAGCCAAGTTAGAGGTCACCACTGGGGTCGCAGTGGACAGGAGGAGAGGTCCCATCACCAGGCATATGCTGGGATCCTCATCCTCAGCCTGCCTCTCGGGCCCCTCCAGAAATTGGCTCCTTATCCTAGCACTCCAGGGCCTGGGTGTCCTGCGTGTGGTCCATGCCTTTCCCCATCTTAAGTCAAGGTAGACAACCACATGGCATTTTGTCTTTGGGCACCTGGCTCTTTGGGACACACAGGAGCAATGTGGTGTCGTCAAGTATTCCCATGTTTTATCACAGGAGGCAGTGTTTCTCCTGGGGTTTCGGGGCAAGGTCTTTCCCGAAAGAAAGGGAAAACCAGTCAATAACATTGACTGGGAAACCAGTCAATAACACGTGTGTCTGAAATACTGATGAATGTTTTTGTTCACCTTTGATGTAGTATATTTTAAAGCTGGTCTTCCCAGGTGGCACTAGTGGTAAAGCACTTACTTGCCAATGCATGAGATGCAAGAGACCTCGGTTTGATCCCTGAGTTGGGACGATCCCCTGGAGAAGGAAATGGCAACCCACTCCGGTATTCCTACCTGGAAAATTCCATAGACAGAGGAACCTGGCAGGCTACAGTCCTTGAGGCTGCATAGAATTGGACATGAATGAGCAACTGAGCACATTTAAATCAGTATTTTCAGTAGCGAACATAGAACAAAATTTAGCAAAACTGAGATTTCTACCTGTGGACTTACTACTTGACAGCTGGCAGCCATCTCTTGAATTACACAAACACAAATTCTACAGTTCATTTTTCCTCAATCGAAAATCCAATAATGACAGTAAAGTACTTACTATTTTCATTTTCACTGAGTTCAAATGAGGACATTCAAACTTGGCCGAAAGTATTTTCTTCATCCGTGGGTCTTACCTGCCTTTGAGAAGTAATCCCCCCAACCTCAAATGTTTTTCAGTGATTATTTTCATTAAAACTTTTAGTTTCGGTTTATTTTATTTTCATGAAATAAAGTAGTCTTAAGTAAAAATTGTTTTATTTTAGTTTCACGAAGATTTTTCATTTAGTTCATTAGAACATTTAGTTAACCGAGTCCTTTCCCCACTGGGGGATAAAGTTGCAAATGATAATTAAGGCTCCAAAGATGTAATAATAACCTGGAGCCGTCCTGGTAGAGGTAGGTCTAGGATATAGTGTGGACTTTTCTCCTCTAGTGAGGGTTGGCATCAGAACACCACTGTGAAGTGTTGAATTTTTCTATTTGTATCACCTCTGTGGGTAAGCACTGTCTGGTCATTCTGGGCAGTATTATCTTCCTGTTTTACAGGGATGGAGAGAAAATGATTTTGATATCAATATATCTCCGCATTTTAATTTCAGAGCTTACATCCTATCCTGTCCCCACTTTGAAGTGTATTTGGCTCAAGAAGATGCCACCAAAATGAGTTACATTAATTTATCTTTCTGGATGAAGGTGTTTCTAACAGAGCAATGATATATTTGCCTAGACGAAGCATTCCTCTCATTTCCACCCGGAGCCTCTTACACTTTACTAGCAAAATGGAAAATATGAAATTGGTTATCTCAGTTCTGAGAACAGAGGATATGTTTAAATTACATAAAAGATCCTTCAGGCCAAGGCATCTAGAATGATGACTGCAAGCATAAAGCAGCCAGAAGAAGGCGTTAGCATCGGATCATTTGCTGTCTCTGGGTGAATTTTATTCTATTTCCTCTTCCTATTATAACCTTTCTCATTAAAACGAGTCTATTGAATCTTAATGTTCAATCTGTCCTCATTCTGTTTGTATGACTTTCTCATGACAAAAAAAATTAACAAATGGAAAATAGAAGTCAAGTATATATTTGTGTTTCTTAACATTATAGGGCCTGAAAATAGTACAGGGTGATTCAGTTTTTAAGACCTTTTAAATTATACCCAGAAGCATGAATAGGGAAAAATGAAATTGGTTTGGGGACAATATAAAATCTCCATTTCACAGTTATCATGCACTTGGTAAATTGTTCCATAATGCTAATGAAATTAGATTTCACCACTTCAACACAGGAAAACAATGGTAGTCAATATTTTCTGGCTCTTGTAAGTTGGGATGGTTATAAAGTACAATTTGACATCTTGCAATTACTGCTTAAAGATATTGAATATAAACTTAATATCAGCTGTCTTTGTCAGGTGATGACATTTATCAAGTACTTAAGGCTATAATGCATTTAGATGATATGACGTTTGGGAATTTTATTTTTCTAATGTATTTACGGTACTATTTTCTCAGTTATCTGTGTTAGATGATACTTACTGCTTACTGACTTTTTACTGTTGTATAATTGACCATTAACTCTTTTACCATCACTACCAGTTAACCAATAGAATTGTATCACAGTTCAGTTCAGTTCAGTCGCTCAGTCGTTCCTGGTAAATATCATATATATTAAAATGCTTATATTGCTATTATCTATATTATTTATTATTGTACCAAGTAATTACATGATGACTATTTTCTCTCATATATAGTTCTGTCTTCCTTACAGTTGATAATTTGCATAATTTTCTATTGTTCTATTGCCAGTTCCCTCCTAAATTCACCTAAGGTTTTTACCATATTTAAAGAAAATACCCATTCACATGGTGACTTATAAACAACAGTGATTTATTTCTCATAGTTTTGGAGCCTGGAAGTCTGAGCCAGGTTCCAGGATGACCCAGTTCTGGTGAGGGTCCTCTTTGAAGTTATAGCCTGCCAACTTCCATGATGTCCTCAAATGGCAGAAAGAAGGTGAAAGAAAACTCCTCTGGGGTCCCTTTTATAAGGGCACTAATCCCCTTCATGAGGGCTCCATCCTCATGACCCAAAAACCTCCCAAAGGCCCCCACCTCCTAATCCCATCACATTGGAGTCCAGACTTCAACATATGAAATCTGGGCGAGGGGACACAAACATTCAGTCTGTAACAAAAATCTGCCAGTCCCAATTTTAGCTGGGGACCTTTTTCCCACTACTCTCTGTGTTCCGGTCCTAGTGTGCATGGATTGTTCTCTAGGACTCTGTCCAGTGGATCTTAGACTGCTTTTCACCATCTCCTGGGTTGAATTTCTATCTCCAGTGTCTTCTTTGGTTTGCTCTCACGTTGTGAACGCACAGTCTTCAGTTGCTTTCTAAAGAAATGTGACTTTTAGGTAAATCTTTGAGTCCTTACACTTCAAAAAAGGTCTTTATTCTACTCTCACCCTTCTGGCAGTGTAGAATTCCAGGTTGAAAATAACCTTCCCTCATCATCTTTTAAAGGAATTTCTCACCATTATTTAGCATCCAGTGTTGCTACTGGGAAGACTGATAACATTCTGATTCCTGCTACTTTTCATGTAGCCTGTTATTTTTGCTCCCTGGAAGTATGTGGTTTTCTTTTCATTCTAGTATTCAGAAATATTATCATGAGGCTTGTTATGGATGTTTGCTGTCCATAGGACTGGACACCCAACAAACCTTTTCAGTCAAGAGACCCAAATTGAGTTCTGGGAAATTCTCTTGTATTATTTTCTTAACAATTCCTTCCTATCTGTTTCTCTGACTTCACATTTTAAAACTACTATTGCTAGGACTCTCACAGATATATTCTCTCATTGCATTTCTCCTCTCTTCTGTTATTCATATGTTGGTTTCATTTTCCTGGGTGATTTCTGGGTTACTCTTTAAAACTATCTTTGACCCCTGGGTCAGGTAGATCACCTGGAGAAGGAAACAGTGACCCACTCTAACAGTCTTACCTGGGAAATCCTATGGACAGAGGAGCTTGGCAGCCTGGAGTACATGGGGCTGCAAAAGAGCAGGACATGATTTAGCCACTAAACAAGAACAAATTTGTATTTTTAAGAGTTACATATTATTTTCCATTTGTTATTTTCTAAAAGCATTTTGTTCTTGTTTTATGGGTAAAATGGCTTCTTCATCTCCCCGAGGACCATAAAGTAATAACTGTATTAAAAAAAAAAACTCTCTGTAAATCAACTATAACAATTAAAAAACACTTGTTTCTGCTTCACCCTGTTTTCCTTCCACCTTTATTTTCCTCAGATTACTTTCTTTCATCTTGCATTTTCCTTAAATTGCTATTTTCCCACCTTTATTAAATGATAAGCTCTAAAAACACTCACGTGAATCTCTGTCTCAGATTGAGAGCAGAGGGCTGATTAATTGATAAGTTCCAGTGTGGATGATTAGCCAGCCTGCTATGCCCAGAGCAACTCAGAATGTTTGGTATGTTACAGTGCTTTCACAGTAAGTTTTCTTAAATGAACATGCTAATTTCTGGCTTAGGGGAGTATATATCTTGCTTTAGGGTCCTAGGAGCAGAATTTGGGAGGTAGGCTGGGAATTCCAGGGTTCAGAAGGCAAACCTTGACTTGTCTTTCTCTTTTATGTCTGTGCCTCCTGGAATTCCCTCCTGATGTCCCTGAGCTTGTAGGTTTCTGGATACATTTCTGGACACATACTATGCAGTCCATTTTCTGTAGAAGGAAGATGGGTGGAGCTTGTTTGTGGCTGTGTGGGGTGACAGAGAGGAGCTGGTGGTGGTAGGTGGGGGGGCAATTGCATACTGCAAAGACAACCTACCACCCTCTTTTGAATTGACCTCCTCTGTCTGCTTCCCACAGTCTGTGGTGCCAAGCTTGAGCTTCTTGAGGTTCTGAAGGATGAACTGAATCTCTATCATCAGCATCCTCCCATCGCTATACCTCTCCCCTGAAACACACACACACACCGGTGGTAACTTCCTGCCATCTGCTGTCATTATTTCATTTGCATTCTGTCTTCCAAAAGCACACTGGAATCTTTCAATAGCTGTTTTCTCCTTCCTAATCTCTCAGAACTTGTGTGTTAATACTTGCAGTGTTAGCGGATTTGGTGAGGGAGATAAACATGGAAAGTTCATATGTCATGTTTTTTGAAAAGTCGCTTTAGTTTTCTAAATCAAACTAACACTGACTGTAAGGTATGCAAGGCGGTGAGATAAGTAATCTCGGTTTGTGTTAAGGTCTCATACCCTTCTCCACGGCTTAACAAGGGAGGGCTCAAGGACTTAGTTGGCATCTGAAAAATAGAAGACAGCCCGTAGACTTCTGAAATTTGTGGTCACCACCAGGATTTGCTTCTTTCACAGAAATACATCACCGTGTGCAATTGCTTTCTTTACTTTCTTGTTACTACAGTCTCTACTTTTCTTTCTTTTCCTTACTGGGCTTCCCAGGTGGCTCAGTGGTAAAGAATCCATCTGTCAAGCAAGAGACATGGGTTCGATCCCTGGGCCAGGAAGATCCCCTGGAGAAGGAAATGGCACCCCAATCCAGTATTCTTGCCTGGAAAATTGTATGTATAGAGGAGCCTGGCGGGCTACAGTCCATGGAGTCGCAAAAGAATCAGACGCAAACTTAGTGACTAAACAACAACATATTTTCATCACAAAACTGAGTGTTCCAGGAGGTCAGGGGTGATGTCTGCCCTGTTCACTGCTTTGTTCTCAGCTCCTCGCACTAGGCCTGTCACACACATGAAATCAATATCTGTTTGTTCAGTGAAAGAATAAGTGAATGAGTGTTTTTAAACAAGACTTCCAGGTGATTCTGATGCAATTTGTCCACCATGCACACTTTGATAAACACTACAGTGTATTTTCTTTGCTTCTTTTTGAAATCGATAGTCCTCAATGTTAGTCCATTCAGTTCAGCCCACGTGAGAGCAGCCTCACAGCCCTGTTGACCTGCTAAGAGGAGGGGTCCTGGCCACTTTTCCTTCCCCAGTAGACTCACCCATGTAGCAGTCGCGCACACACACATTCCAACTCTGATATACCAGCAAGACATGCACAGTGGGTGTGACTGTTTGTGATTTCTCGCCTCTTGGCATCATTATTCCTTCCTAGCGGCGCCATGGCTGTGTTTCGGAGGAAGGAGGCTTTCCCCAGCAGGTCCTGTAGACCTGCTTTGGTGGGTCCATCAGGTGCTGTGTGTCTAAGCCAGAAGCAACTTCTTCATCTACACCTGCTCCCGGGACTCCTCTTCCAGCCTCCATACTTTGAGCTGAGCAAAGCCAGGACAAGCAGAGCTGGCCTCACTTCCAGCACTGGCACTGGGGGGAGGGCTTAGGAATTCTTCCCACCCTAACACCCCAGACACTCCTGCCTCCCATCTTGCCACTGTGCCTGCTCTTGAGTCTGGGCCCTGATTTCCCATAATCCTGGCTTCACTTTCTCTCTGGTGGGGGCTTCTAGGTGGGTTCTCAGTATCCTTCTGCTTAAGGAACAACTGATTTAATTGGGAGTGAAAGTATACGCTGCAAAAGGTGACATTTATTTCCCCACTTCGCTTGCCATGTGCCACAGTTCGAACCAAGGAGGTGTGAGCAGAAGTTGTAGGGTAGATTTTTTTTTTACTAATGTTTATGAAAGAAGTGGCCTTCCTCTCTTGAGTATTCGTGTCTCTGCCTCATTAAAGAAAGACTCCTGGCTGAGACATTTCCTCCCCTTAGCTCTGGTCACATGGCATACCCATCGTCAGGAAATGGACAGATGCAAAGATATTAACTTATGCAACAGATGACCTGATTCATCACATTGCAAAGTATTTCATTTCACCTGAAATACTACTCACTTGGTTTCTTTGAATACCAGGTCTCCCTTCCTAACTCCGTTATATTTAAAATAAAATGTCAGAAATAAAATGATTTTTTTAACTTTTTATTTTTACTTTATTTTACTTTATAATACTGTATTGGTTTTGCCATATATTGACATGTATCCACCACGGGTGTACATGCAATCCCAAACATGAACCCCCCTCCCACCTCCCTCCCCACAACATCCCTCTGAGTCATCCCCATGCACCAGCCCCAAGCATGCTGTATCCTGCATCAGACATAGACTGGTGATTCGATTCTTATATGATAGTATACATGTTTCAATGCCATTCTCCTATATCATCCCATCCTCTCCCTCTCCCTCTCCCTCTGAGTCCAAAAGTCCACTTATACACAGTCTGTCTTTTTGTCTTTTTTCGTCTTTTTTGCTGTCTTGCATACAGGGTCATCATTGCCATCTTTCTAAATTCCATATATATGTGTTAGTATACTGCTATTGGTGTTTTTCTTTGCTGGCTTGACTTCACTCTGTATAATCGGCTCCAGTTTCATCCATCTCATCAGAACTGATTCAAATGTATTCTTTTTAACTGGCTGAGTAATACTCCATTGTGTATATGTACCACAGCTTTCTTATCCATTCATCTGCTGATGGACATCTAGGTTGTTTCTATGTCCTAGCTGTTATAAACAGTGCTGTGATGAACATTGGGGTACATGTGTCGCTTTCAATTCTGGTTTCCTCTGGTGTGTATTGCCCAGCAGTGGGATTGCTGGGTCATAATGGCAGTTCTATTTGCAATTTTTTAAGGAATCTCCACACTGTTTTCCATAGTGGTTGTACTAGTTTGCATTCCCACCAACAGTGTAGGAGGGTTCCCTTTTCTCCACACCCTTCTCCAGCATTTATTGCTTGCAGATTTTTGGATCGCAGACATTCTGACTGGTGTGAAGTGGTACCTCATTGTGGTTTTGATTTGAATTTCTCTAATAATGAGTGATGTTGAGCATCTTTTCATGTGCTTGTTAGCCATCTGTATGTCTTCTTTGGAGAAATGTCTATTTAGTTCTTTCGGCCCATTTTTTGATCTGGGTCATTTATTTTTCTGGAATTGAAGCTTGCATAAGTTACTTGTATATTTTTGAGATTAGTTGTTTGTCAGTTGCTTCAGTTGCTATTGATTTTCTCCCATTCAGAAGGCTGTCTTTTCACCTTGCTTATATTTTCCTTTGTTGTGCAGAAGCTTTTAATTTAATTAGATCCCATTTGTTTATTTTTGCTTTTATTTTCCAGAATTCTGGGTAGGTGGATCATAAGAGGATCCTGCTGTGATTTATGTCGGAGTGTGTTTTGCCTATGTTCTCCTCTAGGAGTTTTATAGTTTCTGGTCTTACATTTAGATCTTTAATCCATTTTGAGTTTATTTTCATGTGCGGTGTTAGAAAGTGATCTAGTTTCATTCTTTTACAAGTGGTTGACCAGTTTTCCCAGCACCACTTGTTAAAGAGATTGTCTTTACTCCATTGTATATTCTTGCCTCCTTTGTCAAAGATAAGGTGTCCATATGTGTGTGGATTTATCTCTGGGCTTTCTATTTTGTTCCATTGATCTATATGTCTGTCTTTGTGCCAGTACCATACTGTCTTGATGACTGTGGCTTTGTAGTAGAGCCTGAAGTCAGGCAAGTTGATTCCTCCAGTTCCATTCTTCTTTCTCAAGATTGCTTTGGCTATTCGAGGTTTTTTGTATTTTCATACAAATCTTGAAATTATTTGTTCTAGTTCTGTGAAAAATATCGCTGGTAGCTTGATAGGGATTGCACTGAATTTGTAAATTGCTTTGGGTAGTATACTCATTTTCACTATATTTATTCTTCCAGTCCATGAACATGGTATATTTCTCCATCTATTAGTGTCCTCTTTGATTTCTTTCATCAGTGTTTTATAGTTTTCTATATATAGGTCTTTAGTTTCTTTAGGTAGATATATTCCGAAGTATTTTATTCTTTTCGTTGCAATGGTGAACGGAATTGTTTCCTTAATTTCTTTTTCTACTTTCTCATTATTAGTATATAGGAATGCAAGAGATTTCTGTGTGTTGATTTTATATCCTGCAACTTTACTATATTCATTGATGAGCTCTAGTAATTTTCTGGTGGAGTCTTTAGGGTTTTCTATGTAGAGGATCATGTCATCTGCAAACAGTGAGAGTTTTACTTCTTCTTTTCCAATTTGGATTCCTTTTATTTGTTTTTCTGCTCTGAATTGCTATGGCCAAAACTTCCAGAACTATAGTTGAATAGTAGTGGTGAAAGTGGGCACCCTTGTCTTGTTCCTGACTTTAGGGGAAATGCTTTCAATTTTTCACCATTGAGGATAATGTTTGCTGTGGGTTTGTCATATATAGCTTTTATTATGTTGAGGTATGTTCCTTCTATTCCTGCTTTCTGGAGAGTTGAACTCTACACCTAAAGCAACTAGAAAAGGAAGAATTGGAGAACCCCAGAGTTAGTAGAAGGAAAGAAATCTTAAAAATTAGGGCAGAAATAAATGCAAAAGAAACAAAAGAGACCATAGCAAAAATCAACAAAACCAAAAGCTGGTTCTTTGAAAGGATAAATAAAATTGACAAACCATTAGCCAGACTCATCAATAAGCAAAAAGAGAAAAATCAAATCAATAAAATTAGAAATGAAAATGGAGAGATCACAACAGAACAACACAGAAATACAGAGGATCATAAGAGACTGCTATCGGCAATTATATGCCAATAAAATGGACAACGTGGAAGAAATGGACAAATTCTTAGAAAAGTACAACTCTCCAAAACTAAACCAGGAAGAAACAGAAAATCTTAACAGACCCATCACAAGCACGGAAATTGAAACTGTAATCAGAAATCTTCCAGCAAACAAAAGCCCAGGTCCAGACAGGCTTCACAGCTGAATTCTACCAAAAATTTCGAGAAGAGCTAACACCTATCCTACTCAAACTCTTCCAGAATATTGCAGAGGAAGGTAAACTTCCAAACTCATTCTATGAGGCCACCATCACCCTAATACCAAAACCTGACAAAGATACTACAAAAAAAGAAAACTACAGGCCAATATCACTGATGAACATAGATGTAAAAATCCTCAATAAAATTCTAGCAATCAGAATCCAACAACACATTAAAAAGATCGTACATCATGACCAAGTGGGCTTTATCCCAGGGATGCAAGGATTCTTCAATATCCACAAATCAATCAATGTAATTCACCACATTAACAAACTGAAAAATAAAAGCTATATGATTATCTCAATAGATGCAGAGAAGGCCTTTGACAAAATTCAACATCCATTTATGATAAAATGATTTTTTTAAAAAATTTCAGTGCCACAAAGTGATTCAAAAGTTGAGCTCTGGACATAGGCAGAGATCGACTTGAACCCTAGATCTGTTATTTACCTCAAGCAGATAATACAGCCATTCTGAGCCTCAGGCTCCTCAATAGGAAAATGCCATTACTTCAAAGGCTCATAATGAGCATAAAATGAGATAACATTCTTGAAACACTTGGCTCATAGAAATGGTAAATTATGTTAGTTATAATTATAACCTTAGCTATCAGTATTATTGATCACAGAATGAAAACCATATATTGATCCAGCTCAGCACTTATGGGAAGAGATTCCCAACTGCTTTGTACCAATAAGGGCAGAATTAATGGTGATTTTCCAGCTTCTATATGCATTTTTAGAATCATACTTGGGAAATGAAACATTGTATTACTCTTGCTTTCAAATTTTATAATTCTGACTGTCCCTAAATACTGTAATCATGTTTGTCAATAGAATGCCTAATTAATATTTTTATAGTTCCTAGGAGAGGTAAGTTTATTTTTTTACCTTGGGATATATAAAATACACCAACTATAAATATTCAGTTCAATGAGCTTTGACCATCATATAAATCGGTGTAACCACAATTCACAACAAGAGGAGAGGTAGGTTTTTATTCTCTTTTGACCCTTTTTTTTAAAAAGGTTTATTTATTTATTTTTTGGGTTTTGGCTGTGGTGGGTCTTTTTTTTTGCTGCATGTGGGCTTTCTCTAGTTGTGGGAGTGGGGGCTACTCTTCACTGTGGTGCGTGGGCTTCTCATCGTGGTGGTTCCTCTTGTTGCGGAGCACAGGCTCTACTGCCAGCTTCTGTGGTTGCAGCTCTTGGGCTGTAGAGCCCAGGCTCAGTTGTTGTGGCACGTGGACTTAGCTGCTCCGTAGCATGTGAGATCTTCCTGGTCCAGGGATCAAACCAGTGTCCCTGGCATTGCAAGGCAGATTCTTAACCACTGGACTACCAGGGAAGGCCCTCTCTTTTGACTTTTAAATGTTATTTTTTCTATTCATTATGATATTCTTAAGTGGCAGATATTAGAATGTGACCCAAGTGGGCAACAGTCATTCAGATAAGATTCAGGGGTGACATTGAAAAATGAGTTTCTTGACCCCATTTTCTTATGTTCTCGCCAGCACCTCACTGCTCAGACCTCCTCTGATCCTACCATTTCAAGCTTTCTCTCTGCCTACATTGATTCCCCTCAGTCTAGAAGCATACAACTCTCTTGATCCAAACAAATCCTCTTTTGAACCATGTCTGCCACAAATACCACCCAATCTGTCTCTTCAACTTCCCCAAAGAGGAGTCTTTGCTTCTGCAGTCTCCACTCAGAGAGATCCTCTCTCAATAAAAGTTGACTCTTGTGAACCCTCCTTTCCCCACCCAGGGCACAGTGTGTTCCTGACTGAGACTCAGACACCCCACTGCTAGGGATCAGCAGAAATCCAAGTACAGTGGTTGCCAGGTTAGCAGCGTAGGAGGAGCTGTTGTCTTCTGGCTGATGTTTCCTGTGAACCGAAAGAAGATTGCTGATGCATGAGTACTCAGTTTTGTCTGACTCTTTGTGACCCGATGGACTGTAGTCTGCTGGGCTCCTCTGTCCATGGGATTTACCAAGCAAGACTACTGGAGTGGGTTGCCATTCCCTCCTCCATTGGATCTTCCCAACCCAGGGATCGAGCCCAGGTCTCCTGTGTCTCCTTATCGGCAGCTGGATTTTTTTTTTTTTTTTTTAACCACTGGCACCATCTGGGAAACCTGCAAAGAGAAAAGGACTTGTTCACTGCGAGGGAGAACTCTGATCTGGGCTTCACCTGGACTGTCCAGATTTGAAAGTGATTCAGGCAGCCTCTCCTCTTTGTTCCTCTCTGCAGAGAACGTGATGTGACCTGCTCCCGGAGGTGGGGATGGTCACTGCAGGCTCAGCCTGCGGGGAGGACGATGCCCTAGCTGGTTTGCTCAGGCCACAGATCAACCTCCCTGTGGCTGCCTGGTGGGGACACTTCCCACTTGCCATGGGCTTTCCTGGTGGCTCAAGGGTAAAGAATCTGCCCGCAGTGCAGGAGACACAGGTTTGATCCCTGAGTTGGGAGGATTCCCTGGAGGAGAAATGGCAACCCACTCCAGGATTCTTGCCTGGAGAATCCCATGGACAGAGGAACCTGGTGGTCTATGGTCCATAAAGTCACAAAAAGTCAGACATGACTGAGCACGCATGCACACAAAGGCTCTATACAAATATAAAATGTTGCATTAAACATAAAATTAGACCAGAAAATTAGCGGGATAATGATAAGTGAAATTTTACAAAGACATTGATTTGATAACAAAATAACAGTTAAGATTCAGGATATCAAATGGTGGGGAAATTAGAAATAATTTGTCCTGAACCCTGAGGGAAGGGTGGGTTAAGTACACAGAATGATCCTCCACTTTTGAAGCCTAGCTCTGCAAAAAGCCTCATTTTCTTTACTGAAGTGAAGTGAAGTGAGAGTCATCCAGTCACGTCAGACTCTTTGCAACCCCATGGACTGTAGCCCACCAGGCTCCTCTGTCCATGGGGATTCTCCAGGCAAGAATACTGGAGTGGGTTGCCATGCCCTCCTGCAGGGATTCTTCCCAACCCAGAGATAGAACCCAGGTCTCCCGCAATGTGGGTGGACTCTTTACAGTGCCATCTGAGCTACCAGGGAAGCCCATTTTCTTTATTGACTCAACCTACATGTTGGATTCAAGTCCCTCACTGTTCCGAAGGCTCCACCCATTTTACCTCCTGCTCATGATGAAGCTTTGGATCATCTTCAGTGTTATGGCTGGTGAGGTAATGAAAGGGCGGGGGCTGCAATTACAATCGTCTTTTCACATCAGTGACCACGAGCATCCTCTATCCTGAACACAGGTCCCCTCAAGTGGGGGGCTCCTGACTGTCCTTCGTCCCCCCCTGGGATGAGGTCTCTGCTGGTGCTGGGAGCTTGTCTCCAGATCCTATCTTTCTGGACACATCATCAGACCATTTCCTTTCATCCCTGGCCACCTCCTTAGGCTCACTCTTACACATCCCAGAGATCTCTTAATATCCATCTCTTCCTCCCTCCATCTTTCTCTCCCAGACTCTCCTTTCACCTGACTCAGCTCCCTATTCCCCCGCAGTGGGCTCAGACTTTTTGAAACAAATTCCAGGACAGGAGACATTTTGATGGCAACTTCTTTCTGTCTGGCTGTAAACTCTTACTGGGTGGGAAAACACAGAGCTTACTCTCTGCTTTAAGGGTAGAGCCAGGGTAGGGAGGGAAGGGGAAATATAGGGAGGAGAAGCAGAAATTAATCTCTCAAAATATCATCCAGCTTTGTATATTATGTTAAAGTTAATGATGTGGGGAGATACTCAAGATTTATAAACTGTAAAGAGCAAGGTTAAAAGAACACGTATCCCATGAGAGCATTCAGAAATATATAAATGGATGCAGATGAAGAAAAGAGAGAATATAAATATAATGTTAATATAAAATATATAGTCAGTTGCTCAGTCATGTCCGACTCTTTGCTACCCCATGGACTGTAGCCCAAAAGGCTCCTCTGTTCATGAGATTATGCTGACAAGAACACTGAAGTGGGTTGGCATTTCCTTCTCCAGGGGATCTTCCTAACCCAGGGACTGAACCCATGTCTCCTGTGGATCCTGCATTGGCAGGCAATTCCTTTACCACTGAGCCACCTGGGAAGTGTATATAAATGTATAGAGAAACGACGGGAAGGAAATCCACCTGTGTTTTCTATAGGGAGCAGTATAGCACATCCTTCTTTAATTCTGATTTTTCTGTATTTTTTAAACTTTTCCATGAGCTTCCTTTAGTTGTAAGATAAAACAGAAGAAATAAGACTAGAGAAACATGTATACTGGAGAAGAAGAGAAGACAGCTTTATGATACCCACTCTTTTTTTTTCTGTGTGCCCCCCCCCATACATCTTTTTAGGAGAAGTTTTAAGAGGCAAGGCTAATGTCCTGTATGGTGACCATTCCTAGTGGATTAATGTCCTGTGTTTTGGGGACTCTGCATCTCTGCTGGTGAGGAAAAGGACACGTTGAGTCTCGGGCAGCCACATCAGGCCTGTCTTTCCACCCAGGTCTAACATGCCCTTCTGTGCTTTAGAAAGAAAGAATCTGCACCTCACTGCACACTCTGCAGGCTGGGTGGGGTGAGGGGGAAATGGGCAGTGCTCGCTCAGTGGTGAGGACCCACACTGAACCAGCTCCTGCATCGGTGGAAAAACGCACACAGGGCAGCCAGCATTTGGCTCCAAGGGTGATTAGCACGTGCCTGGGGGCACACTCTGCTTTCAGGGCAGTGAGGCTGCTTGAGACTGAGATCGGGAAAGCCTGCCCTGCAGCTGCTCCCAGCTTCATCTGGTGGCCTTAGAAAGCCAAGAGGTGAAACACCAGTTCCTGCTTTGTGAAAACTCTCTTTCAGCTAAAAACTAAAGTGGCGTCCAGAAGACAGTGATGGGAACAACAGGCAACTCGCTCGTTACACTACGCCTTGGAGCAGAAGCCACTAATGAGTCTAATCCATTCACCTTCCGGACACCTTAGCTGTCTGCATCTCCCCCTCAGAGAAGCAGAGTTACGCAGTCCCCCTCTTTGGATGTCCATTCATTTACCTGCAGCTCCATCAAACCCTACTCCCCAGATTACATTTCAAATGATGGAGTGTTCCAGGATGCTCTCTGCAAACCAAACCAGGCTTTGTAAATGTGAGAGGTGATTGTGGTTGGCATCCAGAGCTCTGAGGGCACATCCTCGAGTTGGACGATTCTCTGTCTTTCAGGCAGACTTTGCATTCCTCCACGGCAGCCCAGCTTCTGACCGCAGGCAGAATGATTAATGGAAAGTTCTGATGAGAAGTAATTTTTTTGAGAAGCACCAGAACCCCTCCTCCCTCCAGCTTGGACTGAAGTGCAAAGAAAGCAGCGGCTCACTTACATTTTGGGGGTTTTATTTATTTGTTTTTTGTTTTTTTGTTTTTTTGCAATTTGGCAAATTTGTGATCTCTCAAAATTGATTTCTTTTCACCCTAAACCCTGTTGCTTCACTAACAGTCAATTTCAAGTAAATATCTATCTGTTCATTGTGTGATATGATTGTCCACTGCATATCAGCAATGGCTTGAAGACTGGGGGGGGGGGGGGTCCCATTAAGACCATCTGGAGGAACTTCCTGGATTGTTGGTTATTCCCAATCTCCTCACAATCACTTGGTTGAAAATGCAATAAACAAAATGAAAATTAACCCCCTGTTAGGACAGCTGTTTCAAGGAATTCAGTTTGTTGAAAAGAAACGGATTAATAATGGATTCCTCAGTCACCCAAGAAATTTAAAAATTATTTCCAGAATGTTGAAGTATGAAAGTTTTTGCAGATTCCCAAAGCAGGTTCTGATATTTATGTCTTGAATTTCACTTTGCATGCCACCCAGAGTTCACTCTAGGTGATCATGGTGTCCTTAGTTCCGCCAGGCGGTTGGGATGTGTCTTTCTGTCCTTCGAGTTTTTGAAAGGACCCTCTGGGGCAGCTAGAATCTGTGGGAATAAACCGAGGGTGGACAGCCTGCTTTTTCAGTGCAGCCCCACTGCCTCTGACTATAAGTAAAGCATCCAGTGCCCACTGTATCAAGAAGATGGAGCCCATCATGGACAAATTTGTGTCACATTCCAGGTTCCCACATCCTTCACATAACCACCCAGCATACCCTTAGCATCTTCTCTTGAGTGTCCTTGTATCTGTACCAGCCAGCCCAACTTGGTCTTCCAAGTTACAGGTGCTCAGCTTATGTCCATCAAAGTTACACAGCCGATTAAAACAGCTTTTTCCAAGCATAGCTTTGAGTCCATTAGAGTCCCATTACAACTCTGCCTGTGACCTCAGCCAACTCATAGTACAGATCAAGCCATTTCCCCCATAGGCGCACCTCTACAATCAAAGGGGACTTGATGACACATGGCTGTCTGAGGGGGCCTGCCCATCATCTCACCAGTGCTCTGGGCTATAGGAAGCAGATAGGCCCATTGGGCCAAAGATAAGGCCATTTCAGAATACAGATGGTTGTAATCAACAGCCCCTCCTGAGTGAGAAGCATTGAACCAAGCTCATCACGGTCTTATTAAGGGAATAGGAAGCAGTGGAGAAGAGAACACATTAAAATCCCACTGGACATCAGTGATGAGCTTGTAAGGTCAAGAAACCAAGGAATGTAATAAGAGAACCCTGGAAATTATAGGCTGCTGGGACACTTGCTGTTCTGTACTGTGATTACCAAGAGGCCTTATGGATGCAAAACGCTTACCAAGCAACTTCTGGATTTGCAAAAATCAACTTCCTCCTCTTACCCTGCTAAGGGGACATTTTTCCACCAACAAAAGGTAGTTCAATTATTTTTTTTCCATTTGGGGTAGGAAGAAGGAGAGAGAATGAGAAACAATCAGGATATAACCTCAAAGAAAGAAAGAAAGTGAAGTCACTCAGTCGTGTCCGACTCTTTGCGACCTCATGGACTGTAGTCTACCAGGTTCGTCCAGCCATGGGATTTTCCAGGCAAGAATACTGGAGTGGGTTGCTATTTAAGTTTTCAATTATTTCCTGAAGTTATTTTTATTTTCTGTACTTTAAAGAAAATATATATTTGCCCTTAATTTGTCTAACAAGGAAATAAATCCAGTGGAGAAGGTTTTTGTTTTTTTACTGTTTTTTTTTTTTGGGGGGGGGGGTGGCGGGGTTGTTTGTTGGCTGCACCCTGAAGCTTTCAAGATCTTAGTTCTCTAACCAGGGATGGAACCCATGCCTTGCAGTGGAAGCACAGAGTCCCAAACACCAGACTGCCAGGGAATTCCTAGAAGTTTTAAAAACTGGCTGAATTTGGTTTCCAGAGGATGGCTTTAACAAAGCAGGGTCATTACCATCGTAAATTTCCCTTTAGTACCTTGAAGACACACACCAAAATGAGCTGATACATGTAGAAGGCTGTATTAAACTCTAAAATATTATTTATATGCAAAAGTTTATTATTATGCCCCAGAGTCAGATCCTTTTCCTCAGCATGCTTTGGTGTATACTAAGAAAATAACGAAAGATTTTTATGGTTTTTAAGAAAATACACTGGTGTTTCCACACAGAGAGCTCTCACTTGAGTGTGGGTTTCTTGAACAGAACTTGATTCTTCTGACATGACTCTGGTGGTTGGTTCCCAGTCCTTTTCACACAGGTAGGAAATCACAGAGCCCTGTCTTCTGTCCTTGGGTTTAATGAACGGCTGGCCCATTCCATTCAAGCAGCGGTTTTCAGACAGGGTAAATTTGTCCCCAGGGATGGCTGGCAATGTGTGGAGACTTTTTGGTGTGTGGGTGCTCCAGGCATCAGGTGTGTAGGGAACATGCTTGTGTAGTAGCTCAGTCGTGTTCAGCTCTTTCAGACCCCATGAGCTGTAGCTCAATGGGCTCCTCTGTCCATGGGATTCTCCAGGTAATAATACTGGGGTGGTTGCCATTTCTCCTCCAGGAGATCTTCCCGATCCAGGGATTGAACCTGCGTCTCCTTCATTGGCAGGCAGGTTCTTTACCACTGAGCTACCTGGGGTGCCATGTAGAGACCATGGATGTACTTCAACAACCTACAGTGTGCAGGACAGCTCTGTACAGCAAAGAATGATCCACTCCACACGCCAGCTGTGCTGAGGTGGAAAATTCCTGCTTTAAGACATGAAGCTCTCTGCCCAGACAAATCCCTGGGCTCACAGGATGCAGAGCAGGAGAACATCAAGCCTTCCCCCTCCCACCCCCACCGAGAGCAGCCAGCACTGGGGCAGCGTTAAGGGCAAAGAACTATGAGGTGGGAAAACAAGCACTAGGGTCGATAAGCACTTTGAGCTGACTAGTGTGACAAGCCAGCCAGCAGGGCATGGGAGACACAGAGGTTACTCAAGAGAGATGCCAGCTCTGGAGAATCAAATCTGAACAAGAGGCTTCTTGTGGGTAAGAAGGCAGCCCACCCTCTGTTCGAGAAGAGACAGGATTCCCTGCCCTGGGAGAGTAATCCTTATTTAGCATGTGGCACAAAAAAGAAGATGGTGAGAGGTCAAAAATCTGAAATGAGGGCAAAGTGTTGCTTTTAATGAGAATGTGCTGAATTAGCAGGAGGGAGAAAAGACTATTGCAAAAGACAAAAAGAAATGGTAAAGTCATTCAGCAAATGTTGCGTTTTAGGGCCCAAAACATTCCTCTGAGGAGAAGCTGCAAAGCTCCTCTCATGGGAGGAGCTATAGACCTGGGGTAGTTGCAGATTTTCTCAGAGGCTGTGGAGCTTCAGCTGAATCTTGGAATAAAAATCGTCCCTAGCAGGGTGGACACTGAATGCACTTTCCTAGTGCTGATCTGCTGAAGAGTCTCTTGATCTTTTGAGCCTAATATCCTCCTTTATCAAGTGGGATTATGGGACCGAATCTGATTCAGAAAACTTGTGAGCATCAACCTTCAGTGAGGGGGTTATGAAGGATGCATAGCCAAGCAACACCCTGTCCCTGCACTTAAGGGGCTCAAATTGACATGATCTGGGAGGTTCCAGCTCTTGAAAGCCCTCAGAGAAGTAAAACTTTGTGATTCCATGGCAGAAAACTGCTAGGCAATTTAGTATCTTTAACTTCAGCTCGAGCCTCTGAACTGCAAAACCCATATTCTCTTCCAACCCTACCCAAAACCCAAAAACCAAAGCCGGTGACAAAGGGAGTGACCATCTAGTATCAGAGAGCAATGAACAAGGCTGGGAATCCCCATTTCTGTGCAAATAAAAGTGAATCCAGGAGACGGTGGTCAATCCACTTTATAGGCCTCTTAACACACATCACAAAATTGATGAGTTTTCCTTGCTAATGAGAGACAAGCTGAAGCAGTAAATTGTGACTGTTGTATGATTTTTCAATAAGTCCCATCAGGCCCTGTGCCCACCTTTCCCTGAAGTATAAATTTCTCATTATCGCACCAGATGGATCACATGATGCTTATAAGGTTCCTACGAGAAATCCTTGCAAAGCTGTGCCAGCTGTTTGCCAGGAAAGATGGAGCAGGACCTGCCTTTTATCTGTCTCAGAAGAAGTAATAGGGCTGTTGTTTATGTCACGCTGTCCAGTAGCATCCTGACGCTCTGTCCATCCCCTAAAAATGAGTGAGTCGAGTTCTGTTGGGACATATGAGGCTATTTAACTCACTATCAGAAGGCTGAAATCTGTGTGGTATAGGAATTGGATTATATTTTTTTGTTAAGAAGAAGTGGGCAGCAGAATAATCCTTTGGTGGTTTTCCAGGTCTCCTGGTATCATGGAATTTCCTTCTTTTTTGCTTATTTCCTAAGAAAATAAGTAAATTCAACCCAGAGAAAGAAGTAGAAAGACCCAATTTTTTCAAGTATCTGACACAGTAAAAGTTGAGAAGTAATTTTTATATTTCCCTGTATGACTCTTTTCCCAACTGAAGTAATACAAGATGATGTTAAGAATTCTTTACGACTCTAAGATTTTATGGTTTTTCAAGGCCTGATTGTTAATATGAAGTTTACAGTGAAGCTTAGAAAAAGTGAATGCTTAAAAAAATTCCATCTACAAATTAATCATATACAGATTAAGACCAGTGCCTGGAAGTCTGGGTAAGGGACACACTGTTTTCCCAGAGTTGAGGGACAGCAAGTCGGGGGAAGCCTGTGTGATGTGTTGTGCCCCTACTGCTTTCGCTAAAACTGTGAGATGAGCACAGTGCATCATGGACACGAGGCTGTTATAGGACTTTTGAAAACACAGAGCTCTGAGCCCAGGTTTTGCCTGGAAAAGGACAAATGTCCACAAGGCAGAAGGCTCTCAGAGTTTGCAAAAAGTGGGACGGGAAGGTATCAGGACTCACATAAATTGTAAAACTGAGGGTTTAAATCAAATAAACAAGATACCTGAGAGGTAGGGAGGCCCCAGGTGATATCTAGGTGAGGACTACTGAGGTCCCACAGAATCGGTCTTAGGTGGGACAAGATTTAGGAATCGCCACAGCTTTGTCATAGTAGAGAGTCTTTTTCTCATTTATTTATTTGGCTGCATCAGGTCCTCATCGCCACATGTGGACTCTTCATTACATGGAACGGACTTCTCTCTGCCTGCAGTGCGGCATGTGGGACCCTTGTTTCTTGACAAGGGATCCAACCTGCATTGAAAGGCAGATTCCCAACCACTAGACCACCAGGGAAGTTCTAAGGGTCTTTTATTCATAGAGAAGAGAAAAAGGCAGCATGAAATCTTTTAAAACAGTCAATTAAAGAAGTGGTGGATGGGGTGACTTGGGTCTCAGTATTTTGAAATCGATATCCTGTCTCAGTTACTGTAAGGGACATTGCAGCCTCCACCTTTAGGTTTGGTTCACAAGAAGAATCTGGTGAAATAAATTCCTCTTAAAATAAAAGACTTCTCACAGAGCGGGCTGCAGATTAGGGAAATGAAGACAAGTGACTG